>NC_086445.1:243027541-243354791 GCF_028390025.1 Pseudophryne corroboree | reverse complement strand
TGGCTTCTGCCATCGCCGCTCTGCTTTTCGTTCCGCCCTGATGGTTTATGTACACTACTGCGGTGTCCGACTGGATCAGTACGGATAGTTCTTGAAGATGATGTTCCGCTTGCAGAAGGCCGTTGTAAATGGCCCTCAACTCCAGAACGTTTATGTGGAGACAAGTTTCCTGACTTGACCATCTTCCTTGGAAGTTTTCTCCCAGCATGACTGCCCCCCAGCCTCGGAGGCTTGCATCCGTGGTTATTAGGATCCAGTCCTGGATCCCGAACCTGCGCCCCTCTAGGAAGTGAGAGCTGTGCAGCCACCACAGGAGTGAGACCCTGGTCTTGGAAGACAGGATTATCCTCCGGTGCATGTATAGGTGGGACCTGGACCATTTGTCCAACAGGTCCCACTGGAACACACTGGCATGGAACCTGCCAAACTGAATGGCCTCGTAGGCCGCAACCATCTTCCCCAGCAACCGAATGCATTGATGGACTGACACTCTTGCTGGTTCAGAACTTGTTTGACCAGACTCTGGATCTCCCGAGCCTTTTCCACTGGAACAAAAACTCTCTGAAGTTCTGTGTCCAGTATCATTCCCAAAAACGACAATCGCGTTGTTGGAAGCAACTGCGACTTTGGCAAGTTTAGGAGCCAACCATGTTGTTGAAGAACTGTCAGGGAGAGTGCAATGTTTCGCACCAACTGGTCCCTGGATCTCGCCTTTATTAGGAGATCATCCAAGTACGGGATAATAGTGACTCCTTGTTTGCGAAGGAGAACCATAATTTCCGCCATCACCTTGGTGAAAATCCTCAGATAGACCAAACGGCAACGTCTGAAATTGGTAATGACAATCCTGAATCGCAAATCTCAGGTAAGCCTGATGCGGAGGATAAATAGGAACATGTGAATAGGCATCCTTTATGTCCACCGAAACCATGAAATCTCCATCCTCCAGACTGGAGATCACTGCCCTGAGAGATTCCATTCTGAATTTGAAGTTCTTCAGGTAGAAAGTTAGGGATTTCAGGTTTAGGATTGGCCTGACCGAGCCATCCGGCTTCTGGACCACGAAAAGGCTTGAATAAAAGCCTTCTCCCTGTCGTGACGGGGGAACCAGGATAATGACTTGATTCTGACAACTTTTGTATAGCCTCGCTTACTACCTCCCTGTCCGGAGGAGAAACTAGTAAGGCCGACTTGAAAAATCGGCGAGGGGGAACGTCTTGAAACTCCAGTTTGTACCCTTGGAACACTATTCGTAAAACCCACGGGTCTAGGCCCGAACGAATCCAGAACTGACTGAAGAGTTTTAGACATGCCCCCACCGGTGCGGACTCCCGCAAGAGAGCCACAACGTCATGTGGTGGATTTGGCAGAAGCAGGGGAATACTTCTACTCCTGAGAACTTGACAAGGTTGTTGATTCTTTACCTCTTCCCCTCCCTCTACTAGCAAGGACGGAAGAGCCTCGCCCTCTTCTGTATTTATTGGGCCGAAAGGACTGCATTTGATAGTGGTGCGTTTTCTTTTGTTGCTGAGGAACATAAGGCAAAAAAGATGACTTACCCGCGGTAGCTGTAGATACCAAATCATCGAGGCCATCCCCAAACAAGAAACCATCTTTATATGGGAGAGACTCCATATTTTTCTTGGTGTCTGCATCAGCATTCCATTGGTGAATCCACAATGCTCGCCTAGCCGAGACCGCCATGGCATTGGCTTTTGATCCCAAAAGGCCAATATCTCTTGCAGTTTCCTTTAGGTAGGCTGCAGCGTCCTTGATAAAGCCCAGCGTTAAGAGGATGCTATCCCTATCCAGTGTGTCTATGTCAGATGACAAGTTATCTGCCCACTTTTCAATAGCACTACCCACCTACGCAGATGCAATGGCAGGTCTGAGCAGCGTACCTGTGGTCGCATAAACGGATTTTAATGTAGTTTCTTGCTTACGATCTGCTGGGTCCGTAAGGGCCGCCGTGCCCGGTGCTGGGAGAGCCACCTTTTTAGACAAACGTGACAGGGCCTTGTCCAAAATGGGGGGTGACTCCAACTTTTCCCTATCCTCAGAGGGAAACAGATAAGTCACCGGAATCCTTTAAGGGATTTGAAACCTTCTGTCAGGGTTTTCCCAGACTTTTTCAAATAGAGCGTTCAGTTCATGAGAGGGAGGAACGTCACCTCCGGTTTCTTTTCTTTATACATACAGACCCGTTTATCAGGAACAACAGGGTCCTCAGTGATACGCCATACATCTTTTATAGCCACAATCATGTACTGAATGCTCTTAGCCAATTTCAGATCTAATCTGGAATCACTATAGTCGACACTGGAATCAGTGTCCGTGTCGGTGTTAACCAACTGGGCAAACGAATGTCTTTGTGACCCCGAAGGGTCCTGGACCTGCGATAACACATCCTCCTTACTGATATGAGTCCTATTCACATTCAAGACAGTCACCCAGTCAGGAGTCAGCGGTGCTGACAGGACCCACATATATCTGTGTCCCCAATTCAGTCTCCTCCTGGGAAGAGCACTCAGCCTCAGACATGTCGACACACGTGTACCAAACACTCACAGACACACCGGGCTTATAAGGGGACAGACCCACAGTAAAGTCTGTTAGAGGGACACAGAGAGGATTTGCCAGCTCACAACCCAGCGCCAAACAACCCTGAAAACACTAAATAATGCCTCAGAAGTTGTAGCGCTTTTCTGCCAATATATTACACCAAAAACTCCTGGCCTTTCCCCCCCACCCCCCTCCGTTTTGCACCCTGATAGTTGTCAGACAGTGGAAGGGAAGACCAGCGTCTCTGCAGCCTTGTGAGAGGAAATGGCGCCGAGCAGTGAGCTGAGGGAGTGAGGAAGCAGTCCGTAATGGCGCGCTTCTGCCCGCTCCTAAATAAATAACTAATTATACTGGCGGGGGCTCGGACAGTGCCTAGGCACTAATGTCCTCTCTTGCCAGGTCAAATTGAGGATTTTATGCTGCCTAGGGAATTATATGAACGTCGCATGGAGATGTATTTCACGTGTGCATTAAAAGGAGAACTTGTTAAATTCCTCTACAGACTAAGATATATAAAAGCACACAAAAAGAGGACCCTTCTAAACTATAATAAAACTAATTCAGTTACTAATGTAATAGGGATAATACTTTAAAGGTGATGAGAATAGAGTTTTCAGAGAAGGGTAGGGTATATGATTATATCTCAGCATGCGGCAAGTAGTACAACATACTCCTTGAACACCAAGTAAATTTGGAATCCGCTCAAAAAAAAAAAAAAAAGCCATAAATGAGCTGGGGGAAGGGGTCCTTCCATTTATTAAAAAACAGCAATAACCGTCCCAACAGGGAGGAGGTGTGAATATGTCATGCACATTGCAGGACAAAGGCAGTAAAGAGCCCTCATAAATGCAGATTATTGCTGGCTAACATCGCAGTGCGAGGTTTACTTTGCTGGAGGTGGAAATGTGTGAGATTGCGATCGGATGAAGGCGTGACAGATGAGCGCATACCTGGGAGGGTCAGATATACACACACACATTACAGGGGACTGTTCTATGAGATAAAGAGCCATTACTCTCCTCTCTTGCTTCCGTGTGACAGTAAGTTATGCAAAAAAACAGCAGGGGAACTTGTGCCCCTCTGCGAAGCTAAATCTTACGTTCAGAAATCAGCCCCATACGTACAAATGAAGCAAATTAATGATTTAAAGCACAATCTGCATACTACACTTGATAAAACTGTGAAACAATGTCCCTCCACAGCATCACTACAAAAGAGGAAACACTTGACTAAAGATATTGAAAGTATATGGCATGTTTACATGGAGTTAAATAATTTTCCGCTACATAAACTGGGAATGTCATGGTGCTATTAAGCTGTAAACTCCTTGAGACTGGCCCTCTCATCCATAACACAACAATGCAGAGGTTGCCACAGGCAGTGAGAGGCAACCAATACCGCAATATAGCTTACCCTTCATTGGAACATTTACTGCTCTTGTAGAAAAGCAAAAGCTAATAAACTAGTATTGTTTCATTTTCTTTTACATTTTGGAAGGTACCTGTAAATTATCATCAACTACCAATTATAAATTGGGTGACTTTACAATAAAAGAACAAGAGTCGGTCACTATTCAATCCCCAGCATGTTTTGAAACTTAACATGGCCAACCTAAATATCATCACAATTACTAAAAATAAGATTTTACTCACCGGTAAATCTATTTCTCGTAGTCCGTAGTGGATGCTGGGAACTCCGATAGGACCATGGGGAATAGCGGGCTCCGAAGGAGGCTGGGCACTCTAGAAAGATTTATGACTACCTGGTGTGCACTGGCTCCTCCCACTATGACCCTCCTCCAAGCCTCAGTTAGGACACTGTGCCCGGACGAGCTGACATAATAAGGAAGGATTTTGAATCCCGGGTAAGACTCATACCAGCCACACCAATCACACCGTACAACTCGTGATATTATATCCAGTTTGACAGTATGAAAACAACTGAGCCTCTCAACAGATGGCTCAACAATAACCCTTTAGTTAGCAATAACTATTTACAAGTATTGCAGACAATCCGCACTTGGGATGGGCGCCCAGCATCCACTACGGACTACGAGAAATAGATTTACCGGTGAGTAAATTCTTATTTTCTCTGACGTCCTAGTGGATGCTGGGAACTCCGAAAGGACCATGGGGATTATACCAAAGCTCCCAAACGGGCGGGAGAGTGCGGATGACTCTGCAGCACCGAATGAGAGAACTCAAGGTCCTCCTCAGCCAGGGTATCAAATTTGTAGAATTTTGCAAACGTGTTTGCCCCTGACCAAGTAACAGCTCGGCAAAGTTGTAAAGCCGAGACCCCTCGGGCAGCCGCCCAAGATGAGCCCACCTTCCCTGTGGAATGGGCTTTCACTGATTTAGGATGCGGCAGTCCAGCCGCAGAATGCGCCTGCTGAATCGTGTCACAGATCCAGCGAGCGATAGTCTGCTTAGCAGCAGGAGCACCCAGCCTGTTGGGTGCATACAGGATAAATAGCGAGTCAATTTTCCTGACTCTAGCCGTCATGGAAACACAATTTTTCAAGGCCCTGACTACGTCCAGTAACTTGGAATCCTCCAAGTCCCTAGTAGCCGCAGGCACCACAACAGGTTGGTTCAAGTGAAAAGCTGATACCACCTTAGGGAGAAACTGGGGACGAGTCCTCAATTCTGCCCTATCCATATGGAAAATCAGATAAGGACTTTTATATGACAAAGCCGCCAATTCTGATACACGCCTGGCCGAAACCAAGGCCAATAACATGACCACTTTCAACGTGAGATGTTTTAGATCCACGGTTTTTAGTGGTTCAAACCAATGTGATTTTAAGAAACTCAACACCACGTTGAGATCCCAAGGTGCCACTGGAGGCACAACCGGGGGCTGAATATGCAGCACTCCTTGTACAATGTCTGAACTTCAGGTACTGAAGCTAATTCTTTCTGGAAGAAAATCGACAGAGCCGAGATCTGTATCTTAATGGAGCCTAATTTTAGGCCCAAAGACACTCCTGCTTGTAGGAAATGCAGAAATCGACCTAGTTGAAATTCCTCTGTTGGGGCCTTTTTTGGCCTCACACCAAGCAACATATTTCCGCCATATGCGGTGATAATAAGAATTTACTTACCGATAATTCTATTTCTCGTAGTCCGTAGTGGATGCTGGGGACTCCGTCAGGACCATGGGGTTTAGCGGCTCCGCAGGAGACAGGGCACAATAATAAAAGCTTTAGGATCAGGTGGTGTGCACTGGCTCCTCCCCCCATGACCCTCCTCCAAGCCTCAGTTAGGATACTGTGCCCGGACGAGCGTGCATAATAAGGAAGGATATTGAATCCCGGGTAAGACTCATACCAGCCACACCAATCACACTGTACAACCTGTGATCTGAACCCAGTTAACAGTATGATAACAACGAAGGAGCCTCTGAAAAGATGGCTCACAACAAGAATAACCCGATTTTTGTAACAATAACTATGTACAAGTATTGCAGACAATCCGCACTTGGGATGGGCGCCCAGCATCCACTACGGACTACGAGAAATAGAATTATCGGTAAGTAAATTCTTATTTTCTCTGACGTCCTAAGTGGATGCTGGGGACTCCGTCAGGACCATGGGGATTATACCAAAGCTCCCAAACGGGCGGGAGAGTGCGGATGACTCTGCAGCACCGAATGAGAGAACTCCAGGTCCTCCTCAGTCAGGGTGTGCCCCTGACCAAGTAGCAGCTCGGCAAAGTTGTAAAGCCGAGACCCCTCGGGCAGCCGCCCAAGATGAGCCCACTTCCTTGTGGAATGGGCTTTTACTGATTTTGGCTGTGGCAAGCCTGCCACAGAATGTGCAAGCTGAATTATACTACAAATCCAGCGAGCAATCGTCTGCTTAGAAGCAGGAACACCCATCTTGTTGGGTGCATACAGGCTAAACAGCGAGTCAGATTTTCTGACTCCAGTCGTCCTGGAAACATATATTTTCAGGGCCCTGACAACGTCAAGTAACTTGGAGTCCTCCAAGTCCCTAGTAGCCGCAGGTACCACAATAGGTTGGTTCATGTGAAAAACAGAAAACACCTTAAGGAGAAATTGAGGACGAGTCCTCAATTCTGCCCTGTCAGAATGAAAAAATTAAGTAAGGGCTTTTATATGATAAAGCCGCCCATTCTGACACACGCCTGGCTGAAGCCAGGGCTAATAGAATCTTCACCTTCCATGTGAAATATTTTAATTCCACAGTGGTGAGTGGATCAAACCAATGTGACTTTAGGAAACTCAAAACAACATTGAGATCCCAAGGTGCCACTGGGGGCACAAAAGGAGGCTGTATATGCAGTACCCCTTTTACAAACGTCTGAACTTCAGGCACTGAAGCCAGTTCTTTCTGGAAGAAATTCGACAGGGTCGAAATTTGAACCTTAATGGACCCTAATTTTAGGCCCATAGACAGTCCTGTTTTCAGGAAATGTAGGAAACGACCCAGTTGGAATTCCTCTGTAGGGACCTTCTTGGCCTCACACCACGCAACATATTTTCGCCAAATGCGGTGAAAATGTTTTGCGGTTACATCCTTCCTGGCTTCGACCAGGGTAGGGATGACTTCATCTGGAATGCCCTTTCAGGATCCGGCGTTCAACTGCCATGCCGTCAAACGCAGCCGCGGTAAGTCTTGGAAAATACAAGGCCCCTGCTGGAGCAGGTCCTCTCTTAAAGGTAGAGGCCACGGTTCTTCCGTGAGCATCTCTTGAAGTTCCGGGTACCAAGTCCTTCTTGACCCATCCGGAACCACGAGTATCGTTCTTACTCATCTCCTTCTTATGATTCTCAGTACTTTTGGTATGAGATGCATAGGAGGGAACACATACCCTGACTGGTACACCCACAGTGTTACCAGAGCGTCCACCGCTATTGCCTGAGGGTCCCTTGACCTGGCGCAATATCTGTCTAGTTTTTTGTTCAGGCGGGACGCCATCATGTCCACCTTTGGTTTTTCCCAACGGTTTACAATCATGTGGAAGACTTCCCGCTGAAGTCCCCACTCTCCCGGGTGGAGGTTATGCCTGCTGAGGAAGTCTGCTTCCCAGTTTTCCACTCCCGGAATTAACACTGCTGAGAGTGTTATCACATGATTTTTCGCCCAGCGAAGAATCCTTGCAGTTTCTGCCATTTCCCTCCTGCTTCATGTGCCGCCCTGTCTGTTTACGTGGGCGACTGCCGTGATGTTGTCCCACTGGATCAATACCGGCTGACCTTGAAGCAGAGGTCTTGCTAAGCTTAGAGCCTTGTAAATTGCCCTTAGCTCCAGTATATTTATGTGGAGAGAAGTCTCCAGACTTGATCACACTCCCTGGAAATTTTTTCCTTGTGTGACTGCTCCCCAGCCACTCAGGCTGGCATCCGTGGTCACCAGGACCCAGTCCTGAATGTCGAATCTGCGGCCCTTTCATAGATGAGCACTCTGCAGCCACCGCAGAAGAAAACACCCTTGTCCTTGGAGACAGGGTTATCCGCTGATGCATCTGAAGATGCGATCCGGACCATTTTCCCAGCAGATTCCACTGAAAGGTTCTTGCGTGAAATCTACCGAATGGGATCGCTTTGTAAGAAACCACCATTTTTCACAGGACCCTTGTGCAATGATGCACTGATACTTTTCCTGGTTTTAGGAGGTTCCTGACTAGCTCGGATAACTCCCTGGCCTTCTTCTCCGGGAGAAAACATCCTTTTCTGGACTGTGTCCAGAATCATTCCTAGGAACATTAGACGTGTCGTCGGAAAAAGCTGCGATTTTGGAATATTTAGAATCCACTCGTGCGGTCGTAGAACTACTTGAGATAGTGCTACTGCGACCGCCAACTGTTCTCTGGACCTTGCCCTTATGAGGAAAGCGTCCATATTTCTTTTAGGAAGAATCATCATTTCGGCCATTACCATGGTAAAGACCCGGGGTGCCGTGGACAATCCAAACGGCAGCGTCTGAACTGATCGTGGTACAGAACTGTCACTAACCTGAGATACCCTTGGTGAGAAGGGCAAAATTTGGACATGTAGGTAAGCGTCCCTGATATCCAGTGACACCATATCGTCCTGGTTCGCTATCACTGCTCTGAGTGACTCCATCTTGATTTGAACCCTTGTATGTAATTGTTCAAATCTTTTAGATCTCACCGAGCCGTTTGGCTTCAGTACCACAATATAGTGTGGAATAATACCCCTTCCCTTGTTGTAGGAGGGGTACTTTGATTATCACCTGCTGGGAATACAGCCTGTGAATTTTTTCCCAATACTGCCTCCCTGTCGGAGGGAGACGTTGGTAAAGCAGACTTCAGGAACTTGTGAGGGGAAGACGTCTCGAATTTCCAATGTACACCTGGGATACTACGTGTAGGATCCAGGAGTCCACTTGCGAGTGAGCCCACTGCGTGCTGAAACTCTTGAGATGACCCCCCACCGCACCTGAGTCCGCTTGTATGGCCCCAGCGTCATGCTGCGGACTTGGCAGAAGCTGTGGAGGACTTCTGTTCCTGGGAATGGGCTGCCTGCTGCAGTCTTCTTCCCTTTCCTCTAACCCTGGGCAGATATGACTGGCCTTTTGCCCGCCTGCCTTTATGGGTACGAAAGGACTGAGGACTGAAAAGACTGTGTCCTTTTCTGCCGAGATGTGACTTGGGGTAACAAAAGTGGATTTTCCAGCTGTTGCCATGGCCACCAGGTCCGATGGACCGCCCCTTTATACGGCAATACTTCCATGTGCCGTCTGGAATCTGCATCACCTGACCACTGTCGTGTCTATAAACATCGTCTGGCAGATATGGACATCACATCTACTCTTGATGTCAGAATGCAAATATCCCTCTGCGCATCTCGCATATATAGAAATGCATCCTTAAAATGCTCTATATTCAATAAAATATTTTTCCTGTCAAGGGTATCAATATTTTCAGTCAGGAAATCCGACCAAGCCCCCCCAGCGCTGCACATCCAGGCTGAGGCGATTGCTGGTCGTAGTATAACACCAGTATGTGTGTATATACTTTTTAGGATATTTTTCAGCTTCCTATCAGCTGGCTCCTTGAGGGCGGCCGTATCTGGAGACGGTAACGCCACTTGTTTTTATAAGCGTGTGAGCGCCTTATCCACCCTAAGGTGTGTTTCCCAACTCGCCCTCACTTCTGGCGGGAAAAGGTATACCTCCAATAATTTTCTATCGGAGGAAACCCACGTATCATCACACCCTTTAATTTATCTGATTCAGGAAAAACTACAAGTAGATTATTCCCACCCTACATAATACCCTTATTTGTGGTACTTGTAGTATCAGAAATATGTAACACCTCCTTCATTGCCCTTAACATGTAACGTGTGGCCCTAAAGGAAAATACGTTTGTTTCTTCACCGTCGACACTGAAGTCAGTGTCCGTGTCTGTGTCGACCAACTGAGGTAAATGGGCGTTTTTACAAGCCCCTGACGGTGTCTGAGACGCCTGGACAGGTACTAATTTGTTTGCCGGCCGTCTCATGTCGTCAACCGACCTTGCATCGTGTTGACATTATCACGTAATTCCTAAATAAGCCATCCATTCCGGTGTCGACTCCCTAGAGAGTGACATCACCAATACAGGCAATTTGCTCCGCCTCCTCACCAACATCGTCCTTCTACATGTCGACACACACGTACCGACACACAGCACACACACAGGGAATGCTCTGATAGAGGACAGGACCCCACTAGCCCTTTGGGGAGATAGAGGGAGAGTTTGCCAGCACACACCAAAAACGCTATAATTATACAGGGACAACCCCTTATACAAGTGTTTTCCCTTATAGCATTTTCACATATGTAATCATATCGCCAAATAAGTGCCCCCCCTCTCTGTTTTAACCCTGTTTCTGTAGTGCAGTGCAGGGGAGAGCCTGGGAGCCTTCCTCACAGCAGAGCCGAGCAGGAAAATGGCGCCGTGTGCTGAGGAGAATAGGCCCCGCCCCCTAAAACGGCGGGCTCTTCTCCCGGAGTTTGAGAGATCTGGCAGGGGTTAAATACATCCATATAGCCTCAAGGGCTATATGTGATGTATTTTAGCCATAAAAAAGGTATAATACATTGCTGCCCAGGGCGCCCCCCCCAGCGCCCTGCACCCTCAGTGACCGCTGGTATGAAGTGTGCTGACAACAATGGCGCACAGCTGCAGTGCTGTGCGCTACCTTATGAAGACTGAAAGTCTTCTGCCGCCTGTTTCTGGACCTCTGGACCTCTTCAACTTCGGCATCTGCAAGGGGGGTCGGCGGCACGGCTCCGGGACGAACCCCAGGGTGAGACCTGTGTTCCGACTCCCTCTGGAGCTAATGGTGTCCAGTAGCCTAAGAAGCAAATCCATCCTGCACGCAGGTGAGTTTACTTCTCTCCCCTAAGTCCCTCCTAGCAGTGAGCCTGTTGCCAGCAGGACTCACTGAAAATAAAAAACCTAACTTAAACTTTTATTCTAAGCAGCTCAGGAGAGCCACCTAGATTGCACCCTTCTCGGCCGGGCACAAAAATCTAACTGAGGCTTGGAGGAGGGTCATGGGGGGAGGAGCCAGTGCACACCACCTGATCCTAAAGCTTTTATTATTGTGCCCCGTCTCCTGCGGAGCCGCTAAACCCCATGGTCCTGACGGAGTCCCCAGCATCCACTTAGGACGTTAGAGAAAATGTTTTGCAGTTACATCTTTCCTGGCTTGAATCAGCGTAGGAATGACTTCCTCCGAATGCCCTTTTCCTTTAGGATCCGGCGTTCAACCGCCATGCCATCAAAACGTAGCCGCGGTAAGTCTTGGAACAGACAGGGCCCCTGCTGCAGCAGGTCCTGTCTGAGCAGCAGAGGCCATGGGTCCTCTGATATAATTTCTTGAAGTTCTGGGTACCAGGCTCTTCTTGGCCAATCCGGAACCACGAGTATCGTTCTTACTCCTCGCCTTCTTATTATTCTCAGTACCTTTGGTATGAGAGGCAGAGGGGGGAACACATAAACCGACTGGTACACCCACGGTGTTACCAGAGCGTCCACAGCTATCGCCTGCAGGTCCCTTGACCTGGCGCAATATCTTTTATAGCTTTTTGTTGAGGCGGGACGCCTTCATGTCCACCTGTGGCCTTTCCCAATGGTGTACAATCCTTTGGAAGACTTCTGGATGAAGTCCCCACTCTCTCGGGTGGAAGTCGTGTCTGCTGAGAAGATCTGCTTCCCAGTTGTCCACTCCGGGAATGAACACTGCTGATAGTGCTAACACATGAATTTCCGCCCATCGGAGAATCCTTGTGGCTTCTGCCATCGCCATCCTGCTTCTTGTGCCGCCCTGTTGGTTTACATGGGCGACTGCCGTGATGTTGTCTGATTGGATCAGGACCGGCTGGTTTTGAAGCAGAGGCCTTGCCTGACTCAGGGCATTGTAAATGGCCCTCAGTTCCAGAATATTTATGTAGGGAAGTCACCTGACTTGACCAAAGTCCCTGGAAGTTTCTTCCCTGTGTGACTGCCCCCCAGCCTCAAAGGCTGGCATCCATGGTCACTAGGACCTAGTCCTGTATGTCGAACTTGCGGCCCTCTTGAAGATGGGCACTCTGCAGCCACTACAGTAGAGATACCCTGGTCCTTGGAGACAGGGTTATCAGCCGATGCATCTGAAGATGCGACCCGGACCACTTGTCTAACAGGTCCCCCTGAAAAGTTCTTGCATGGAACCTGCCGAATGGGATTGCTTCGTAGGAAGCTATCATTTTTCCCAGGACTCGCGTGCAATGATGCACCGATAACTGTTTTGGCTTCAGGAGGTCTCTGACTAGAGATGACGGCTCCTTGGCTTTCTCCTCCGGGAGAAACACTTATTTCTGGTCTGTGTCCAGAACCATTCCCAGGAACAGTAGACGTGTCGTAGGAACCAGCTGTGACTTTGGACTGTTTAGAATCCAACCGTGCTGTTGTAGCACTTTCCAAATTAGTGCTACCCCGACTAGCAACTGCTCCTTGGACCTCGCCCTTATAAGGAGATTGTCCAAGTACGGGATAATTAAAAACTCCCCTTTTTCGAAGGAGTATCATTCCGGCCATTACCTTGGTAACACCCTCGGTGCCATGTACAGTCCAAACGGCAGAGTCTGGACTTGGTAATGGTAATCCTGTACCACAAAACTGAGGTACTCCTGGCGAGGATAGTAAATGGGGACATGCAGGTAAGCATCCTTGATGTCCCGGGATACCATGTAATCCCCCTCGTCCAGGCTTGCAATAACCGCCCTGAGCGATTCCATCTTGAACTTGAATTTTTTTATGTATGTGTTCAAGGATTTTAAATATAAAAAAGGGTCACACCGAACCATGCGGTTTCGGTACCCCAAACCGTGTGGAATAGTAACCCCGTCCTTGTTGAAGTAGGGGCACCTTAAGTATTACCTGATGGGAATACAGCTTATTAATTGCCTCTAGCACAGCCTCCCTGCCTGAGGGAGTTGTCGGCAAGGCATATTTGAGGAAACGGCGGGGGGAAGACATCTCGAATTCCAGCTTGTACCCCTGAAATACTACTTGAATGAAACAGGGATCCACCTGTGAGCGAGCCCACTGATCGCTGAAATTTTTGAGACGGCCCCCCACCGTACCTGGCTACACCTGTTGAGCCCCCGCGGCATGCTGTGGACTCAGAGGAAGCGAGAGAAGAATTATGATTCTGGGAACAGGCTGACTGGTGCAGCTTTTTCCCTCTTCCCTTGTCTCTGTACAGAAAGGAAGCGCCTTTGACCCGCTTGCTTTTCTGAAGCCGAAAGGACTGTACCTGATAATACAGTGCTTTCTTAGTCTGTGAGGAAAACTGAGGTAAAAATATTTCTTCCCAGCTGTTGCTGCGGATACGAGGTCCCAGAGACCATCCCCAAACAATTCCTCACCCTTATAAGGCAGAATCTCTATGCGCCTTTTAAAGTCAGCATCACCTGTCCAGTGACAGGTCTCTAATACCCTCCTGACAGAATGGACATTACATTCATTTTGGATGCCAGCCGGCAAAATATCCCTCTGTGCATCCCTCATACATAAGACGACGTCTTTAATATGTTGTCATGTTAGCAAACTAGTATGTTTGACAGGGTCACCGACCACGCTGCAGCAGCACGCTCTGCAGGTTTCAGTCTAGTACCTGAGTGTGTAAATACAGACTTCAGGATAGCCTCCTGCTTTTTATCAACAGGTACCTTCAAAGTGGCCGTGCCTAAAACGGCAGTGCCACCTATTTTGACAACCGTGTGAGCGCCTTATCCACCCTAGGGGAGATCTCCCAGCGTAACTTATCCTCTGGCGGGAAAAGGTACGCCATCAGTAACCTTTTAGAAATTACCAGTTTCTTATCAGGGGGAACCCACGCTTTTCACACACTTCATTCATTCAACTGATGGGGGAACAAAACACTGCCTGCTTTTTCTCCCCAAACATAAAAACCCATTTTTAGAGGTTAATGTCAGAAATGTGTAACACATTTTTTATTGCCGGGATCAAGTCACGGATGTTCCTAGTGGATTGTGTATATGTCTCAACCTTGTCGACACTGGAGGCAGACTCCGTGTCGACATCTGTGTCTGCCATCTGAATGAGCGGGCGTTTTTGAGCCCCTGATGGCCTTTGAGACGCCTGGGCAGGCGCGGGTTGAGAAGCCGGCTGTCCCACAGCTGTTACGTCATCCACCCTTTTATGTAAGGAGTTGACACTGTCGGTTAATACCTTTCACCTAACCATCCACTCTGGTGTCGGCCCCACAGGGGGCGACATCACATTTATCGGCATCTGCTCCGTCACTATATAAGCCTCCTCCTCAAACATGTCGACACAGCCGTACCGACACACCGCACACACACAGGGAATGCTCTGACTGAGGACAGGACCCCATAAAGCCCTTTGGGGAGACAGAGAGAGAGTATGCCAGCACACACCAGAGCGCTATATAATGTGGGGATTAACACTATAACTGAGTGAATTTTCCCCCATAGCTGCTTGCATATACAATATTGCGCCTAAATTTAGTGCCCCCCCTCTCTTTTTAACCCTTTGAGCCTGAAAACTACAGGGGAGAGCCTGGGGAGCTTTCTTCCAGCTGCACTGTGAAGAGAAAATGGCGCCAGTGTGTCTGAGGGAGATAGCTCCGCCCCTTTTCCGCGGCCTATTCTCCCGCTTTTTTCTGGATTCTGGCAGGGGTATTTACCACATATATAGCCTCTGGGGCTATATATTGTGGTATTTTTGCCAGCCAAGGTGTTTTTATTGCTGCTCAGGGCGCCCCCCCCAAGCGCCCTGCACCCTCAGTGACCGGAGTGTGAAGTGTGTATGAGGAGCAATGGCGCACAGCTGCAGTGCTGTGCGCTACCTTGGTGAAGACTGATGTCTTCTGCCGCCGCTTTTCCGGACCTCTTCTTGCTTCTGGCTCTGTAAGGGGGACGGCGGCGCGGCTCCGGGACCGAACACCAAGGACTGGGCCTGCGGTCGATCCCTCTGGAGCTAATGGTGTCCAGTAGCCTAAGAAGCCCAATCCGGCTGCAAGCAGGCGAGTTCGCTTCTTCTCCCCTTAGTCCCTCGCTGCAGTGAGCCTGTTGGCAGCAGGTCTCACTGAAAATAAAAAACCTAAATCTATACTTTCTTTCTAAGGGCTCAGGAGAGCCCCTAGTGTGCATCCAACCTCGGCCGGGCACAAGATCTAACTGAGGCTTGGAGGAGGGTCATAGTGGGAGGAGCCAGTGCACACCAGGTAGTCATAAATCTTTCTAGAGTGCCCAGCCTCCTTCGGAGCCCGCTATTCCCCATGGTCCTTTCGGAGTTCCCAGCATCCACTAGGACGTCAGAGAAATAAGGGTTAACCGAAATGAGGAAAGTTTCAGTGACTAGAAGAGTGAAAAACATGTACAAGATGAACTGGAAATAATCAGACAGACTCCTTTCCAGAACATGCAAAGCACGTTTAATATGTCTCACTTCTTCAAATAGAACAAACAGAGCATTATAAAGGTGCTATAGCACGTATCACTATCGCAAAACCTCATGCACACACCAATCACCAAATGCTGCCGCAAACCAGAATCAGAGAGACTAGTACCGTCTAAACACGGAGTGCCGAGTGCAGGTGAGTGAGTGTAGAGCTGAGGGAAGAGTCTAGATCATTTTGACAAGTGTGAATGGCCTACCTTCTTTGTGACAGGAGACACGCTGACACCAAATCTCTGCGCTCTCTCTTTCAGTTTATCAATATTCACCTAAAAGAGCAAGAAGCATAGAAAGCATATTGCAAGCTTTGAGCATTGCTCACCGTGCCTAACAAATGATCTAAGAAGCCAATGAAAACAGTAGTGTACACATTAGCCATGGCAACTTAAAAAGCTATTTTCCATCATTGGACACTGCGAGTTATGTCAAATTATTTCTTAAGAGGATTAATTAAAACCAACATTTTAAATCAAAGATTGTCCACTAGCATGCATTTTATTAGTGTATGCATGTTAAAAAAATAAAAAGCTTACCGTGGATTTCTCACTCGTGGCCTGGCCTGAAAGGTATAAATAAGAATTTACTTACCGATAATTCTATTTCTCGGAGTCCGTAGTGGATGCTGGGGTTCCTGAAAGGACCATGGGGAATAGCGGCTCCGCAGGAGACAGGGCACAAAAAGTAAAGCTTTTCCAGATCAGGTGGTGTGCACTGGCTCCTCCCCCTATGACCCTCCTCCAGACTCCAGTTAGGTACTGTGCCCGGACGAGCGTACACAATAAGGGAGGATTTTGAATCCCGGGTAAGACTCATACCAGCCACACCAATCACACCGTACAACTTGTGATCTAAACCCAGTTAACAGTATGATAACAGCGGAGCCTCTGAAAATATGGCTCACAACAATAATAACCCGATTTTTGTAACTATGTACAAGTATTGCAGACAATCCGCACTTGGGATGGGCGCCCAGCATCCACTACGGACTCCGAGAAATAGAATTATCGGTAAGTAAATTCTTATTTTCTCTATCGTCCTAGTGGATGCTGGGGTTCCTGAAAGGACCATGGGGATTATACCAAAGCTCCCAAACGGGCGGGAGAGTGCGGATGACTCTGCAGCACCGAATGAGAGAACTCCAGGTCCTCCTTTGCCAGGGTATCAAATTTGTAGAATTTTACAAACGTGTTCTCCCCTGACCACGTAGCTGCTCGGCAGAGTTGTAATGCCGAGACCCCTCGGGCAGCCGCCCAAGATGAGCCCACCTTCCTTGTGGAATGGGCCTTAACAGATTTAGGCTGTGGCAGGCCTGCCACAGAATGTGCAAGTTGAATTGTGTTACAAATCCAACGAGCAATCGACTGCTTAGAAGCAGGCGCACCCAACTTGTTGGGTGCATACAGTATAAACAGCGAGTCAGATTTTCTGACTCCAGCCGTCCTTGAAATGTATATTTTTAAAGCTCTGACAACGTCCAACAACTTGGAGTCCTCCAAGTCGCTTGTAGCCGCAGGCACTACAATAGGCTGGTTCAGGTGAAACGCTGATACCACCTTAGGGAGAAAATGCGGACGCGTCCGCAGCTCTGCCCTATCCGAATGGAAAATGAAATAAGGGCTTTTATAAGATAAAGCCGCCAGTTCAGATACTCTCCTGGCGGACGCCAGGGCCAGTAACATAGTCACTTTCCATGTGAGATATTTCAAATCCACATTTTTTAGTGGTTCAAACCAATGGGATTTGAGGAAATCTAAAACTACATTTAGATCCCACGGTGCCACCGGAGGCACCACAGGAGGCTGTATATGCAGTACTCCTTTGACAAAAGTCTGGACCTCAGGAACTGAGGCCAATTCTTTTTGGAAGAATATTGACAGGGCCGAAATTTGAACCTTAATAGATCCCAATTTGAGACCCATAGACAATCCTGATTGCAGGAAATGTAGGAAACGACCCAGTTGAAATTCCTCCGTCGGAGCACTCCGATCCTCGCACCACGCAACATATTTCCGCCAAATGCGGTGATAATGCTTCGCGGTGACTTCCTTTCTTGCCTTAATCAAGGTAGGAATGACTTCTTCTGGAATGCCTTTTCCTTTTAGGATCTGGCGTTCAACCGCCATGCCGTCAAACGCAGCCGCGGTAAGTCTTGGAATAGACACGGTCCCTGCTGAAGCAGGTCCTGTCTTAGAGGTAGAGGCCACGGATCGTCCGTGACCATCTCTTGAAATTCCGGGTACCAAGACCTTCTTGGCCAATCCGGAGCCACTAGTATCGTTCTTACTCCGCTTTGCCGTATGATTCTCAATACCTTTGGTATGAGAGGCAGAGGAGGAAACACATACACCGACTGGTACACCCAAGGTGTTACCGGCGCGTCCACAGCTATTGCCTGCGGATCTCTTGACCTGGCGCAATACCTGTCCAGTTTTTTGTTGAGGCGAGACGCCATCATGTCCACCATTGGTCTTTCCCAACGGTTTATTAGCATGTGGAAAACTTCTGGATGAAGTCCCCACTCTCCCGGGTGAAGATCGTGTCTGCTGAGGAAGTCTGCTTCCCAGTTGTCCACTCCCGGGATGAACACTGCTGACAGTGCTATCACGTGATTCTCCGCCCAGCGAAGGATCCTGGCAGCTTCTGCCATTGCACTCCTGCTTCTTGTGCCGCCCTGTCTGTTTACATGGGCGACTGCCGTGATGTTGTCCGACTGGATCAACACCGGTCTTCCTTGAAGCAGAGGTTCCGCCTGGCTTAGAGCATTGTAGATTGCTCTTAGTTCCAGAATGTTTATGTGAAGAGACTTTTCCAGGCTCGACCACACTCCCTGGAAGTTTCTTCCTTGTGTGACTGCTCCCCAGCCTCTCAGGCTGGCGTCCGTGGTCACCAGGATCCAATCCTGTATGCCGAATCTGCGGCCCTCCAATAGATGAGCCCTCTGCAACCACCACAGAAGAGATACCCTTGTCCTTGGAGACAGGGTTATCCGCAGGTGCATCTGAAGATGCGTGCATTGATGTACAGACACCTTTCCTGGTTTTAGGAGATTCCTGACCAGGTCGGATAACTCCTTGGCTTTTTCCTCGGGAAGAAAAACCTTTTTCTGAACCGTGTCCAGAATCATCCCTAGGAACAGCAGACGAGTTGTCGGCATTAATTGGGATTTTGGAATATTCAGAATCCATCCGTGCTGCTTTAGCACCTCTTGAGATATTGCTAATCCCATCTCTAGCTGTTCTCTGGACCTTGCCCTTATTAGGAGATCGTCCAAGTATGGGATAATTAATACGCCTTTTCTTCGAAGAAGAATCATCATCTCGGCCATTACCTTTGTAAAGACCCGAGGTGCCGTGGACAAACCAAACGGCAGCGTCTGAAACTGATAGTGACAGTTTTGTACAACGAACCTGAGGTACCCCTGGTGTGAGGGGTAAATTGGAACGTGGAGATACGCATCCTTGATGTCCAAGGATACCATAAAGTCCCCTTCTTCCAGGTTCGCTATCACTGCTCTGAGTGACTCCATCTTGAACTTGAACTTCTTTATGTACAGGTTCAAGGACTTCAGATTTAGAATAGGCCTTACCGAGCCATCCGGCTTCGGTACCACAAATAGAGTGGAATAATACCCCTTCCCTTGTTGTAGAAGAGGTACCTTGACTATCACCTGCTGAGAGTACAGCTTGTGAATGGCTTCCAAAACCGTCTCCCTTTCGGAAGGGGACGTTGGTAAAGCAGACTTCAGGAAACGGCGAGGTGGATCTGTCTCTAATTCCAACCTGTACCCCTGAGATATTATCTGCAGGATCCAGGGATCTACCTGCGAGTGAGCCCACTGCGCGCTGTAATTTTTGAGACGACCTCCCACCGTCCCCGAGTCCGCTTGAGAAGCCCCAGCGTCATGCTGAGGCTTTTGTAGAAGCCGGGGAGGGCTTCTGTTCCTGGGAAGGAGCTGCCTGTTGCTGTTTCTTCCCTCGACCTCTGCCTCGTGGCAGATATGAATAGCCCTTTGCTCTCTTATTTTTAAAGGAACGAAAGGGCTGCGGTTGAAAAGTCGGTGCCTTTTTCTGTTGGGGAGTGACTTGAGGTAGAAAGGTGGATTTCCCGGCTGTAGCCGTGGCCACCAAATCTGATAGACCGACTCCAAATAACTCCTCCCCTTTATACGGCAAAACTTCCATATGCCGTTTTGAATCCGCATCGCCTGTCCACTGTCGCGTCCATAAAGCTCTTCTGGCCGAAATGGACATAGCACTTACCCGTGATGCCAGTGTGCAGATATCCCTCTGTGCATCACGCATATAAAGAAATGCATCCTTTATTTGTTCTAACGACAGTAAAATATTGTCCCTGTCCAGGGTATCAATATTTTCAATCAGGGACTCTGACCAAACTACCCCAGCACTGCACATCCAGGCAGTCGCTATAGCTGGTCGTAGTATAACACCTGCATGTGTGTATATACTTTTTTGGATATTTTCCATCCTCCTATCTGATGGATCTTTAAGTGCGGCCGTCTCAGGAGAAGGTAACGCCACTTGTTTTGATAAGCGTGTTAGCGCCTTGTCCACCCTAGGAGGTGTTTCCCAGCGCTCCCTAACCTCTGGCGGGAAAGGGTATAATGCCAATAATTTCTTTGAAATTATCAGCTTTTTATCAGGGGCAACCCACGCTTCATCACACACGTCATTTAATTCTTCTGATTCAGGAAAAACTATAGGTAGTTTTTTCACACCCCACATAATACCCTGTTTAGTGGTACCTGTAGTATCAGCTAAATGTAACGCCTCCTTCATTGCCAAAATCATATAACGTGTGGCCCTACTGGAAAATACGGTTGATTCGTCACCGTCACCACTGGAATCAGTGCCTGTGTCTGGGTCGACCGACTGAGGCAAAGGGCGTTTTACAGCCCCTGACGGTGTTTGAGGCGCCTGGACAGGCACTAATTGATTGTCCGGCCGCCTCATGTCGTCAAACGACTGCTTTAGCGTGTTGACACTATCCCGTAATTCCATAAATAAAGGCATCCATTCTGGTGTCGACCCCCTAGGAGGTGACATCCCCATATTTGGCAATTGCTCCGCCTCCACACCAATATCGTCCTCATACATGTCGACACACACGTACCGACACACAGCAGACACACAGGGAATGCTCTAAACGAAGACAGGACCCACTAGCCCTTTGGGGAGACAGAGGGAGAGTCTGCCAGCACACACCAAAAAGCGCTATATATGACAGGGATAGCCTTATAATAAGTGCTCCCTTATAGCTGCTTTATATATATCAAGATATTGCCATTAAATTTGCCCCCCCTCTCTGTTTTACCCTGTTTCTGTAGTGCAGTGCAGGGGAGAGACCTGGGAGCCGTCCTGACCAGCGGAGCTGTGAGAGGAAATGGCGCCGTGTGCTGAGGAGATAGGCCCCGCCCCTTTTTCGGCGGCTCGTCTCCCGCTATTTTGTGAATACAGGCAGGGGTTAAATATCTCCATATAGCCTCTGGGGGCTATATGTGAGGTATTTTTAGCCTTTATATAGGTTTACATTTGCCTCCCAGGGCGCCCCCCCCCAGCGCCCTGCACCCTCAGTGACTGCGTGTGAAGTGTGCTGAGAGGAAAATGGCGCACAGCTGCAGT
This sequence comes from Pseudophryne corroboree, assembly GCF_028390025.1. Lineage (NCBI taxonomy): Eukaryota > Metazoa > Chordata > Amphibia > Anura > Myobatrachidae > Pseudophryne > Pseudophryne corroboree. The sequence continues at coordinate 243,333,622 of NC_086445.1, read as the reverse complement.
GCTGTGCGCTACCTTTAGAAGACTGCAGGAGTCTTCAGCCGCCGATTCTGGACCTCTTCTTACTTCAGCATCTGCAAGGGGGCCGGCGGCGCGGCTCCGGTGACCATCCAGGCTGTACCTGTGATCGTCCCTCTGGAGCTGATGTCCAGTAGCCAAGAAGCCAATCCATCCTGCACGCAGGTGAGTTCACTTCTTCTCCCCTCTGTCCCTCGTTGCAGTGATCCTGTTGCCAGCAGGACTCACTGTAAAATAAAAAACCTAAGCTAAACTTTCTCTAAGCAGCTCTTTATGAGAGCCACCTAGAATTGCACCCTTCTCGGCCGGGCACAAAAATCTAACTGGAGTCTGGAGGAGGGTCATAGGGGGAGGAGCCAGTGCACACCACCTGATCTGGAAAAGCTTTACTTTTTGTGCCCTGTCTCCTGCGGAGCCGCTATTCCCCATGGTCCTTTCAGGAACCCCAGCATCCACTAGGACGATAGAGAAATAAAACACTGTATATTATACTTTTACATGCTTCTCAATGGCAGGAGTGACAGTACCACTTCTCGCTGCAAGAGGACGCTAAACATGAGACATAGCATGGTCATGATCAGCAGAGCCATTATAAGAATCAGCGCTATAAGTCATCGCTGCTACATTAGCACTCACCTTTCTGCTCAGTGGACGGAATACCAAACCTTATAATAAAGACAGAGAAGGGAAAAAAGACAAGCATTAGCGAATAAACCAGGTACAATGCTGCCAATCTTCATTTCATTCCTTATCATAAATAACAAAACCTTTATTACTACTACAAACTCATCTACAATTGTTGTCTAAGCGCAAACACTCCTTTACTTACCGAATAGCACGAGCTGCCTTTTTACTATCTGCGCTGGCAGGAACGTTGAATCTCTCTGCTCTTTTCTGAAGTCTCTAAAAAAAAATTATTACAAATTTTATTATTTATAAACACAAAGGGCCTGCTACAGAGGTGGACGCAGTAAATCAATTTGCTACTACACGTGCGCATAAAGTCTAGGAAGCCCTTACTGAGCACGCGTGTACCGAGGTGTACGATGGTATACACATTCGCATATGACAACGCTATTACTTGAGACGGCTTCTGTGATCCATGTGCGATTCAGGGTGGAAACCGGGAAGGGATATAAAATCTTTGCATAAAGGGGGAGGCGTCATGGTGTGTTATGGGAGGGTCATGTGTGTGTTTCGGCATGGCGCTACTAACTCTTTTGCAGCACGGCATACACAGTGACCATATCTGAAGTTAGAATGGGGACAGCACAGTTGAGTATTGCTCATATATGCACAGTGGGTACTGTAGGGCTGCAGAACTCCATCGCATGGTAGGGCATAAGGAGAATGCTTAAACTGGCATATTGTTGAACTTGAGACTCTGAGAAAATAGGATTTTAAATACCTACCGGTAAATCCTTTTCTCATAGTCCATAAGGGATATTGGGGACAGTTTAGTACGATGGGGTATAGACGGATCCAAAGGAGCCAGTGCACTTTAAATTTCTTCAACTGGGTTGGCTGGCTCCTCTCCTCTATGCCTCCTCCTACAGCTCAGTCAGTTATAGGTAAAACATTGCCCAAAGGAGAATGACATACCTTGAGAGAAGGAACATAATAAGTGTGGTGAGATTTTCACACCAGCACACCAACATAGAAGTTAGACAGCAACATCTGGCAACATTAACAACAACAGCTGAACAGGAACACAACAGAGAACCTGCAGAAAGTCACAGCCCAATATACCTTATGGACTACGAGAAAAGGATTTACCGGTAGGTATTTAAAATTCTATTTTCTCTAGCATCCATAAGGGATATTAGGGACATATTAGTACGATGGATGTCCCAAAGCTTCCAGAATGGGCGGGAACGTGCAGAGACATCTGCAGCACTGCCTGCCCAAACTGGGTATCCTCTTTGGCCAGGGTATCAAACTTGTAGAACTTAACAAAGGTGTTCTTCCCCGACCAGGTAGCAGCTCGACACAGTTGTAGGGCCGAGCGAGACTCCACGGGCAGCCGCCCAGGAAGAGCCCACCGATCTTGTAGAGTGGGCCTTCAGAGAAGAACAGGTAAGGCTGCCGACGCATAGGCCTGTTGGATAGTAAGCCTAATCCAACGAGCAATGGACTGCTTAGAAGCAGGGCAAAACATTTTCTGCGCATCACAGAGCACGAACAAGGAATCAGTCTTTCTGATCCGAGCCGTCCTTTTGACACAGATTTTCAAGGCTCGCACAGCATCCAATGCCTCCGGAGGAGCAGAAGTGTCAGAACTGGACGGTATCACAATAGGTTGAATTAAATGAAACGCAGAGACCACCTTCGGCAGGAACTGCTGTCTAGTCCTGAGCTCCGTTCTGTTCTATAAAAGACCAAGTAAGGACTTTTGCACGACAAGGCCTCTAATTCTGAGACACGCCTAACAGAAGCCAGGGCCAGTAACATCACCGTTTTCCACATGACGTAATTATCTTCTATGGTCGTCAGGGGGTTCAAACCATGACTGTAGAAAGTGCAACACTACATCCAGATCCCAAGGTGCTGTAGGTGGCACGAATGGAGGTTGAATGTGAAGCACCCCTTGCAAGAAGGTCTGAACTTCAGTCAAGAGAGCTAACTTCTTCTGGAAGAAGATGAAAAGAGCTGAAATCTGGACCTTAAATGGATCCCAGACATAAGCCTTTATCCACTCCAGCCTGCAGGTACCATAGGAACCTTCCCAAATTGAATTCTGCAGAGGGATATGTGCGTTCCTCGCACGGAGAGACATCTCCGACAGATATGATGATAGTGTTTTGACGTCACAGGTTTTCTGGCTTGCACCATAGTGGCAATGACCTTTTTGGAAAGCCCTTTGTGAGCTAGGATGATGTTCTGCTCAACTTCCATGCCGTCAAACGAAGCCGCCGTAAGTCCGGGTAGACGAACGGTCCTTGCTGAAGAAGATCCCTTCTTAGTGGTAGAGGCCAAGGGTCCTCTATGGACATGTCCAGAAGAGCCGCGTACCACGCTCTTCGGGGCCAATCAAGATTGCTCCCACTCTTTGATGTCTGATCCGCTTGAGCACCCTTGGGAGCAGCGGAATCTGAGGAAATAGGTGGACCAGCTGTTAAGGACAAGGCGATTTCAATACACCCATTGCGCTTGCCTGAAGGTCCCTGGTTCGGGAACAAAAGCATCGAAGCTTCTTGTTGAGACGAGAGGCCATCAAGTCGATCTGTGGGCATCCCCACCTGTCGATCTGTTGAAACACCTGAGGGTGTAGTCCCCACTCCCCCGAATGGAGGTCGTGGTGACTTAGGAAGTCTGCTTCCCAGTTGTCCACTCCAAGAATGAATAATGCGGACAGTGCTCTTACATTTTTTTCTGCCCAGCGGAGTATTCTGGACACTTCTCGCATGCAGGCCCTGCTTTTTGTCCCTCCTTGTCGATTGATGTACGCCACCGCCGTTGCGTTGTTTGACTGCAGCTGGATCGCCTGAATCAGAGCATTGTAGATAGCCCTAAGTACCAGAATGTTGACAGGAAGTAGGGCCTCTTGGGCAAACCACCTGCCCTGGAACTGCCCACCTTCGGTGACAGCTCCCCATCCTCTCAGACTCGCATCCGTTGTGAGGAGGATCCAATCCTGAATCCCAAAGCGTCGACCTTCCAGCAGGTTGGAGGACTCTAGCCACCAATTCTGGCCTGAGGTGACAGCCGAATCATCCGGTGCATCTGAAGATGGGAACCGGGCCACTTGTTAAGGATGTACAATTGGAATGGTCTGGCATGAAACCTTCCGAATTGAATCGCCTTGTACGAGGCCACCATCTTTCACAACAATTTTATGCAAAGATGAAAAGAGACTCGAGTAGGTCGAAGCATCTGGGAGGGAGGAACACTTTCTGTGCTACAGTATCCAGTAGCATCCCCAGAAATAGGAGCCGCTGAGACGGTTCCAGGTGGGACTTCTGTTGGATAGTGCGATCTGAAGTTGGATAGTGCGATCCATGTGGAGCAATAGAAGCTCAATGGAACTCGCTTTTATCAGGAGATCGTCCAGGTATGGAATTACATTGACCCCCCCCCCCCCCCCCTGGACCCCGAGTTGAAACATTTCCGCCATCACCTTCGTGAACACCCTCGGAGCTGTAGACAGGCCGAAGAGTAATGCCTGAAACTGGTAGTGATCGTTCAGTAGGGCAAACCTCAGATAGGCCTGAGGAGGAGGCCAAATTGGGATATGTAGGTAAGCATCCTTGATATCCAGGGACACTAGGAATTCCTGTTGTTCCAGGCCTGCGATCACCACTCTCAAAGATTCCATCTTGAATTTGAAAACCTTCAGGTAAGGATTCAAGGACTTCAGATTCAGAATGGGTCTCAAAGACCCGTCTGATTTGGTACTACGGACAGACTGGAGTAGTAACCCTGTCCTTGTTGTAGCAGGGGCACTGGAACAATGACCTGGGACTGGACCAACTTGTTTATAGCCAGTAGTAGCGTACCACGCATATTTTCCAAAGCTAGTAAGCTTGATCTGAAAAATCGTTGGAGAGGAGCACCATCGAACTCCAGCTTGTAACCTTGAGAGATAAGGTCCCTTACCCAAGCATCTTGGCAGTAACCGTCCCAGATGTGGCTGTAGCGACATAACCGAGCTCCCACCACAAGATTTCCTCAAGGTAGGAGGGCACAGTCATGCCGAAGACTTTGCGGCAGTAGAACTGGTGTTCTGGTCCTGAGATCAGTCAACGGCTGGTTTCTTAGGTTTTCCTCTGGAGCCTCTAGCTGCGTTGGAGGCCCCTCTGGCCCTAGATCTAAATCTGGAAGACCGAAATGAAGTAGACGGTCCCGTGTAGGTACGTCTAACAGGTGGAGCCCCCGAAGGGAGAAACATGGATTTCCCAGCAGTAGCTTTGGAAATCCATGCATCCAATTCACCTGTGACGGGAAGAGATTCCACATTACGTTTGGAGTCAGCATCAGCAATCCACTGATGCAACCATATGCGCACAGCGCCATAGCCGTGGTCCTAGCATTAATATTGCCAATTTCTTTAAGGGAGTCACAGAGGACTCTTGCCATGTCCTGAATGTGATTCTGGAAAGTAACAGTATTAACTATGGTGACCTTCCTTAACTTGATTAGCCCAGGAATGAATTGCATGTGTCATCCAGCAACGAGCAATGACCGGCCTTTAAGCAACACTTGCAGCAATGTAAATAGATTTTAGAGTGGTCTCAATTTTCCTATCTGCCAGGTCCTTTACTGTAAAGGAGCCCGGAGCATGGAGTACTGCCTTTTTAGAAAGGCGAGAGACTGAGAAGTCTACTGCTGGAGACTCTTCCCAGAATTTTCTGCCTTCAGGGGCAATGGGGAATGTATGAAAAAACCGCTTTGATACCTGATATTTTTTATCTGGATTCTTCCAGGCTAATTTAAATGTCATTCAATTCCTTGGAATCAGGAAATGTGACTGTCAGTTTGTCTTGTGGTAGGAAAAATGACTGCTGAGTATTAGCATCCTCCAGGGGGAGCTTTAACACATCCCTAATAGCCAATATGAGGGGTGGAATACACATTACGTTTGGAGTCAGCATCAGCAATCCACTGATGCAACCATATGGCTCTGCGCGCACAGCGCCATAGCCGTGGTCCTAGCATTAATATTGGCAATCTCTTTAAGGGAGTCACAGAGGACTCTTGCCATGTCCTGAATGTGATTCAGGAAAGTAACAGTATTAACTAAGGTCACATCACCCGAGTGACCTTCCTTAATTTGATTAGTCCAGGAATGAATTGCATGTGTCATCCAGCAACGAGCAATTACCGGCCTTTGAGCAACACTTGCAGCAATGAAAATAGATTTTAGAGGTGTCTGCCAGGTCCTTTACTGTAAAGTAGCCTGGAGCAGGGAGTACTGCCTTTTTAGAGACGTTTACTGCTGGAGACTCCTCCCAGAATTTTCTGCCTTCAGGGGCAAAGGGGAATGTATGCAAAAAAATGAGATTTATGGTAAGAACTTACCTTTGTTAAATCTCTTTCTGCGAGGTACACTGGGTTCCACAGGGAATGACATTGGGGTGTAGGGTAGGATCTTGATCTGAAGCACCAAAAGGCTCAAAGCTTTGACTGTTCCCAGAATGTCTAGCGCTGCCTCCTCTATAGCACCGCCTCCGCGCACAGGAGCTCAGTTTTTTGTAAACCAGTCCAATGCAGTAGCAGGCAAAAAGACGACAACTGTTAGTAGCCACATACACCACACACTCAGGAGAGGGTGTCAGCGGCTAATGCTATACCAACCCAAAGAAGCTAAGTGCGTCAGGGTGGGCGCCTGTGGAGCCCAGTGTACCTTGCAGAAAGATTTAGCAAAAGTAAATTACCATAAATCTCGTTTTCTGCTGCGCGGTACACTGGGATCCACAGGGAATGACATTGGGGATGTCCTAAAGCAGTTCCTTATGGGAGGGGACGCACTGTATCGGGTACAAGAACCCGGCGTCCAAAGGAAGCATCCTGGGAGGCGGAAGTATCGAAGGCATAGAACCTTATGAAAGTGTTCACTGAGGACCACGTAGCCACCTTGCACAATTGTTCAAGGGTCGCACCACGGCGGGCCACCAAAGAAGGTCCAACCGACAGAGTAGAATGGGCTTTTATGGTAGCAGGAGCTGGAAGGCCAGCCTTTACATAAGCATGTGCAATCACCATTCTAATCCATCTGGCCAGGGTCTGGTTGTGAGCAGGCCAGCCACGTTCGTGAAAACCAAACAGAACAAAGAGAATCCGACTTCCGGATGGAGGCAGTTCTCTTCACGTAGATACGGAAAGCCCGTACGACATCCAAAGACCGGAACCACAATCTCCTGATTAAGGTGGAAAGAAGACACCACCTTAGGTAAATATCCGGGACGTGTTCTAAGAACCGCCCGATCGCGGTGAAAAATCAGATAAGACAAACCTATAAGACAAGGCACACAAATCTGACACCCGTCTAGCGGAGGCAATAGCTAGCAGAAACACTACCTTAAGAGTAAGCCACTTAAGGTCAGCAGATTCAAGAGGCTCAACGAAGACCCTTGCAACGCCTCCAGAACCACAAGTCCCAAGGAGCCACAGGCGGGACGTAAGGAGGTTGAATCCGCAACACACCCTGAGTGAACGTATGCACATCAGGTAAGGTCGCAATTTTTCTCTGAAACCAAACCGACAAGGCAGAAATATGAACCTTGATGAAGGCCAGACGAAGGCCCAAGTCCAGGCCTTGATGTAGAAAGGCCAAAAGTTTGGCCGTACTAAACTTGTAAGCGTCATGATTGTAAGATGCGCACCAAGCAAAGTAAGAATTCCAGACCCTATGATAAATCAGAGCAGAAACCGGTTTCCAGGCCTTCAACATGGTTTGAATGACCGCCTCAGAAAATCCTTTGGCCCTTAAGACGGAAGGTTCAAGAGCAACGGAGTCAAAACCAGTCGGGCCACATCCTGATATACACAGGGGCCCTGAATGAGGAGATCTGGGCGCTGTGGAAGTAGAAGGGGGTGCTCTATCGAGAGACCCTGAAGGTCTGAGAACCAATGCTATCTGGGCCACGCTGGAGCGATCAGAAGTAGGATTCCTCCTTCTTGCTTGAACTTCCTTATTAATCTGGGCAGGAGTGACACCGGAGGGAACACGTATGGCAGCCGAAAGTTTCATGGAATTGCCAGTGCATCCACGAACGCTGCTTGAGGATCCCTTGTCCTTGCTCCGAAGACCGGAACCTTGTGATTGTGTCGAGACGCCATCAGGTCCACATCTGGAAGGACCCACTTCGACGAGGAGTTGAAACACTTCTGGATGGAGGCTCCACTCTCCGGCGTGTACGTCCTGACGACTGAGAAAGTCTACTTCCCAGTTTAGGACCCCCGGAATGAACACTGCTGATATGGCTGGCAGATGACGTTCCGCCCACTGAAGAATCCGTGATACTTCCCTCATTGCCATTCGGCTTCGAGTGCCGCCTTGATGATTGATGTACGCCACCATGGTGGCGTTGTCAGACTGTACTTGAACAGATCTGTTCTGTTTGAAATGCTGGGCCAAGGTCAATGAGTTTAACACCGCCCGCAATTCCAGAATGTTTATCGGGGAGGAGAGACTCCTCCTTGGTCCACCGACCCTGAAGGGAGTGTTGCTCCAACACCACGCCCCAACCCCTCAGACTAGCGTCCGTCGTCAGAAGGACCCAGTTGGAGGTCCAGAAGGGACGACCCCTGCTCAATAGTTGGTCCTGAAGCCACCAGCTCAGTGACAGACGGACCTCCGGAGACAATGAGATCATTTGAGACCTGATCCGGTGAGGCAGGCCGTCCCACTTGGACAGAATCAGCCTCTGGAGGGGGCGGGAATGGAATAGAGCGTACTCCACCATGACGAAAGCAGACACCATGAGACCTAGCACTTGCATTGCCGAATGTATCGACACTTGCGGACGAGATAGGAAGCATCGAATCCTGTCCTGAAGCTTCAGGACTTTCTCCTAAGACAAGAACATCCGCTGGTGTTGAGTGTCCAACAAATCCCCAGGTGCACCATGCCCTGAGCAGGGACCAGGGAAGATTTCTTCCAGTTGATGAGCCATCCGTGGGCTTGCAGAAACTGGATAGTCAGATCCAGATGGCATAGGAGAATCTCTGGGGAATTTGCCAGGATCAACAAGTCGTCCAAGTACGGTAGGATCCTGACCCCTTGACGGCGGAGAACAGCCGTCATTACCGCCATGACCTTGGCGAAGACTCGCGGAGCCGGGGTCAAACCAAAAGGTAACGCCCGAAATTGGTAATAGAGGTTGCCAACCGCAAAACTCAGGTACTGCTGATGTAACACTGCAATGGGAATATGCAGGTAAGCATCCTGTATGTCCAGTGAGTCCATATAGTCCCCCAGGCTCCAAGGCCAGAACAATAGAGCAAAGAGTTTCCATACGTAACTTGGAGACCTTCACAAATTTGTTCAAGGACGTGAGGTTGAGAATGGGCCGGGAAGACCCATTTGGTTTCGGGACTAGGAACAGCAGTGAATAGTACCCCTTGCCTCTCTGAGCCAGAGGCACCTGTACTACCACTCCTGTGTCCCAGAGGGACTGTACCACCGAATGAAGAGTCTTTGCCTTCACCTGCTCCGAAGAGACGTCTGTCAGGCAAAATCGATGAGGGGGACGATTCTTGAAGTATATGGTGTAACCTCGAGTGACTACTTCCCGTAACCAGGCATCGGAAGTGGTCTTCAACCATTCCTGGGTAAACCCTAGAAGTCGGCCCCCCTCTCTGGGATCCTCCAGAGTGAGGCCCGCCCCATCATGAAGTAGGCTTGTCAGTTTTGGAAGCAGGCTGACGGGCAGACCAGGCCCGTTTGGGCTTATTGGGTTTGGAAGTGCGAACCTGTTTTGGGTACGCCTGACCCTTTGCTTTCCCTGAAGGACGAAAGGAGCGAAAGGAAGTACTCTTAGCCTTCGGCAAGTACTAGTGCTGTTTTAGCAGACGTCCAAGTCAGCCACTATATTGTTGAGGTCTTCTCCGAAAAGAATATCTCCTTTGAAAGGGAGTACCTCCAGGGTTTTCTTAGAGTCCATGTCCACAGACCAGGACGGCAACCAGAGAATTCGGCGAGCCAAAATGGACATAGTAGAAGCCTTGGCCGCCAGAATACAGACATCAGAAGCCGCCTCTTTAATGCAATGAGACGCTGTAACAATATACGACAGGCATTGTCTAGCATGATCAGAAGCCTCCAGCTCCTGAGCCCACGCTTCCACAGCTTCTGCAGCCCATGTTGCTGCAATAGTGGGCCTATGCACCGCACAGGGTGTAGATAGCCTTCAAACAACCCTCCACACGCTTGTGCGTCGGCTCTCTCAATGACCTGATGGTAGTTACAGGCAGAGCTGAGGATACCACCAGCCGCGCCACCTGCGAATCCACTGGCGGGGTGTTTCCCCATTTTAACTAAGCTCCGCAGCGAGGGGGTAGCGAGCCAGCATCTTCTTTTGAGGTGTAAACTTCTTTCCTGGATTTTCCCAGGACTCCTGACGTATGTCAACTAAATGTTCAGAGTGAGGTAAAACTTCTTTAACCACCTTCTGACATTTAAACCTGTCCTGGTTTCTTAGGGGCAGCGTCAGGCTACGGTTCATCATCAACCTGAAAAATGAGCGATAGCCTCTAACAAGTCAGAAACATCCACCTGCGAAACAACTTCCCTATCAGAAGCATCAGGATCAAAGTCTGTGGGGTCCGTATAATAGCCATCCTCATCGGACAATTGAACCAGATTGGACAGTTGATCTGCCTACGGCGGGTTAACCGCGGGGACCATAAGCGGTTGTACCGGAACAGGAGGTCCCATAGGGGGCGTTAGTCTAGTTATCAGCGTATTCAGTAGCGTGGAGAAGATAAGCCCAAGGTGGGTTATTTTGCACCCCTGTTGCTACAGTGTCACTGGGGGGCAAGGAACCCCCAGAACCTGAACCCTCAGCTGCTATGTTATCCTCAAATGTGTCTGCAGCGTCAACACCACGAAATATGGGATCAGCCCCAGCTGAATTGCCCTTTGTAGCTGACATAATCAAAAGCTCAATGCAAGGCAACACAGTACAATATCAGCAGCACAATACCCGACAAGAATCCCCTGTGCAGTGTATCAGCACAAACAGGGAATTCAAGAGGTATATGGTGACTATGACTAAAAATCTGAGAAAAATACACACTGAGTATATCCTGTGAACCTCCTATATTAAGATAAACCTGACACACTTAGCCCCCTCAGGCTATAGAATATAGGGATAGCAATCTGAGTGAGATACACGAAATGGAGGTCACACAGCAGCTATATGCACACAGAGTCACAGTTTGTACAATGCAGAAATTATGACATGCAATAAAACTGCACTGGACTAGCAATACAGAGTAGTACTATATATAGCTATACACTTAGATATAACAATGCACAGTAAAGACTGGATGTATATCACAGGGTACTTGTACTAATTAACCCTGACTAAATGCACTTTTTCTTAACTAACAATGTCAGCAGACATGTAGAATACTTAAGTGTCCTGTAAAATGCACAGCGCTGACAGACAGGCGGCTTTACAGAGGAGAATTTGCCCAAATAGTCCCAGGAACAGTGCTGCTCTGTGTAATGGCACCCAAACACTGACTGGGAGTGAGGGAGAGAGAGATATGCAGCTCCTAGCAGGAACATTTACTCTAAATGGCGCCCTGGGGCTGAGGGAGGGGCTATAGGCCAAAGCCTTATCCCCTGCTGGACTTCACCACTGGGTATTGGGGGTTTAATAAAACGGTTTTGTGAGAGAAAACCGACCTGTGCCCATGCCCTGGTGGTCTAGTGGGGTCCCTGTACAGTGTTCACGCCAGCGCGTGCGGCCCCCCTCCCACCGGCCGCGCAGGATCGCGATTTACAGCAGTTCCCGTTGAGGGGACCCCTTACCTCCTCCCTGTAGTGCGGCCACGCGATCCAGGAGAACATCGGTCGTGTGTGTGACTAACATGAGAAGAAAACCGGAGCCTCCGCTGTAGGTACCCGGCAACCAGGGCGCGGGAGTGTACAGTGCCGCTGGGGAAGGTGATGGAGCTGCAGCAGATGTCTCATGGACATCTAACACTGCCAGTGTCTCTGCTGCGGTCCTTGAAGTCTTCCATTTTCTTTAAAAGCCTCTTTTAGGGCTGCTAGAGCAGGCCCCCTGTTAAGTGCCTGCTTACTGCATGGCACCAACTACAAAACTGAGCTGCTGTGCACGGAGGCGGGGCTATAGAGGAGGCGGCGCTAGGCATTCTGGGACCAGTCAAAGCTTTGAGCCTGTTGGTGTCTCAGATCAAGATCCTACTCTACACCCCAATGTCATTCCCTGTGGAGCCCAGTGTACCCCGCAGTAGAAACAGCTTTGACACCTGATTTTTATCTGGATTCTTCCAGGCTATTTTAAATAAGTCATCCAATTCCTTGGAATCAGGAAATGTGACTGTCAATTTATTTTGTGGGAGGAAAAATGACTGCCAAGTATTAGCATCCTCCAGGGGGAGCTTTAACACATCCCTAATAGCCAATATGAGGGGTTCAATACTCTGGGTAGGGTGGAATCCCCACTTATGGGGTCCACATCATCCTGTATATCATCATCAGTATCTGAGAGGAGTGCAGGTCGAGCACGTTTTTGTGCACCTGAAGCAGACAGGGAGGGGGGATATTTAGCAGTTAGGAACTGCAACAAGCAGTGGCTAGCCTGAGTCTTATTGACATTTGCAGTGAGTTGAGATGACATATCAGACACCATAGTTTTGATAGCCCCCAACCGGGAGGGCTCTGGACTCTCCCCCACATTGATATCAGCATTCTGAGATGACTGACTACATTGTTCACATGATACTGAGCCAGATGAACTAGGGGAGAGAATCTAGCATTACATACACTGCATAACTTATGTTTTACCATTGTGAAGCACAAAAAATAGGAATAATACACACACAACACAGCCTTATATATATTACAAGCCTGCCCTATTGCATGTGAGAGGAGACAAAGGAGAGAGAACCCCAGCGCACCCAACGCTGCACAGCCCCAGTGAGGCTATCAGGGTTTTTTGTGTAAACAGTGAGACTGTAATACGAAAAATCCCTCAGAGGGATGTTACTTGTGCACAAATATAGCGGCTCTCCCCTTCTACACCCGGTACCAGCGATCCAGGGACTGATATGGAGGAGCTGTTGAGGCTGCTGCTATGCAGAGGAAGGCGCCAAAATGCCACTGAGCACGCTCTCATGTAGCTCCACCCTCCACCATGGTGCAGGAGTTACCGTTGAATATTTATACTGGCCATGTCTCCAAATGTATGTAGCCTCACATAAATGCTTGGTACAACTGATATTAGCCCGTCTCACGCAGGGGCTACAGCGGGTTCCACCCAGGAGGGACCCGTACGCCTCACCCTCTCCTCAGCTGCACAGTAAACCAGGGGACCCCCTAGCAGGGCTCCCGGTTGGTACTCACCACCGATGATCACCTTCAGGCAGCGTTACGGGTGTACGGCATGCCGCGGCAGCCAAGGCATCATAACCCGCTGAACAAACAGCCCCTCAGGACGGTGGTCCTGCAGCGGGGAAGCGGCTCTGCACCTCAAGAGGCCGGTGACCCAACCCCCCCTAGCTCCCACGGTGCATGTATGCTGTTGCCCAAACAGCATACCGAAAGAAATAACAGTTTAAAAGAAATTGAAGAAAAACACTCTGGAGCTTGCAGTGTGCGCATCCTCTCTTGAGGGCGCTTTTTTCTAAACTGAGCTGTAGGAGGAGGCATAGAGGGGAGGAGGCATAGAGGGGAGGAGCCAGCACACCCAGTTTAAGAAAATTAAAATGCACTGGCTCCTTTGGACCAGACTATACCCCATCGTACTAATCTGTCCCCAATATCCCTTATGGATGCTAGAAAAAATAAGAATTTACTCACCGGTAATTCTATTTCTCGTAGTCCGTAATGGATGCTGGGAACTCCGTAAGGACCATGGGGAATAGACGGGCTCCGAAAGGAGACTGGGCACTCTAAAGAAAAGATTAGGTACTATCTGGTGTGCACTGGCTCCTCCCTCTATGCCCCTCCTCCAGACCTCAGTTAGGGAAACTGTGCCCGGAAGAGCTGACATTACAAGGAAAGGATTTTTGGAATCCAGGGTAAGACTCATACCAGCCACACCGTACAACTTGTGATAACCTTACCCAGTTAACAGTATGAACAACAACTGAGCCTCACTCAACGGATGGCTCATAACAATCACCCTTATTTAAGCAATAACTATATACACGTATTGCAGAAAGTCCGCACTTGGGACGGGCGCCCAGCATCCACTACGGACTACGAGAAATAGAATTACCGGTGAGTAAATTCTTATTTTCTCTGACGTCCTAGTGGATGCTGGGAACTCCGTACGGACCATGGGGATTATACCAAAGCTCCCAAACGGGCGGGAGAGTGCGGATGACTCTGCAGCACCGAATGAGAGAACTCAAGGTCCTCCTCAGCCAGGGTATCAAACTTGTAGAACTTTGCAAAGGTGTTTGAACCCGACCAATTAGCCGCTCGGCAAAGCTGTAAAGCAGAGACCCCTCGGGCAGCAGCCCAAGAAGAGCCTACCTTCCTTGTGGAATGGGCTTTTACTGATTTTGGATGCGGCAATCCAGCCGCAGAATGAGCCAGCTGAATCGTGCTACAGATCCAGTGAGCAATAGTTTGCTTTGAAGCAGGAGCACCCAGCTTGTTGGGAGCATGCAGGATAAACAGCGAGTCAGTCTTCCTGACTCCAACCGTTCTGGAAACATATATTTTCAAAGCCATGACTACGTCCAGCAACTTGGAGTCCTCCAAGTCCCGAGTAGCCGCAGGCACCACAATAGGTTGGTTCAAATGAAACGATGATACCACCTTTGGGAGAAATTGGGGACGAGTCCTCAATTCTGCCCTGTCCATATGGAAGATCAGATATGGGCTTTTACATGACAAAGCCGCCAATTCCGACACACGCCTAGCCGATGCTAAGGCCAACAGCATGACCACTTTCCACGTGAGATACTTTAGTTCCATGGTCTTAAGTGGCTCAAACCAGTGGGATTTCAGGAAACCCAACACAATGTTAAGATCCCAAGGTGCCACTGGTGGCACAAAAGGGGGCTGAATATGCAGCACTCCCTTAACAAACGTCTGAACCTCAGGCAGTGAAGCCAGTTCTTTTTGAAAGAAAATGGATAGGGCCGAAATCTGGACCTTTATGGACCCCAATTTTAGGTCCATAGTCACCCCTGACTGTAGGAAGTGCAGGAATCGACCCAGCTGGAATTCCTCTGTAGGGGCCGTCCTGGCCTCACACCAAGCAACATATTTTCGCCATATACGGTGACAATGCTTTGCTGTCACGTCCTTCCTAGCCTTTATCAGCGTAGGAATAACTTCATCCGGAATGCCTTTTTCCGCTAGGATCCGGCGTTCAACCGCCATGCCGTCAAACGCAGCCGCGGTAAGTCTTGGAACAGACAGGGCCCTTGTTGCAGCAGGTCCTGTCTGAGAGGCAGAGGCCATGGGTCCTCTGTGCGCATTTCTTGCAGTTCCGGGTACAAAGTCTTTCTTGGCCAATCCGGAACAATGAGTATTGTTCTTATTCCTCTCTTTCTTACTATTCTCAGTACCTTGGGTATGAGAGGAAGAGGAGGAAACACATATACCGACTGGTACACCCACGGTGTCACTAGGGCGTCCACAGCTATCGCCTGAGGGTCCCGTGACCTGGCGCAATATCTTTTTAGCTTTTTGTTGAGGCGGGACGCCATCATGTCCACCTGTGGCAGTTCCCATCGCTTTGCAATCTGTGTGAAGACTTCTTGATGAAGTCCCCACTCTCCTGGGTGGTGGTCGTGTCTGCTGAGGAAGTCTGCTTCCCAGTTGTCCACTCCCGGAATGAACACTGCTGACAGTGCTTGCACGCGATTCTCCGCCAACCGAAGAATCTTTGTGGCTTCCGCCATTGCCATCCTGCTTCTTGTGCCGCCCTGGCGGTTTACATGGGCGACCGCCGTGATGTTGTCTGACTGAATCAGCACTGGCCGGTTTCGAAGCAGGGGCTCTGCTTGACTCAGGGCGTTGTAAATGGCCCTTAGTTCCAATATATTTATGTGTAGAGAAGTCTCCAGACTTGACCACAGCCCTTGGAAGTTTCTTCCCTAAGTGACTGCCCCCCATCCTCGGAGGCTTGCATCCGTGGTCACCAGGACCCAGTCCTGTATGCCGAACCTGCGGCCCTCGAGAAGGTGAGCACTCTGCAGCCACCACAGAAGAGACACCCTGGCCCTTGGGGACAGGGTGATCAGCCGATGCATCTGGAGATGCGATCCGGACCACTTGTCCAACAGATCCCACTGAAAGATCCTTGCATGGAACCTGCCGAAGGGAATGGCTTCGTATGAAGCCACCATCTTTCCCAGGACTCGCGTGCAGTGATGCACCGATACCTGATTTGGTTTCAGGAGGTCCCTGACCAGAGATGCTGATTCCTGGGCCTTCTCCACCGGGAGAAACACCTTCTGTTCTGTGTCCAGAATCATGCCCAGGAAAAGCAGACGCGTCGTAGGAATCAGCTGCGACTTTGGAACATTCAAAATCCAGCCGTGCTGTTGCAACACTTCCTGAGAGAGTGCTACGCTGATCAACAACTGCTCTCTGGACCTCGCCTTTATGAGGAGATCGTCCAAGTACGGGATAACTATAACTCCCTTCTTCCGAAGGAGTATCATCATTTCGGCCATTACCTTGGTAAATATCCTCGGTGCCGTGGACAGGCCAAACGGCAACGTCTGGAACTGGTAATGACAGTCCAGTACCACAAACCTGAGGTACTCCTGGTGAAGTGGGTAAATGGGGACATGCAAGTAAGCATTCTTGATGTCCAGCGACACCATAAAATCCCCCTCTTCCAGGCTTGCAATAACCGCTCTGAGCGATTCCATTTTGAACTTGAATTTCTTTATTTAAGTGTTCAAGGATTTTAAATTCAGAATGGGTCTCACCGAACCGTCCGGTTTCGGTACCACAAACATTGTGGAATAGTAACCCCTTCCCTGTTGAAGGAGGGGGACCCTGATAATCACTTGCTGGAGGTACAGCTTGTGAATTGCCGCCAGTACTACCTCCCTTTCCATGGGGGAAGCTGGCAAGGCTGATTTGAGGTAACGGCGGGGGGGGAGCCGCTTCGAATTCCAGCTTGTATCCCTGAAATACAATTTGTACAGCCCAGAGATCCACCTGTGAGCGAACCCACTGGTTGCTGAAGTTTCGGAGACGCGCCCCCACCGCACCTGGCTCCGCCTGTGGAGCCCCAACGTCATGCGGTGAACTTAGTGGAAGCAGGGGAGGACTTTTGTTCCTGGGAACTGGCTGCATGGTGCAGCTTCTTACCTCTACCCCTGCCTCTGGCAAGAAAGGATGCGCCCCTGAGCCTCTTGCCTTTCTGAGAACGAAAGGACTGCATTTGATAATACGGTGCTTTCTTAGGCTGTGAGGAAACCTGAGGCAAGAAAGTTGACTTTCCAGCTGTCGCTGTGGACACGAGGTCCGATAGACCGTCCCCAAACAATTCCTCACCCTTATAAGGCAAAACCTCCATGTGTTTTTTAGAATCAGCATCTCCTGTCCATTGCAGAGTCCATAAGACCCTCCTGGCAGAAATGGACATAGCATTAATTCTAGAGCCCAGCAGGCAAATGTCCCTCTGAGCATCCCGCATATATAAAACGACGTCTTTTATATGGCCCAGGGTTAGCAAAACAGTATCCCTGTCGAGGGAATCTATGTCGTCTGACAGAGTATCTGTCCATGCTGCTACAGCACTACACATCCAGGCTGAAGCAATAGCAGGTCTCAGTAGAGTACCAGAGTGTGTATACACTGACTTCAGGATAGCTTCCTGCTTTCTATCCGCAGGCTCCTTTAGGGCGGCTGTATCCTGAGACGGCAGGGCCACCTTTTTAGATAAGCGTGTCAGCGCCTAGTCCACCCTAGGGGATGTTTCCCAACGTAACCTGTCCGTTGGTGGGAAAGGGTACGCCATCAGTAACCTCTTAGAAATCACTAGTTTCTTATCAGGGGAACTCCACGCTTCTTCACATAATTCATTTAATTCATCAGATGGGGGAAAAGTCACTGGCTGCTATTTCTCCCCTAACATATAAACCCTCTTGGTATTAACAGGGTTAATCTCAGAAATGCGTAATACATCTTTCATTGCAATAATCATGTATCGGATGGCCTTGGTCATTTTAGACTGTAAATGTGACTCATCGTCGACACTTGAGTCGGACTCCGTGTCGACATCTGTGTCATCCATCTGAGATAGAGGGCGTTTATGAGCCCCCTGACGGTTTCTGAGTCGCCTGGGCAGGCGCGGGCTGAGACCCCGGCTGTCCCAAGGCTGCAGCGTCAAACCTTTTATGTAAGGAGCTTACATTGTCGTTTAAGACCTTCCACATATCCATCCAATCAGGTGTCGGCCCCGACGGGGGCGACACCACACTTATCTGCCCTTGCTCCGCCTCCACGTAACCCTCCTCATCAAACATGTCGACACAGCCGTACCGACACACCGCACACACCCAGGGAATGCTCAGACTGAGGACAGGACCCCACAAAGTCCTTTGGGGAGACAGAGAGAGAGAGTATGCCAGCACACACCACAGCGCTATATAACACAGGGATTTTCACTTATAATAAGTGATTACCCAATAGCTGCCTTATATGTTTTATTTGCGCCTAAATGTATGTGCCCCCCCTCTCTTTTTTTACCCTTCTTGTACCTGGATACTGCAGGGGAGAGCCTGGGGAGCTGCTTCCAGCGGAGCTGTGAAGAGAAAATGGCGCTGGTGTGCTGAGGAAGAAGGCCCCGTCCCGCTTTCTGTGTAAAAAAATGGCGGGGGTTTTTACATATATACAGTGCCAGACTGTATATATGTATTTTTATTGCCAAAAGGTACTTCAATTGCTGCCCAGGGCGGCGCGCGCCCCCCCCCCCCCAGCGCCCTGCACCCTACAGTGACCGGAGTGTGTAAGTGTGCTGGGAGCAATGGCGCACAGCTGCGGTGCTGTGCGCTACCTTAAATGAAGACAGGAGTCTTCTGCCGCCGATTTCGTCTTCTTCCAGCTTCTGTTCTTCTGGCTCTGCGAGGGGGACGGCGGCGCGGCTCCGGGAGCGGACGATTGAGGACAGGTGCCTGTGTTCGAACCCTCTGGAGCTAATGGTGTCCAGTAGCCTAAGAAGCACAAGCTAGCTGCAAGCAGGTAGGTTTGCTTCTCTCCCCTTAGTCTCACGTAGCAGTGAGTCTGTTGCCAGCAGAAGCTCACTGAAAATAAAAAACCTAATAAATACTTTCTTTACTAGTAAGCTCAGGAGAGCCCACTAGGAGCACCCAGCTCTGGTCGGGCACAGATTCTAACTGAGGTCTGGAGGAGGGGCATAGAGGGAGGAGCCAGTGCACACCAGATAGTACCTAATCTTTTCTTTAGAGTGCCCAGTCTCCTGCAGAGCCCGTCTATTCCCCATGGTCCTTACGGAGTTCCCAGCATCCACTAGGACGTCAGAGAAATCGCAGCCGCGCATGGTCTGCGTGCTCCTCTGAATGAGGCATATTATCTCAAAACATAACTGCAAGTGTTTGTGGAATCCATTACAAATACAAAATAACCCTCTACTATGATGACCTTTTGTTGCTGTGCTACACTGACAAACGAGATAAGCTTTAGAAATTGTATTTTTTACAAATATATATGGAACACAGGTAAAATGTGAATCCACTGAAACAGAAATGACTGCCATACTTTAGTGACCAGCTATACTGGTTTTCTTATACACTGCTAGCATTCCTGAAGAATTTGTTCTAATCTCATAGCATGGCTATGGAAGACACCACAAAGGAGTCCTTAAATCACTGACTGAGGCATAAAACCAAGATATGCTCCATGCGTAGCTTCTGTACAACAGCCAAATACATGAAAATAGAAGCAGTAATGTCTCACATCAACCGGAAGGGGTCCAGTTGTAATTTTCACCAATTTCTTCTCTGTTTCTCTGTTAAAAACGATAGCAAAAAGTAAGGACAAATGTACACAAAGTAATACAAGGTAAGTCATACAAACGCAGTTGTTATAATCAAAAAGGTTAGCTGGTCAATATAACCTTTGTTTTTATTCTGTAATGTCTGTGTAGGACTTACAAATTGCCCAGCACTACTTAACATGCTAACTATTCATAAATACTCAATAATAAATATGGTTCCCTGGTGCAATCTGAACTTGTAATGTGTTGTCCTCATGGTATTTTAGCATAAAAAGATCCGGACTATTGGTCGACATACATCAGGTTGACAGTCATCAGGTTGACCCCATATTGTCGACAGACACAAGATCGATATATGAAAGGTCGACATACATATGGTTAAAACTGTTTTGGGGGATTTCTCATGTTTTTTTAAAATTATTTTTCCTTCCTTGACTATCCATTTCACAAATAATAATAATAATAATTTTATTTATACAGGTTGAGTATCCCATATCCAAATATTCCGAAATACGGAATATTCAGAAATACGGACTTTTTTGAGCGAGAGTGAGATAGTGAAAACTTTGTTTTTTGATGGCTCAATGTACACAAACTTTGTTTGATACACAAAGTTATTGAAGATATTGTATTAAATGACCTTCAGGCTGTGTGTATAAGGTGTATATGAAACATAAATGAATTGTGTGAATGTAGACACACTTTGTTTAATGCACAAAGTTACAAAAAATATTGGCTAAAATGACCTTCAGGCTGTGTGTATAAGGTGTATATGTAACAAATGCATTCAGTGCTTAGATTTAGGTCCCATCACCATGATATCTCATTATGGTATGCAATTATTCCAAAATACGGAAAAATCCGATATCCAAAATACCTCTGGTCCCAAGCATTTTGGATAAGGGATACTCAACCTGTATAGCGCTCTTTCTCCAACAGGACTCAAGGCGCTTTACAGATATCAAAAACAATGCTCATGATACAGAGGATTTGAGTAATACAACAATAGACAAGCAACACAGACATAAAAGAAATCCTTAAGCACAAAGAAGGCATAATGCAGGATTGGTGTAGGCATTTTGGGTAATAACTGCCAAGGGTTGTGTATTCCACCCTCACAAGGTACCAGGTGCGGCAGCCATCTTGGGCGCTCAGCATAGGATTACCCAGGGTGGAATAGTCCAGCCCTAGATAATAACGTTTAGTAACCTTGTGGCGAGCAAAGCGAGACACTGTGGGCCTAAATCAGATATGATCGCAGCCACAAATTTGTTAGCAAATGGGCAAATACATGTGCAGTGCAGTGCAGTGCGGGGGGGGTATACATATAACAGGTGCAGAGAGAGTTAGATTTGGGTGGGGTGTGTTCAAACTGAAATCTCAATTGCAGTGTAAAAATAAAACAGCCAGTATTTACCCTGCGCAGAAACAATATAACCCATCCAAATCCAACTCTTGCTGCACGTTGTATCTGCGCCCCCCCCCCTCCCAAACGCAGTGCACCTGGTTTTGCCCATTAGCTAACAAATTTGCTGCTGCAATCACATCTGAATTAGGACCTGTGTCTGAAGCTTAGCGAGAGTAGCGAGCCTGCAAGGGAATGCATTTCAACAAATGGTGGTCCCAGATGCCAAAACTATCCACACTAACTCCAGAAATGCACAAAAAAGGGTGTGTTGACCACTGCCATGTCGACTTTTGACCCTGTCGACCATATGGGGTTGACCTAATGCATGTAGCTCTTCTATACCACACCCAAAAGGAGCAATCGTGTGAAGGTTTTTGAAAATGTACATTATTATGCCCTGTCCACTTTAACTACTAAATATTTATTTTGATAAACCCCACACCTAGTGTGACATGAATAATATTGGTTCACGGAAGTTTGTTTTCAAAAGAAGACAACTAGTCAGTAAGTTTAACTCAAGGCAGGGCACCAGAATTATATTTTATACAGCTTGAACAGCATATAGAATTGCAGCAACAAGGAGTAGAGTTCAAGTCAGTCCACAAAACCTTTAGACCTCCATGGCCCATTAATCTTGCAGCTATTTGGATTGGAGAACACCCCATTATCTACAAGCACCAACACTGACATTGTATATATCTTGTAGGTCCCACTCCTGAATGCCCAAGTCGTACACTTGGATGAGGAGTGTGTTTTCCCAGAGGAGAGATGTTTAATGAGTAATAAGTCTATTTATAGTGGGAGGATGAAAGTGTCACACTTGTCCCTATGGCCATGGCACGAGAACATTCTCTTTCTAGGAAGTTCCCAGGCTTTAAAGGAAAATGAAAGTAAACTGGCGTCATCCCTTAAAAAGCTTTCTCCCATAAAGTGTTGGTCGTAAGAGCACCCATAAAAGCAGAGGTGCTTGCCCAGGGGGAACGCTGCAATGCTTTTGTTCCCAAATCCTGGAAGAGATTTTTCCCATGGGGCAGTAAAAGGTTTAACAACTTTCACAGGAAGCACAGTGGGGTCAGAGGACAGGACGTGCCATTCCACACCCCCTAGAGAAGTCAATGTGTGACACAGGTTTTAGAGCTCATCAAAAGGCATTTTAAACATGCAGTTTTCTTTATGCCCCTAGCTTAGCCAAGGTAACATTAGAGTTCACAGGACAATGTGTCTATTCCAAACACCTCTACAACAAGACCACCAAGCCTGCTGTAAGGCCTGCTAATTACACAAGGCATGTCTTGGCCATGTAACGCACAGAAACACCTGCTCACCTGCCCAAAGCTGGCACCAGACCACATTAGCACCGTTACAGCAGATCAATACTCTAGGGGCCATTATACAGATCCTATATGTGTGTGGGTAAAAAATAGTGATGTTCTACCATATTACCAGTGAAAGCAAAAAAATCTTGTTGCTATACACATGCCTTCAATGCTTCATCAACTATCACTCCTTTCATGTGCTCCTGTCTTTCCCATGTATTCTCCTACTGATGCAGAATTATAAAGTAGAGGTTTGTAACACGTAATAGAGTCCAGGACACAGCAATTTAGGAAAAAGGTTTTAAGCCTGTTTGATGTATAAGAAGATACCAACCAATTTGTCATAAATGGAAAATTAAACCTAGGATTTTTCCTGAAACTGAAACAGTGCTTTGTGGATTGGATCACATGAGCAAACTGTGTATATCAGACTGGGACAGTCATTGTCACCTGTGTCCCTGGGAGGAGAGCCACACAGTATGCACTGATCAGGACACTGGAGGACAGGTGAAGAACTAGCGAGTTACAAAGTTGTTATACAGTTGTTGTCTATTCCTTCCACGTATGGAAACGGCAAATAATGTTTTAGTTATTGTTTACTAATAAGGCAGAGGTCAAAAACGGCTTTGCATCAAGTAAAATAATATTTGACCACTAACACACACATCGCAGAAGATGAAGGTTGGGAAGACGGGCTGTACTTGCATTAGCTACAGTAACAAAACAATTTGCTAATTTTATATACTGGCACGATAGGTCAGGTATACTGTTACATACCTACTGCAAATATGGAAAATTGTTATATGCAAAGTAATAAAAATCACTATAAAAAGGATGGGTTGCACACAAATGCTGCCTGCTATTATTGGAGAACACAATCCACAAAGAATGAGTGCACAGTGCCATCTGCTGGAGAAACTAGGAACAAGGAGAAAGATTTCAATGACTACAGGTCTAAAAATACAGTAGGAACACTATCATCAGAAATTATGGCCTTTCAGCTGAAGAGTGCATTAAGACAGAGACCACTACATTTTGAAAGATCTGAAGATACTGATGTAAATAATGGTATCACTGCCGAAGTTTGTGGCCTAAAATGCTACATTAGAATGATGAAACTTACAATATATTCAGGCTCGATCAGTGGGACTAGGGGATCAATATCAACTGAAAGGGCTCTTTTTGTAAAGATAATTCAGCATTTCTGCATACACACAGCTGGTTAGTTGAGCACATCCCCACTGTGTGGATTGCCATCTTGTGTGGCAGAATCATTCCCTTTAACAAGTTCCTATTCACTTTCATTTTAATGGATTCTATAGGAGAATGCAGCAGGATTCTGGGACCCCTCCAGTGAAATATTTATTTAACAGATTTCTCCATAATAATGCATAGTGATGTACGCCTTCATTTATCTGTGTACAACACAGATTATTAAACAGCATTTTACTCCTAAATATAAAAAGAACAAAACCTGCATTTACATGACAGATAATCCTCTTTTAGTGACATCAGAATTCACATTTGAGAAGATTAAGATGAAAGTTTATGTGAAAAGATCCTTTGTAATCGGCATGGGAAACAGGCTCATGAAAAGGGAAGAAAAAAAGTAAAAGAATGGTTAGGTAGATACCCTGCTGCAGGAGCTAAGCCCTTTTCATAAGCTAAAACTTAGAAACGGGGCAAACGTGTGTAGGCGTAAGCCACAAGTTTATCTGAGGACAAAAAAAAATTGTGCACCTTGGTCATACCACTGGCACTGAAAACAAAACCTATCTCCTGAAAGCTAGATTTACTCCTCATACAGCCCAGTCAATAAAGGAAATGAATTGGATTAGCTGTAAAGAAAAAAGGAAAAAAGAAAAAACCTTGCTGACTGACCTCTGGGCGAGCATTATCTGCATACCATTCTTTATTATTCAGAGACTGCAGCAGAGGAGAGTCTAATTCAAGGTTAGTATTTATAACATTGTAAAAATACAGAGCTACACAATATATGAGTATACAACTTAAAAGCACCATCTATGCAAGACAGCGGTATCATGTGACTCGGATGACATACAACTCCTGACTGGCTATCACATTGGGAGGCATCTGCCTTTAACTCATTCTGCAACAGTTGGGGAACTGGGTCTGTTTTAGTTTACGTCTAGTTAAATGTCATTGGATTACTTTGGAGCAAGATAGCCAAAAAAAAAAGAATTTATGGGTGCCACAGCACAACGAAAAATGATGGGGTCAATCGGAGGGGGAAAAAAAAAAAGCTTTTAAATAAAATATGGAACACATTCTGATTTTACATTGAATATGATCTTATTAAATAAGAGTAGCACTATATTAATTACTAGAAGACAAAATATAATATAGTAAGAGAACAAAAACATTTATGGGGGCAATATATTATCAACTTTAAGGGCATAATATTAACAGAAGGAGTTTTTTGCAATTTTTATACATTACTATATGGGAACGGAGCGTGTTGGATACAGCATGCCGCAGACAGATTTCATAAGTAGCCAGTATTTTGACCATTTGAAAACCAGTGGTCATCTATGGTGGAGGAGTTGGTGGTCAGACATTTTGTAAGTTCACCAGAGTCAAAAAAAACAAAAAAACACATTAGGGATGTATTCAATAACAGTCGGAAACTGCAGTCTTGTTGGAAACACGGCAGTTTCCGACTGGAATAGGTCGGAAGAGGTTCCGACCTATTCAATACGGGCACATTTTTTCTGGCAAGTCGGAAAACCAGACATGTCGGAAAGCAGGTGGATCGGCGGCATACCAGCCGATCCACCTACTGCTGTCGGATACGGGGCCAAATCCGACAGTTTTTGGCCCCCTTTCCGACAAACTCAATACAACTTGAAAACAAGTCGGATTGAAGTGAGGAGACTGGGAGCGGTGCGGCTACGGGGATGAGAGGTACCTTGACCAGGCACCTCTCACCCTGTAGTGCCTCCCCTGCCACTACAGACATCGCCTCCGCTGCCAGCTCTGGCCGCCACGCTGCTCCCCCCCCCGCAGACAGCAGCGGCAGGACACAGGGAACGGACAAATCCGAAGGCCGGATTTGGCCACTCTTTGAATAGGGGTTGTTGGGTCCATTCCGTCAACTGCATGTAGGAATAAACCAGACTCTTATTGAATATACACCATAGCATTCTAAGTGCTGTACTATGTGGAATGATCAAAAAGGTGGTGACAATATAGCGTTGGTAAGATACTTCTGGCTGTTATTTCATGATCTGTTTAGTCTAATACCTGGGCCACACAATTATTCACAGTTGTAACTTTTTGCAGCGTAGAGAGTTGTGAAAGAAACAGAAAATCCTCTATAGATCAAGTAAACAGCAACAATTCAGACTTGTATGCAATTCTTTTTTGGAACCACAAAAAAAAAAAAAAAAAAAACAACTACAGACTTCTAAGATTATAATAAAACAAAAGCCAGCGGCCGGGATCCAAGCGGTCAGCATCCCAACGCCAGGATCCCAGCCGCAGAATGCCGGCGGGAGGGAGGGGGGGGGGGGGTGAACGCAACAAAGCCCCTTGCGGGACACCCACGATTGGGAAATAGTTCCTGCTAGTCGGCATGCTAACTGTGGGGATTACAAGCCTGTGGGATGTTGGCGTTGGTATTGTCACATAACTACATCCCACTATGGATACCTATCCATATAGGTTCAGGTATTGTCACATAATATCCAAAAGATCCACCTGATAAAACTTAATATTGCTATCTTCATACCGCTGAATGGGTGGTTTACAGACTAATATAGATATAGATCATTATCATGCAGCGCACTACAGAGCATATGTATGTACTCCTATCAGTCACTGCCCTACATGGAGCTTACAGTCTAAATCTTTTGACTTATGTGATATACCCAAGCAAACCCATGCAAGTGCTAGCAGCGGTATTCACTATACTTTTTAAACATTTGCAGCTGAATGGAATAATTCCACGTGGTTGGGGAATAAGAAAAGTAAAGCTCCTACTAAAAGGGTATCCAAACTACAGCCCACAAGCCAAACGTAGCACATCACCTGCTGCTAAACGGCCCACTGAGTGATTCAACCCTTGAATCTGGATTGGACAACCACTGAATCTGGTTCTGACACAAACCTGATGCTCCAAGGACTAACATCTACCAGATGTTCAGATATTTAATTCAAATAAGAATTATGTAACACAATGTTTTATATAGTATTCCACTATGTGATGAATACTATTTGGAGTTCAAAGGTTGGAAACTTTTAAAGATTTCCTGTTTACTTCCATTAACATATTGAAAAATCAGCTGACTCCTGGAAAAGTAAATTCAAGAATGTACGTTTTTCTTTATATTTGGTACAATGCCAAACATGCACAGTATAAAAGGTATGCAAACAGTGCGAAAAGACAACAAAATACTTGGTTGTATAGAAAGAGGAAAATTATATTGTCACTTTACTCCAGGTGAGTCTGATCAGAAACCTGTAGGACCTGTGTACAGACCATATTAACCGGGTGATTCAATTGTTTTCCCCTGCAGCTACCACTAGGGGGCGCACAACAGCAATTCAATTGTTGCTCTGTGTAGACGGCAGTTACCCACGGGGGTGACATTTCTTCTCGCAGCTGCCCGAGGTTCAAGAAGAAATGTATCCAAAGTCTGTTTGGGCGCCCTAACCAGGACTTTAGACAATATTAGCAGTTATTCAAGGCTAAACCCATCTATTTGGGTAAATATAATCCAATGGGCGACTGATCAGAGCAACAAGTGAAATGCCCCCAAAAATATTGGAAGGGCTGCCATTTCTTTATAGAAAAGACACTGTGCACATTTTACCTTACACAATTGACTGCACAAATTTAGCCGCAGTAATTTTCAATAGTATTTAAGGTAGTTTTTTTTGTTTGTTTAATAGCACCAGAGCAAGTGAAAAATCAGAAAAATCAGTATTTTAAGGTAAAAATGTTAGGACTTGCTTCATAACCATATTAAAAAAATAAAATAAAAAAAAAATGCAAAAAACAGCCATATGGACTATTAACAGTCCTAAATATCTGTACTGTTAACCAATATTTATGTACACTTTTTTAGGGTGCTGGCTGATTTCCCCATTTTTCTATACACTTAACATAGCTATGCCCATATTACTACCCTAGTGCTTTATTCAACAGAACTGCGTGAGAATAGGCAACAGAGCAAAATTAGGCACGTTCATTATAGCCACAATAAAAAATTTTTTTTACCATTGCTAATTAAATATGCCCCCAAGAGATGAACATTTATAGCTTAGAGGAGTGAACAGGCAGATAAGGCAGAACCATTTAAAAAGATGGAACTCAGCACTACTGTTAACGCATTAGCTAGATCACAATAAAGAACCCCCCTCCCCAAACAAAAATAGGATTTTATATACCTGCTGGTCAATCCTTTTTTCAGAGTCCGTAGAGGATGCTGGGGTCCAATTTAGTACCATGGGGTATAGACTGGTCCACTAGGAGCCATGGACACTAACAGTTTAATAGTGTGGGCTGGCCCCTCCCTCTTTGCCCCTCCTACCAGGTTCAGTCTAGATACTGTACCCGAGGAGACGAACATACTTCGAGAGAAGGAAATACACAGATAGAGGTGAGATTCACACCAGCTCACACATAATAAAAGGAAAGCCAAGCTAACCAAACTGAAATGATTCAGCAACGACTGAACCAACAATACTTAACTAAGTAACAATGCAGGAAAACGAAGCACTGGGCGGGCGCCCAACATTCTCTACGGACTACGAGAAAAGGATTTACCGGTAGATAATTAAAAATCCTATTTTCTCTTACGTCCTAGAGGATGCTGGGGGGTTCCATTTAGTACCATGGGGATGTACCAAAGCTCCCAGTAGGGGAGGGAGAGTACTGAGGTTCCTGCAGAACAGAACTTTAGGTCCTCAGAGGCCAAACTATTGAACTTGTAAAACTAGGCAAACGTGTTCGACCCTGACCAAGTAGCTACTCGGCAAAGCTGAAGAGCAGAGACACCCCGGGCAGTCGCCCAGGAAGAACCCACTTTACGGGTAGAGTGGGCCTGAACCGATTTTGGAATCAGCAATCCAGTCATAGAATAAGCATGCTGGATAGTAAGCCCAATTCAGCGAGAAATTGTCTGCTTAGAAGTAGGACACCCAATCAGAAAGGACAAAGAGCGTCCGACTTCCTGTGACGAGCCGTTCTCTTCACATACATCTTTAAAGCCCGCACATCATCCAAGGACTTTGAGGTAAGAGGTGTCAGTAGCCACTGGCACCACAATAGGTTGGTTGATATGGAAAGCCGAAACAACCTTTGTAAGAAATTGCTGACGCGTTCTGATCTCATCTCTAATCTCATGGAAAATCAAGTAGGGGCTCTTGTGCGACAATGCCCCCAATGCCGACAGACGTCTTGCAGATGCCAATGTCAACAGTGTGACCACCTTCCAAGTACAAAACTTTACGTTTACCTCCTGTAAAGGTTCAAACCAATCCGATTGCAGGAACTGCAGCACCACATTAAGATCCCAAGGTGCCGTAGAAGGCACAAAGGGGGGCTGGATGTGCGGAACTCCTTTCAAGAATGTCTGAACCTCAGGGAGAGCAGCCAATTGTTTCTGGAAGAAAATGGACAAGGCCGAAATCTGGACCTTTATAGAGCCCAAGCGTAGGCCCACATCCACACCCGCTCACAGAAAGAGGAGAAAACGTCCCAATTGAAACTCCACCGTTGGAAACTTACTCTCTTCCTAGCTTGGATCAGTGCAGGAACGACCTTGTTTGGAATGCCCTTCCGAGCTAAGATCTGGCGTTCAACCTCCATACCGTCAAACGTAGCCGCGGTAAGTCTTGTTAGGCGAACGGCCCCTGTAGGAGAAGGTTCTCGCAAAGAGGAAGAGGCCTCGGATCCTCAATCAGTAATTGCAGAAGATCTGCGTACCTAGCCCGTCTTGGCCAGTCCGGAGCAATGAGGATCACCTGAACTCTCGTTCTTTTTATTAGTTTTAGAATCCTTGGGATGAGTGGAAGAGGAGGGAACACATACACGGACTGGAATACCCACGGAGTTACCAGGGCATCCACCACTGCTTGCGGGTCCCCTGTGACCTGGAACAGTACTTCCGAAGCTTCTTGTTGAGGTGAGAGTCCAATATGTCTATCTGAGGTATGCCCCATCGGCTTGTTACCTCTGCGAATACCTCTGGGTGGAGACCCCATTATCCTGGATAAAGATCGTGTCTGCTGAGGAAGTCCGGTTCCCAGTTGTCCACTCCCGGAATGAAGATTGCTGACAATGCCACCATGTGTCTTTCTGCCCAGGAGGATTCTTGTTAACTCTGACATTGCAGCTCTGCTCTTCATTCCGCCCTGCCTGTTTATGTAGGACACCACTGTGACGTTGTCTGACTGAACTTGAATGGCTTGATCTTTCAGAAGATGTGCCGCTTGTAGAAGGCCATTGTATATGGCCCTCAGTTCCAGAACGTTTACTGGAAGGAGAAACTCCTGACTTGACCACCTTCCTTAGAAGCTTCCCCCCCCGAGTGACTGCTCCCAACCTCTGAGACTAGCATCCGTGGTTAGAAGAATCCAATTCTGAATCCCGAACCTGCGTCCCTCAAGTAGGTAAGAAGTTTAGAGCCACCCGAGGAGTGAAATTCTGGCTTTTGGCGACAGGCATATCCGCTGATGCATGTGGAGATGTGATCCCGACCACTTGTCCAGGAGATCCAGCTGAAAGAACCGTGCATGGAATCTTCCAAACTATAGAGCCTCGTAAGAGGCTACCATCTTTCCCAGAAGGCGAAATCACTGATGAACCGATACCCGGGCTGACCTTCGGACATCCTGGACCATTGATTGGATCACCAACGCTTTCTCCACCAGTAGAAACACCCTCTGCACTTCCGTGTCGAGGATCATCCCCAGGAATGGCAGTCTCCTTGTCGGCTCCAAATGTGACTTTGGAAGGTTCAGGATCCACCCGTGATCCCGAAGTAGTTGAGCTGAGAGAGCAATACTCTGCAACAGTCTCTCCCTGGAAGATGCCTTTATCAATAAATCGTCCAGATATGGAATTCTGTTCACTCCCTACTTGCGGAGGAGGAACATCATCTCCGCCATGACCTTGGTGAATACCCTTGGTGCAGTGGAGGCGCCAAACGGCAATGTCTGGAACTGATAGTGACAGTCCTGTAGTGCAAACCGTAAGTAAGCCTGATGAGGCGGCCAGATTGGAATGTGAATGTACGCATCCTTGATATCCAGGGATACCAGGAATTCCCTCTCCTCCAGACCCGAGATCACCGCCCTCAGCGACTCCATCTTGAATTTGAATACCTTTAAGTAGGGGTTCAATGACTTTAGGTTCAATAATGGTCTTACCAAACCATCCGGTTTTCGGAACCACAAACACCCTGTTTGTGTAATAACCCCTGTGTGTTAGGTGAGGCGGAACTAGAACAATGACATTTGTTCATAGCAACTTTTGAATGGCATCCTGTAGTATAGTACTTTCTGTCAGCAAAGCTGCTAAAAAACACTAGTGATGACTGGCGCTATTGTATATAAATATATATATATATATATATATATATATATATATATATATATATATATATATATATATATATAAATATGTGTAATTGCGAGTGGGTGCCTATATACACAGTCAAACCCACTCCACACAGGTATCAGGGAATTAATCCAATACTCTCATACCTCATAAGATCTATCCAGCAGCAACAAAGGTGAAATGGCCTGTGGATATGGCCAACACAATCCACCCGATTTTTAAAAAACCGGGTGTGAACTAAAACAAACAAAAAAAAACCCTTGCGCTATTCAGACTCAATTAGAGGCAACAAGGCTTGAATAATCTCAAATAAGATTATAATTACAAGATGATTTTATGATCTATAAAATTGATCAAATATAAACATATATAATTCATTAATAACTGTAATATGCGCATAGACATAAAAATAAGACTAAAACATTAATAATACAACTACTAATGAGCATAAGAGGTGGATCATATAACTAACAGTGACCACAGTGGGCTAGACACTGATACCATCCTTACTTTTAATTTTCAAATAGGACCTTCTCATCAAATGTGTTCATGAGTCATTCATAATTGGATATCATATGGTGTAATATATTTGAAGCCTTTGTTTAAAGATCTCTCAATGAATAGAATTCATCCAATTGCTCACATATACTGATGGTGCTTTACTTGTGGGATATCATTCAAAAAGGTCATGGAGGAAGTAATACACACCCGGGACTCTTAGTGCATCGCAAGCACCTGTGAGAACAAGGTTCCCGTCTCAACAGCCCGGTGGACCTTGGCTGTTAGCTCTCATTGAAGTGCAGCGGTGTCTGAGACTGACACGCAGGAGACGAGAGGACGCTATATGCTGCGGCTGGAAAACAGGAGCGGAATCTATCTCTAGCGCCTGCAGTGCGCGGGGCTCCGGGAGCCGGACTGTTACTTCTCTCTCCAAACCAATACAGGTGTGTGCATGGGAGCCAGTTTCAGTGGGAGACGGAGGACATCATTTGTGGCAATTGAGACGGGAAACTTGTTCTCACAGGTGCTTGCGATGCACTCATTAGTAGTTGTATTATTATTAATGTTTTAGTCTTATTTTTATGTCTATGCGCATATTACAGTTATTAATGAATTATATGTTTATATTTGATCAATTTTATAGATAATAAAATCATCTTGTAATTATAATCTTATTTGAGATTATTCAAGCCTTGTTGCCTCTAATTGAGTCTGAATAGCGCAAGGGGTTTTTTTTGTTTGTTTTAGCAAAGCTGCTAAGCCTGATTTGAAGAATCTGTGAGGTGGGACTTCCTGAAACTCCAGTCTGTACCCCTGGGCAACAATATCTCTTACCCAGGGGTCTAGGCACAATGACGCACAGACGTGACTGAAATGTTTTAGTCTCGCTCCCACCTGCCCGATCTCCAGGCTGGGAGGTCCACAGTCATGCCGAAGATTTTGAGGAAGCAGAACCTGGTTTCTGTTCCTGGGAACCTGCTGGTGCAGGTTCTCTGGACTTTCCCCGACCTCCTCTAAAGTTGGGGGGAACTTTGGATTTTTTAAATTATGCAGTACGAAAGGACTGCAGTGGAGGCGTAGGATAAGATTTCCGAGCTGGTGCAGCTGCGGAGGGAAGAAAAGTCGACTTAGCCGCAGTTGCCGTAGAGATCCACGCATCCAGTGCTTCCCCAAATAGGGCCTGAACTGTGAAGGGTAGGTTCTCCACACTTTTCTTGGATTTCACTTCCGCAGTCCATTGACGTAGCCAGAGACCTCTACGTGCTGAGACTGCCATGGAAGTAGCCCGTACATTAAGTAGGCCAATGTCCTTCATGGCCTCCACAATGAAATCTGCAGAATCCTGTATGTGATGTAAAAACAAGTCAATGTCACTCCTATCCATATTATCTAATTCCTCTAGTAATGTGCCTGACCACTTTACTACAGCTTTAGAAATCCACGCACATGCAATAGTGGGCCTTAAAGCCACGCCTGTAGCAGTGTATAGTGATTTGAGCGTAGTCTTAATCTTGTGGTCAGCCGGCTCCTTTAAGGCGGTTGAACCGGGGACAGGTAAAACCACCTTTTTAGACAACCTAGATACAGAAGAGTCTACTATAGGTGGGTTTTCCCACTTTTTCTGTCCTCTTCTGGGAAAGGAAAAGCAATGAGAATTCTCTTAGGGATCTGGAATTTTTTTTTCTCTGGGTTTTCCCAGGATTTTTCAAACAAGGAGTTTAAAGCCTTAGAAGCAAGGAAGGTAAGCGAGGATTTCTTATTTACGGTAAAATAAGATTCCTCCTCCTGCCTTCTCAGTAATGTGCAAAACATCCCTAATGACTTCAATCATTAATTGCACCCCTTTAGCAAGGGATGCATCCCCCCCCCCCCCCCCCCTGCATATCCCCCTCACCGTCCCCAGTATCAGAGTCGGTATCAGTGTCAGCTTGCATTATCCGGGCAAGTGTACGCTTTTGTGGGTATGTAGGTGGGGTTTTTGACGAAGTAGTGGGAAACGAACACTGGAAACCCTCCACAGATTTCCTCAAAAACGGTCTCTTTCTCAGTATGTGACATCCTTGTAGAAATCTGGGTTATCATTCCCCTTAAAGAATCCACCCATGCGGGTTTGGGTTTGGATTTGGAAAGTTGAGAAAGGATATGGCAGTCTTGAGTACATGGAATAGACTCCTCAGGAGAAGATAAACACAGAATCCTTAGACATGGTAATGTGAAATATATACACACACACAAAAAAATGTAAAGATACAGATTCCCCCAGAGCACCTTCAGAGAGTCTCAGAGTATAAAGGAGCCAGCCACACTGTGCCCCTGCAGGCAGTTACTATGATAAAAGCCTGGCGGGTACTAACTATCTAACTATCCTTAATAGGGTAGCTAGTCCTGATATACCACCCCCCCCCCCCCCCCATATATAACACCCTGGTACCGCAGGGTACTTGTGGAGTTATGTGGAGGGCAGCGCTCTGTCAGCGTCTGTCTGTATGGTCTGCAGAGACAAAAAGGCGCTAGTTGAGTGCTGGATCCGCTCTGAGAGGAAGCCTTGCCCCCTGCAATGGCGCGTGGCTTCCCGCACTTATTATTTATACTGGCCTGAAGTTGTGTGTGTTAACAGCGGGATTAGCCCGTTAACAATGTGACCAGTGTAGGGTTAATTGTGCTGGCTCAGAACACCCCACCAGCGTCTACGTGTGATGCTGCGCAGGAGCGCAGCCTGTAAGATCTGCGCTCCAACTCTTCTGCTACCATACCCGCCAGCAACCCGCTAACCGGGACGCCGACGCTGTATTCTCCACTCTTCTATCTCTGTTACGGGGTGGTGGCCATGCTGTGGGAGTGAGCGGTCGCCTCGTGGCCTTGCGATCAGCACCCACAGGAGCTCAGTGTCCTGTCAGCGGAGTAGAGAACGATTAACTCTTCAGGAAGTTGGTTCCTACTGCCCCCCCTAAATTCCACAAAGCAGGGAGGCTGTTGCCAGCAGCCTTCCTGTAAAACAAACTCTAAACTTTAATTAAAAAAAAATAAGATTTTAAACCTACCGGTAAATCTTTTTCTCCTAGTCCGTAGAGGATCCTGGGGAATCCGTAAGGACCATGGGGTATAGACGGGCTCCGCAGGAGACATGGGCACTACAAAGAACTTTAGAATGGGTGTGCACTGGCTCCTCCGTCTATGCCCCTCCTCCAGATCTCAGTTAGAGAAACTGTGCCCAGAGGAGACGGACAGTACGAGGAAAGGATTTTGTTAATCTAAGGGCAAGATTCATACCAGCCCACACCATCCACACTGTATAACATGGAATATACTAACCTGTTAACAGTATGAAACAAAACAGCATCAGTCCGAGACAGATCAAAACTGTAACATAACCCTTATGTAAGCAATAACTATATACAAGTTTTGCAGAAATATGTCCGCACTGGGACGGGTGCCCAGCATCCTCTACGGACTAGGAGAAAAAGATTTACCGGTAGGTTTAAAATCTTATTTTCTCTTACGTCCTAGAGAATGCTGGGGACTCGGTAAGGACCATGGGGATTATACCAAAGCTCCAGACCGGGCGGGAGAGTGCGGATGACTCTGCAGCACCGATTGAGCAAATATGAGGTCCTCATCAGCCAGGGTATCAAACTTGTAAAATGTTGCAAAAGTGTTTGAACCTGACCAAGTCGCCGCTCAGCAAAGCTGTAATGCCGAGACGTCCACTGCTGCTGCCGCCTGAGTGTCCCTTGACCTGGCACAATACCTCCGAAGCTTCTTGTTGAGGCGTGACGACATCATGTCTATTTGAGGAAGTCCCCAATGACTTGTTATCTCTGCAAAAACTCCTTGATGAAGTCCCCACTCTCCTGGATGGAGATCGTGTCTGCTAAAGAAGTCTGCTACCCAGTTGTCCACACCCGGAATGAATACAGCTGACAGAGCGCTTACGTGAATTTCCGCCCAGCGAAGAATCCTGGTGGCTTCCGCCATTGCCACTCTGCTCCTTGTCCCGCCTTGGTGGTTTACATGAGCCACGGCTGTGACGTTGTCTGATTGAATCAGAACCATTAGGTCGCGAAGGAGATTCTCCGCTTGACGAAGGCCGTTGTATATGGCCCTCAATTCCAGTACATTGATGTGTAGACAAGCCTCCTGGCTTGACCATGTCCCCTGAAAGTTTCTTACTTGTGTGACTGCTCCCCATCCTTGGAGGCTCGCGTCCGTGGTCACCAGAACCCAGTCTTGAATGCCGAACCTGCGACCCTCTAGAAGGTGAGCACTCTGCAGCCACCACAGGAGAGACACCCTGGCCCTGGGGGACAGGCTTATTGTTTGATGAAGTTGAAGATGGGACCCGGACTACTTGTCCAGAAGGTCCCACTGAAACGTCCGCGCATGAAACCTGCCGAAGGGGATGGCCTCGTAGGACGCCACCATTTTCCCCAGAACTCGAGTGCATTGATGGACTGACCCTCTTTTCGGTTTTAACAGGTCTCTGACCATGTTCTGGAGTTCCTGGGCTTTTTCCACTGGGAGAAAAACCCTCTTTTGCTCAGTGTCCAGAACCATGCCCAAGAAAGATAGCCGAGTCGTTGGAACCAACTGCGACTTTGGAAGATTTAGAATCCAGCCATGCTGCTGCAGCACACTCAGGGAGAGTGACACGCTTTTCAGTAACTGATCTCTCGATCTCGCTTTTATCAGGAGATAGTCCAAGTACGGGATAATTGTGACTCCCTGCCTGTGCAGGAGCACCATAATTTCCGCCATTACCTTGGTGAAAACCCTCGGGGCCGTGGAAAGCCCAAACGGCAACGTCTGAAACTGGTAATGACAGTCCTGTACAGCAAATCTCAGGTACGCATGTTGAGGGGGATATATGGGGACATGAAGGTATGCATACTTTATGTCTAGAGACACCATAAAATCCCCCCCTTCCAAGCTGGAGATAACCGCCCTGAGCGATTCCATCTTGAATTTGAACTTTTTTTAAGTACAGGTTTAGAGATTTTAAATTTAGAATGGGTCTGACCGAGCCATCTGATTTCGGGACCACAAATAGAGTTGAGTAGTACCCCTTCCCTTGTTGAACTAGGGGAACCTCGACAACCACTTGTTGTTGACACAGTTTTTGAATTGCAGCTAACACTATCTCCCTGTCTGGGGAAGAAGCTGGTAAAGACGATTTGAAAAACCGGCGAGGAGGCACGTCTTCGAATTCCAGCTTGTAGCCCAAGTATCCACGTCTGACTGAACCCAGACGTGGCTGAAGAGTCGAAGACGTGCCCCCACCGGGGCGGACTCCCTCAGTGGAGTCCCAGCGTCATGCTGTGCATTTAGCAGAAGACGGGTAGGACTTTTGCTCCTGGGAACTAGCCGTAGCAGGCAGTTATTTCCCTCTACCCTTAACTCTGGCGAGGAAGGAAGAACCCCGACCTCTTCTGGACTAATGCGATCGAAAGGACTGCATCTGATATTGCGGCGTTCTCTTCTTTTGCTGTGGAGAAACATAAGGTAAAAAGGTAGATTTACCCGCGGTAGCTGTGGAAACCAGGTCTGCGAGACCTTCTCCAAATAAATCCTCACCTTTGTAAGGTAAACCTTCCATATGTTTCTTTGAGTCGGCATCACCCGACCATTGGCGGGTCCACAGGGCTCGCCTAGCAGAAATAGCCATGGCGTTGGCACTCGAACCTAGCAGACCAACGTCTCTCTGAGCGTCTCTCACATACAAGACTGCGTCTTTTATGTGACCTAGGGTCAATAAAATAGTATCCCTATCTAGGGTATCGAAGTCAGCTGACACGGTATCAGTCCAAGCTGCTACAGCGCTACAAACCCAAGCCGACGCTATTGCCGGTCTGAGCAAGGTCCCTGTATGTGTATAAATTGATTTTAAGGTAGTCTCCTGTCTGCGATCAGCAGGATCCTTGAGGGCTGCTGTGTCTGGAGACGGTAGCACCACCTTTTTGGACAAGCGCGTCAACGCCTTGTCCACCCTGGGTGAGGATTCCCACCGCAACCTGTCCTTCGCAGGGAAAGGATACGCCATAAGAATTCTTTTGGGAACCTGCAGCTTCTTGTCTGGAGTTTCCCAAGCTTTTTCAAATAACTCGTTCAGCTCATGAGATGGGGGAAAAGTTACCTCAGGTTTCTTTTCTTTAAACATGTGAACTCTCGTCAGGGACAGAGGGGTCATCCGTGATATGCAAAACATCTTTTACTGCAATAATCATATAATGAATACTCTTGGCCACCCTTGGGTGTAACCTTGCATCCTAGTAGTCGACACTGGAGTCAGAATCCGTGTCGGTATCAGTGTCTGTTATTTGGGACAGGGGACGTTTTTGAGACCCTGAAGGGCCCTGTGACACCGTCAAAGCCATTGGTTGACTACCTGTATTATCCCTGGACTCCGCTTTGTCCAAATCTCTTATGTAACAAAGCCACATTTGCATTTAAAACATTCAGCATATCCAATCATGTGTCGGCGTTGCCGACGGAGACACCACAATCATCTGCTCCCCCTCCTCCTTAGAAGAGCCTTCCGCTTCAGACATGCCGACACACGCGTACCGACACCCCCACACACTAAGGGATATATCTATACGGAGACAGTTCCCCAATAAGGCCCTTTGGAGAGACAGAGTATGCCAGCACACACCCAGCGCCAACTGACACTGGAAACCGAATCCCAGACAAACAGCGCTTTTATACAAATATATAATATACACTCACTGCGCCAATAAAAAGTGCCCTCCCCCCCTCTTTTTTGCCCTCTGTGACCGTGTTCAGCAGGGGAGAGTCCGGGGAGCCAGCTTCTCTGCATGTGCTGTGGAGAAAATGGCGCTGGTTAGTGCTGGAGTATCAAGCCCCGCCCCCTCAGCGGCGGGCTTCGGTCCCACTCAAACAATCAAAAAACTGGCGGGGGTAAATAATATACTGCCTCCGCAGTATATATACATCTGCCAGTGTCCCTTGAGGCTATTAATTGCTGCCCAGGGCGCCCCCCCTGCGCCCTGCGCTCTTACAGTGCCCGCTGGTGTGCGTGTGTGTGTGTGTGTGTGTGTGTGAGCAATGGCGCGCAGAGTTACCTCACTGAAGAACTGAAGTCTTCTGCCGCCTTTGAAGTCTTCTTTCTTCTGCTACTCACCCGGCTTCTATCTTCCGGCTCTGTGAGGAGGACGGCGGCGCGGCTCCGGGACGAACGGCGAGGGTGAGACTTGCGTTCCGACCCTCTGGAGCTAATGGTGTCCAGTAGCCTAAGAAGCAGAGCCTATCATTTAAGTAGGTCTGCTTCTCTCCCCTCAGTCCCACGATGCAGGGAGCCTGTTGCCAGCAGTGCTCCCTGATTGTAAAAAGAATTTTGTTAGGTTTTTTATTGAGAAACTCAGGAGAGCTCCCCTGCAATGCACCCAGTCTCCTCTAGGCACAGGATTTAACTGAGGTCTGGAGGAGGGGCATAGAGGGAGGAGCCAGTGCAAACCCATTCTAAAGTTCTTTATAGTGCCCATGTCTCCTGCGGAGTCCGTCTATACCCCATGGTCCTTACGGAGTCCCCAGCATCCTCTAGGACGTAAGAGAAAAAGAAAACTCCTAGGAGCTCCCCTAGCTGTGACCATTTTCTAAACGGAGTCTGGTAGGAGGGGCCAGCCCACACTATTAAACTCTTAAAGTGCCAGTGGCTCCAAGTGGACCAGTCTATACCCCATGGTACTAAATTGGACCCCAGCATCCTCTAGGACGTAAGAGAAATAAAGAATAAAAAGGAAAAAAGTCAGACTAGATGAACCTGCAGACTCCTTTCTGCTATTAATTCTGTGTCTATAGTAGTCAAACTCTACAAATATTCATCCATCCTGATCATACAGACAGTTCAGGACACAGAACCATGGAAAAGAATAGTTTTCTATTTATCTTAGCATTTGTTTGCATACACCTTCGCTGGTTTCTCACCATTGGCAATTATTGTCTCAATGACACACCAGACAAGAAGTACTAAAATGGGTGTCAGGTTGTTGGGGATGGGGGGATTGGGGGGGAAAACGTCCTCCTATCCCTACAATCTATGATATTTCTGTAGTACAGGGATTTTGCCTGAGGATCACAAAGAATCTCTACAGACTAAAGAGGGTGCCCCCATCTTTCTAGTTGGTGGGGTTGGGAAGACAGGGGGTCTTAAATCCCCCTTGCCCCAAGCCACACACACACCTTTTACATTCATTTTTCTACTTACAGAAATTATGCTGATACACTGACGGCACAACTCAATCTGGCATAGAAGAAGCTGCCTAAAGGTAAAAGCACTTTTTTCTTTGAAACCCATCCACTCATTGTGGCCGCGTGGGACTCGTTCTCCAGCTATATAGCTGGACTGGAGGACAAGTGGGGGTTAAATATTAAAAATAAATAAATAAATAAATAAATAAATAATAAGAATTTACTTACCGATAATTCTATTTCTCGTAGTCCGTAGTGGATGCTGGGGACTCCGTCAGGACCATGGGGATTAGCGGCTCCGCAGGAGACAGGGCACAAAAGTAAAAGCTTTAGGATCAGGTGGTGTGCACTGACTCCTCCCCCTATGACCCTCCTCCAAGCCTCAGTTAGGATACTGTGCCCGGACGAGCGTACACAATAAGGAAGGATTTTGAATCCCGGGTAAGACTCATACCAGCCACACCAATCACACTGTACAACCTGTGATCTGAACCCAGTTAACAGCATGATAACAGCGGAGCCTCTGAAAAGATGGCTCACAACAATAATAACCCGATTTTTGTAACAATAACTATGTACAAGTATTGCAGACAATCCGCACTTGGGATGGGCGCCCAGCATCCACTACGGACTACGAGAAATAGAATTATCGGTAAGTAAATTCTTATTTTCTCTGACGTCCTAAGTGGATGCTGGGGACTCCGTCAGGACCATGGGGATTATACCAAAGCTCCCAAACGGGCGGGAGAGTGCGGATGACTCTGCAGCACCGAATGAGAGAACTCCAGGTCCTCCTCAGTCAGGGTGTGCCCCTGACCAAGTAGCTGCTCGGCAAAGTTGTAAAGCCGAGACCCCTCGGGCAGCCGCCCAAGATGAGCCCACCTTCCTTGTGGAATGGGCATTTACATATTTTGGCTGTGGCAGGCCTGCCACAGAATGTGCAAGCTGAATTGTACTACACATCCAACGAGCAATAGTCTGCTTAGAAGCAAGAGCACCCAGTTTATTGGGTGCATACAGGATAACAGCAAGTCAGTTTTCCTGACTCCAGCCGTCCTGGAAACCTATATTTTCAGGGCCCTGACAACATCTAGCAACTTGGAGTCCTCCAAGTCCCTAGTAGCCGCAGGTACCACAATAAGCTGGTTCAGGTGAAACACTGACACCACCTTAGGGAGAAACTGGGGACGAGTCCGCAGCTCTGCCCTGTCCGAATGGACAATCACATATGGGCTTTTGTGAGACAAAGCCGCCAATTCTGACACTCGCCTGACCGAGGCCAGGGCCAACAGCATGGTCACTTTCCATGTGAGATATTTCAAATCCACAGATTTGAGCGGTTTAAACCAATGTGATTTGAGGAATCCCAGAACTACGTTGAGATCCCACAGTGCCACTGGAGGCACAAAAGGGGGTTGTATATGCAGTACTCCCTTGACAAACTTCTGGACTTCAGGAACTGAAGCCAATTCTTTCTGGAAGAAAATCGACAGGGCCGAAATTTGAACCTTAATGGACCCCAATTTGAGGCCCATAGACACTCCTGTTTGCAGGAAATGCAGGAATCGACCGAGTTGAAATTTCTTCGTGGGGCCTTCCTGGCCTCACACCACGCAACATATTTTCGCCACATGTGGTGATAATGTTGTGCGGTCACCTCCTTCCTGGCTTTGACCAGGGTAGGAATGACCTCTTCCGGAATGCCTTTTTCCTTTAGGATCCGGCGTTCAACCGCCATGCCGTCAAACGCAGCCGCGGTAAGTCTTGGAACAGACATGGTACTTGCTGAAGCAAGTCCCTTCTTAACGGCAGAGGCCATGAGTCCTCTGTGAGCATCTCTTGAAGTTCCAGGTACCAAGTCCTTCTTGGCCAATCCGGAGCCACGAGTATAGTTCTTACTCCTCTACGTCTTATAATTCTCAGTACCTTGGGTATGAGAAGCAGAGGATGGAACACATACACTGACTGGTACACCCACGGTGTTACCAGAGCGTCCACAGCTATTGCCTGAGGGTCTCTTGACCTGGCGCAATACCTGTCCAGTTTTTTGTTCAGGCGGGACGCCATCATGTCCACCTTTGGTCTTTCCCAATGGTTCACAATCATGTGGAAGACTTCCCGATGAAATCCCCACTCTCCCGGGCGTCGGAATGAACACTGCTGACAGTGCTATCACCTGATTTTCCGCCCAGCGAAGAATCCTTGCAGTTTCTGCTATTGCCCTTCTGCTTCTTGTGCCGCCCTGTCTGTTTACGTGGGCGACTGCCGTGATGTTGTCCCACTGGATCAATACCGGCTGACCTTGAAGCAGAGGTCTTGCTAAGCTTAGAGCATTGTAACTTGCCCTTAGCTCCAGTATATTTATGTGGAGAGAATTCTCCAGACTTGATCACACTCCCAGGAAATTTTTTCCCTGTGTGACTGCTCCCCAGCCTCTCAGGCTGGCATCCCTGGTCACCAGGACCCTTCCTGAATGCCGAATCTGCGGCCCATTAGTAGATGAGTACTTTGCAGCCACCGCAGAAGAAACACCCTTGTCCTTGGAGACAGGGTTATCCGCTGATGCATCTGAAGATGCGATCCAGACCATTTTTCCAGCAGATCCCACTGAAAAGTTCTTGCGTGAAAACTGCCGAATGGAATCGCTTCGTAAGAAGCCACCATTTTTCCCAGGACCCTTGTGCAATGATGCACTGACACTTTTCCTGGTTTTAGGAGGTTCCTGACTAGCTCGGATAACTCCCTGGCTTTCTTTTCCGGGAGAAACACCCTTTTCTGGACTGTGTCCAGAATCATCCCTAGGAACAGCCGATGTGTCGTCGGAAACAACTGCGGTTTTGGAATATTTAGAATCCACCCGTGCTGTCGTAGAACTACTTGAGATAGTGCTACTCCGACCTCCAACTGTTCTCTGGACCTTGCTCTTATCAGGAGGTCGTCCATTTTCTTTGAAGAAGAATCATCATTTCGGCCATTACCTTGGTAAAGACCCGGGGTGCCGTGGACAATCCAAACGGCAGCGTCTGAAACTGATAGTGACAGTTCTGTACCACGAACCTGAGGTACCCTTGGTGAGAAGGGCAAATTGGGACATGGAGGTAAGTATCCCTGATGTCCCGGGACACCCTATAGTCCCCTTCTTCCTGGTTCGCTATCACTGCTCTGAGTGACTCCATCTTGATTTGAACCTTTGTAAGTGTTCAAATATTTCAGATTTAGAATAGGTCTCACCGAGCCTTCTGGCTTCAGTACCACAACATAGTGTGGAATAATACCCCTTTCCTTGTTGTAGGAGGGGTACTTTGATTATCACCTGCTGGGAATACAGCTTGTGAATTGTTTCCAATACTGCCTCCCTGTCGGAGGGAGACGTTGGTAAAGCAGACTTCATGAACCTGCGAGGGGGAAACGTCTCGACTTTCCAATCTGTACCCCTGGGATCCTACTTGTAGGATCCAGGGGTCCTGTACGGCCCCAGCGTCATGCTGAGAAACTTGGCAGAAGCGGTGGAGGCTTCTGTTCCTGGGAATGGGCTGCCTGCTGCAGTCTTCTTCCCTTTCCTCTATCCCTGGGCAGATATGACTCTTATGGGGACGAAAGGACTGAGGCTGAAAAGACGGTGTCTTTTTCTGCAGAGATGTGACTTAGGGTAAAAACGGTGGATTTTCCAGCAGTTGCCGTGGCCACCAGGTCCCATGGACCGACCCCAAATAACTCCTCCCCTTTATACGGCAATACTTCTTTGTGCCGTTTGGAATCTGCATCACCTGACCACTGTCGTGTCCATAAACATCTTCTGGCAGATATGGACATCGCACTTACTCTTGATGCCAGAGTGCAAATATCCCTCTGTGCATCTCGTATATATAGAAATGCATCCTTTAAATGCTCTATAGTCAATAAAATACTGTCCCTGTCAAGGGTATCAATATTTTTAGTCAGGGAATCCGACCAAGCCACCCCAGCTCTGCACATCCAGGCTGAGGCGATCGCTGGTCGCAGTATAACACCAGTATGTGTGTATATACTTCTTAGGATATTTTCCAGCCTCCTATCAGTTGGCTCCTTGAGGACGGCCCTATCTGGAGACGGTACCGCCACTTGTTTTGATAAGCGTGTGAGCGCCTTATCCACCCTAAGGGGTGTTTCCCAACGCGCCCTAACTTCTGGCGGGAAAGGGTATACCGCCAATAATTTTCTATTGGGGGAAACCCACGCATCATCACACACTTCATTTAATTTATCTGATTCAGGAAAAACTACAGGTAGTTTTTTCACACCCCACATAATACCCTTTTTTGTGGTACTTGTAGTATCAGAAATATGTAACACCTCCTTCATTGCCCTTAACAAGTAACGTGTGGCCCTAAAGGAAAATACGTTTGTTTCTTCACCGTCGACACTGAAATCAGTGTCCGTGTCTGTGTCGACCGACTGAGGTAAATGGGCGTTTTAAAGCCCCTGACGGTGTTTGAGACGCCTGGACAGGTACTATTTTGTTTGCCGGCCGTCTCTGTTGACATTATCACGTAATTCCTTGAATAAGCCATCCATTCCGGTGTCGACTCCCTAGAGTGTGACATCACCATTACAGGCAATTGCTCCGCCTCCTCACCAACATCGTCCTCATACATGTCGACACACACGTACCGACACACAGCACACACACAGGGAATGCTCTGATAGAGGACAGGACCCCACTAGCCCTTTGGGGAGATAGAGGGAGAGTTTGCCAGCACACACCAAAAACGCTATAATTATACAGGGACAACCTTTATATAAGTGTTTTTCCCTTATAGCATTTTAATATATATAGTCATATCGCCAAATAAGTGCCCCCCCTCTCTGTTTTAACCCTGTTTCTGTAGTGCAGTGCAGGGGAGAGCCTGGGAGCCTTCCCACCAG
Organism: Pseudophryne corroboree; assembly: GCF_028390025.1. Classification (NCBI taxonomy): domain Eukaryota; kingdom Metazoa; phylum Chordata; class Amphibia; order Anura; family Myobatrachidae; genus Pseudophryne; species Pseudophryne corroboree. Next base: position 243,289,051 of record NC_086445.1, on the reverse strand, counting down.
CATTTCTGTGAGGGAAAATGGCGCTGTGTGCTGAGGAGAATAGGCCCCGCCCCCTTTTCGGCGGGCTTCTTCTCCCGTTTTTCTGAGACCTGGCAGGGGTTAAATACATCCATATAGCCCCCAGGGGCTATATGTGATGTATTTTTAGCCAGAATAAGGTACTATCATTGCTGCCCAGGGCGCCCCCCCCAGCGCCCTGCACCCTCAGTGACCGCTGCTATGAAGTGTGCTGACAACAATGGCGCACAGCTGCAGTGCTGTGCGCTACCTTATGAAGACTGAAAAGTCTTCTGCCGCCGGTTTCTGGACCTCTTCACTTTTCGGCATCTGCAAGGGGGTCGGCGGCGCGGCTCCGGGACGAACCCCAGGGTGAGACCTGTGTTCCGACTCCCTCTGGAGCTAATGGTGTCCAGTAGCCTAAGAAGCCAATCCATCCTGCACGCAGGTGAGTTCACTTCTCTCCCCTAAGTCCCTCGATGCAGTGAGCCTGTTGCCAGCAGGACTCACTGAAAATAAAAAACCTAACAAAACTTTTACTCTAAGCAGCTCTTTAGGAGAGCCACCTAGATTGCACCCTTCTCGGCCGGGCACAAAAATCTAACTGAGGCTTGGAGGAGGGTCATAGGGGGAGGAGCCAGTGCACACCACCTGATCCTAAAGCTTTTACTTTTGTGCCCGGTCTCCTGCGGAGCCGCTAATCCCCATGGTCCTGACGGAGTCCCCAGCATCCACTTAGGACGTCAGAGAAATAAATATATATATATATATATATATATATATATATATATATATATATATATATACACATACATATTATATATATATATATATATATATATATATATATACACACACACACACACACACACACATATACATATATATATACACACACACACACACACACACACATACATACACATATATATATACATACACATATATATATACATACACACACATACATATATAAACAATAGATGCGGGGGTGCACAGGCACAAACAGTGCACGTGATGAGGAATATGAATTATATGTGAAAAAAGTGAATAGATTGACATTCCTCAAGAAATGAGTGGCAGCGCCTTAAGCAATGTGATATGTGCTTGTAAACGCATAGAGGGTAAAATTTGGATAAGTGGAGAAAAGGGCGCCTTCTAGTGTCTAGATAGTATATAGTGTAAACCCAATGTGAGTAGAATGGACACTACTTATCTGATGCAGTATTTCTTTGGTCATGTGACCAATACAAGTACATAGAAAAAATAAAACAAATATAACATACCCACCTCCCTCAGACATGTCCCCGATCCCCCATCTCATCTCCTCAATCCCACATTTTAAAGTCGGATTGAGATTGTCGGAAACGGGGTCAAAACCTGTCGGATTTGGCTGCGTTTCCGACAAAAGCTATTCCGCCGATCCACTATCTAGGATTTTCTTTCGCCAATACGGACAGCTTTCAGGGCTAAATGGATAATCCCCGGGGGACCAATTAGCAGCAATAATTTACACAGATAAATGAATTTCCCCCATAATATAAAATATCTATATATCTCTATATACGACCAATCCTTTGCCTTCAAAACAGCATCAATTCTTCTAGGTACCTTTGCACACAGTTTTTGTAAGAACTCAGCAGGGAGGGTGTTCCAAACATCTTGGAGAACTAACCACAGATCTTCTGTGGATGTAGGCTTGCTCAAGTCCTTCTGTCTCTTAATGTAATCCCAGACAGACTCTATGCTGAGATCAGGGCTCTGTAGGGTCCACATCTCTTACATGACGCTTTTTTTTTTTTTTTTTACGCTAAAGATAGTTTTTAATGACATTGCTGTATGTTTGGGGTTGTTGTCCTGCTGCAGAATAAAAGGAGGAGATTTGTCTCACCTGTTAAATCCTTTTTTCTGAAGCCATGGTTGACACTGGGAACAGTGGGCATAGCCAGGCATTCAGTCACGGCACCAAGGTGATAAACTTGTGGAGTGCAGCCTGGGAAGCCCCTCCTCACCTATATCCAGCCTGCCGCAAGCCAGTCGGTTTACTTACTATACAAGCCAGGGACAGGAAAGGAAGACAGAAATAAGAGAACCCGCACCCATACAACCCCAATATATGTAGGGGAACATGTCTGGAAACAATGTTGCGAGGAGCGGAAGGGTGTGCACCCAGTGTCAACCATGGCTTCAAAAAAAAGGATTTAACAGGTAAGAGAAAAATCTCATTTTTTCTGTCATCCAATGGTCTGACACTGGGGACAGTGGGATGTTCCAAAGCTGTCCCGTTACGGGCGGGAACACTCCAGAGCTGCACTGAGGACCCGAAGCCCAAAGGCTGCATAAGCCAAGGTGAAGGTGTCGAACCTACAGAACTGCAGAAAAGTCTGAGCCGAAAACCAAGTCGTTGCTCTGCCGAAGCCCCACGGCGGGCCGCCCAGGAAGTGCCTTAACCAATGCCGGTACCAGCTTCCCAGCCAACAGGTTGCCCTGCCGGACCGCAACTCTCAACCATCTAGCAATGGTCTTCTTGAAGGCTGGCCAGCCTCTTATGCTCATCATAAAGGGCAAACAGAGAATCTGTTTTTCGAAACGCATTAGTGTGTTGCACATACATACGTAAAGCGCTGACCACATCCAGTGTGGCCATGGCAGAACAGTCATCTGAGGAATCCGAAGGAGAATAGGAAGGTACCACTATTCCTGATTTATATGAAAACTAGAGACACAACTTTAAGAAGGTAGTTAAGGCGTGTATTGTAGAATAGCCCTATCGGGATGGAAAATCAAAAAGGGAGATGTGACAGAGCTCCCAAATCTGAAACTGTGTGCCGAGGCGATGGCAAGTAAAAATGCAGTCTTCCAGGTGAGCCAGTGAAGATAAACCTCCTCTAAAGGCTCAAATGGGGCCAAGGACAAATATTATGGGTTAACCGGAGATACATAAGGTGGTTGGATATGAAGAACCCCCTGCACAAATGTGTGAACAGCGGAGCATCGAGTCACCTACCTCTGGAACAAAGCAGACAGAGCCGAAACCTGGACCTTGAGAGAAGCCAGGCAAAGTACAATGTCTAATCCAGACTGTGGGAAAGCCAAGAGCCGGGAAAGGAAATACTGCAGAGGGTCCAGGCGGCAAGCATTGCACCACTTAAAAATAAGAATTTACTTACCGATAATTCTATTTCTCATAGTCCGTAGTGGATGCTGGGGACTCCGAAAGGACCGTGGGGAATAGCGGCTCCGCAGGAGACTGGGCACAAAGTAAAAGCTTTAGGATCAGGTGGTGTGCACTGGCTCCTCCCCCTATGACCCTCCTCCAAGCCTCAGTTAGGATACTGTGCCCGGACGAGCGTACACAATAAGGAAGGATTTTGAATCCCGGGTAAGACTCATACCAGCCACACCAATCACACCGTACAACTTGTGATCTGAACCCAGTTAACAGCATGATAACAGAAGGAGCCTCTGAAAAGATGGCTCACAACAACAATAACCCGATTTTTGTAACAATAACTATGTACAAGTAATGCAGACAATCCGCACTTGGGATGGGCGCCCAGCATCCACTACGGACTATGAGAAATAGAATTATCGGTAAGTAAATTCTTATTTTCTCTAACGTCCTAGTGGATGCTGGGGACTCCGAAAGGACCATGGGGATTATACCAAAGCTCCCAAACGGGCGGGAGAGTGCGGATGACTCTGCAGCACCGAATGAGAGAACTCCAGGTCCTCCTCAGCCAGGGTATCAAATTTGTAGAATTTAGCAAACGTGTTTGCCCCTGACCAAGTAGCTGCTCGGCAAAGTTGTAAAGCCGAGACCCCTCGGGCAGCCGCCCAAGATGAGCCCACTTTCCGTGTGGAATGGGCTTTTACAGATTTTGGCTGTGGCAGGCCTGCCACAGAATGTGCAAGCTGAATTGTACTACAAATCCAACGAGCAATCGTCTGCTTAGAAGCAGGAGCACCCAGCTTGTTGGGTGCATACAGGATAAACAGCGAGTCAGATTTTCTGACTCCAGCCGTCCTGGAAACATATATTTTCAGGGCCCTGACTACGTCCAGCAACTTGGAATCCTCCAAGTCCCTAGTAGCCGCAGGCACCACAATAGGTTGGTTTAAGTGAAATGCTGAAACCACCTTAGGGAGAAATTGAGGACGAGTCCTCAATTCTGCCCTGTCCGTATGAAAAATTAGGTAAGGGCTTTTATAGGATAAAGCCGCCAATTCTGATACACGCCTGGCTGAAGCCAGGGCTAACAGCATTACCACTTTCCATGTGAGATATTTCAAGTCCACAGTGGTGAGTGGTTCAAACCAATGTGATTTTAGGAATCCCAACACTACATTGAGATCCCAAGGTGCCACTGGAGGCACAAAAGGAGGCTGTATATGCAGTACTCCCTTGACAAACGTCTGAACTTCAGGAACAGAAGCTAGTTCTTTTTGGAAGAATATCGACAGGGCCGAAATTTGAACCTTAATGGACCCTAATTTGAGGCCCATAGACAGTCCTGTTTGCAGGAAATGCAGGAATCGACCCAGTTGAAATTCCTCCGTAGGGGCCTTCCTGGCCTCGCACCACGCAACATATTTACGCCAAATACGGTGATAATGTTGTACGGTTACATCCTTCCTGACTTTGATCAGGGTAGGGATGACTTCATCCGGAATGCCTTTTTCCTTCAGGATCCGGCGTTCAACCGCCATGCCGTCAAACGCAGCCGCGGTAAGTCTTGGAACAGACATGGTCCCTGCTGGAGCAGGTCCTGTCTTAGAGGTAGAGGCCACGGGTCTTCCGTGAGCATCTCTTGAATTTCCGGGTACCAAGTCCTTCTTGGCCAATCCGGAGCCACGAGTATAGTCTTTACTCCTATCCTTCTTATGATTCTCAGTACTTTTGGTATGAGAGGAAGAGGAGGGAACACATACACTGACCGGTACACCCACGGTGTTACCAGAGCGTCCACAGCTATTGCCTGAGGGTCCCTTGACCTGGAGCAATATCTGTCCAGTTTTTTGTTGAGGCGAGACGCCATCATGTCCACCTTTGGTTTTTCCCAACGGTTTACAATCATGTGGAAGACTTCTGGGTGAAGTCCCCACTCCCCCGGGTGAAGATCGTGTCTGCTGAGGAAGTCTGCTTCCCAGTTGTCCACTCCCGGAATGAACACTGCTGACAGTGCTATCACATGATTTTCCGCCCAGCGAAGAATCCTTGCCACTTCCGTCATTGCCCTCCTGCTTCTTGTGCCGCCCTGTCTGTTTACGTGGGCGACTGCCGTGATGTTGTCCGACTGGATCAATACTGGCTGACCCTGAAGCAGAGGCCTTGCCTGACTTAGGGCATTGTAAATGGCCCTTAGTTCCAGGATATTTATGTGAAGTGACGTTTCCATGCTTGACCACAAGCCCTGGAAATTTTTTCCGTGTGACTGCTCCCCAGCCTCTCAGGCTGGCATCCGTGGTCACCAGGACCCAATCCTGAATGCCGAATCTGCGGCCCTCTAGGAGATGAGCACTCTGTAACCACCAAAGGAGAGACACCCTTGTCCTTGGAGACAGGGTTATCCGCTGATGCATTTGAAGATGCGATCCGGACCATTTGTCTAGCAGATCCAACTGAAAAGTTCTTGCGTGGAATCTGCCGAATGGAATCGCTTCGTAAGAAGCCACCATCTTTCCCAGGACCCTTGTGCACTGATGCACTGACACCTGGCCTGGTCTTAGGAGTTTCCTGACTAGGTCGGATAACTCCCTGGCTTTCTCTTCCGGGAAAAACACCTTTTTCTGTACTGTGTCCAGAATCATCCCTAGGAACAGCAGACGTGTCGTCGGAATCAGCTGCGATTTTGGAATATTTAGAATCCATCCGTGCTGTCGTAGTACTATTTGAGATAGTGCTACTCCGACCTCTAACTGTTCTCTGGACTGTGCCCTTATCAGGAGATCGTCCAAGTAAGGGATAATTAAGACGCCTTTTCTTCGAAGAAGAATCATCATTTCGGCCATTACCTTGGTAAAGACCCGGGGTGCCGTGGACAATCCAAACGGCAGCGTCTGAAACTGATAGTGACAGTTCTGTACCACAAACCTGAGGTACCCTTGGTGAGAAGGGCAAATTGGGACATGGAGGTAAGCATCCTTGATGTCCAGAGACACCATGTAGTCCCCTTCTTCCAGGTTCGCTATCACTGCTCTGAGTGACTCCATCTTGAACTTGAACCTTTTTATGTAAGTGTTCAAGGCTTTCAGATTTAAAATGGGTCTCACCGAGCCGTCCGGCTTCGGTACCACAAACAGCGTGGAGTAATACCCCTTTCCCTGTTGTAGGAGGGGTACCTTGATTATCACTTGCTGGGAATACAGCTTGTGAATGGCTTCCAATACCGCCTCCCTGTCGGGGGTAGACGTTGGTAAAGCAGACTTCAGGAACCGGCGAGGGGGAGACTTCTCGAATTCCAATTTGTACCCCTGAGATACTACCTGCAGGATCCAGGGGTCCACTTGCGAGTGAGCCCACTGCGCTCTGAAATTCTTGAGACGGGCCCCCACCGTGCCTGAGTCCGCTTGTAAGGCCCCAGCGTCATGCTGAGGACTTGGCAGAAGCGGGGGAGGGCTTCTGTTCGTGGGAAGAAGCTGTCTGTTGCAGTCTTTTTCCCCTTCCTCTGCCCCGGGGCAGATATGAGCGGCCTTTTGCCCGCTTGCCCTTATGGGGACGAAAGGACTGAGCCTGAAAAGACGGTATCTTTTTCTGCTGCGAGGTGACTTGGGGTAAAAAGGTGGATTTCCCAGCCGTTGCCGTGGCCACCAGGTCCGATAGACCGCCCCCAAATAACTCCTCCCCTTTATACGGCAATACTTCCATATGCCGTTTGGAATCCGCATCCCCTGACCACTGTCGCGTCCATAATCCTCTTCTGGCAGAAATGGACATCGCACTTACTCTTGATGCCAGAGTGCAAATGTCTCTCTGTGCATCTCGCATATATAGGAATGCATCCTTTAAATTCTCTATAGTCAATAATATATTGTCCCTGTCCAGGGTATCAATATTTTCAGTCAGGGAATCCGACCAAGCCACCCCAGCACTGCACATCCAGGCTGAGGCGATTGCTGGTCGCAGTATAACACCAGTATGAGTGTATATACTTTTAAGGATATTTTCCAGCCTCCTATCTGCTGGCTCCTTAAGGGCGGCAGTTTCTGGAGACGGTAACGCCACTTGTTTTGATAAGCGTGTGAGCGCCTTATCCACCCTAGGGGGTGTTTCCCAACGAGCCCTAACCTCTTGTGGGAAGGGATATAGTGCCAATATTTTTTTAGAAATTAGCAGTTTTTTGTCGGGGGTAACCCACGCTTCATCACACACTTCATTCAATTCATCTGATTCAGGAAAAACTACGGGTAGTTTTTTCACAACCCACATAATACCCCTTTTTGTGGTACTTGCAGTATCAGAGATGTGCAAAACCTCCTTCATTGCCGTGATCATGTAACGTGTGGCCCTACTGGAAAATACGTTTGTTTCTTCACCGTCGACACTGGAGTCAGTGTCTGTGTCTGGGTCCGTGTCGACCCACTGAGGTAACGGGCGTTTAATAGCCCCTGACGGTGTTTGAGACGCCTGGACAGGCACTAACTGAGCTGCCGGCTGTCTCATGTCGTCAGTTTTCTGTAACGTGCCGACACGGTCACGTAATTCCTTAATTACGGCCATCCATTCAGGTGTCGACTCCCTAGGGGGTGACATCACCATTATAGGCAATTGCTCCGCCTCCACATCATTTTCCTCCTCATACATGTCGACACACACGTACTGACACCCAGCACACACACAGGGAATGCTCTGATAGAGGACAGGACCCACTTAGCCCCTTGGGGAGACAGAGGGAGAGTTTGCCAGCACACACCAGAGCGCTATATATGTATAGGGACAACCTTACAATAAGTGTCTATCCCTTATAGCTGCTTATATCTGTTATTTTGCCAAATAAGTGCCCCCCTCTCTTTTTTACCCTGTTTCTGTAGTTGCAGGATGCAGGGGAGATTCTGGGAACCTTCCTACCAGCGGAGCTGTGTGGGAAAAATGGCGCTGTGTGCTGAGGAGATAGGCCCCGCCCCCTTCACGGCGGGCTCTTCTCCCGCTTTTTTCTGGAAAACTGGCAGGGGTTAAATACATCCATATAGCCCAGGAGCTATATGTGATGTATTTTTTTGCCAAATAAGGTAAATTCATTGCTTCCCAGGGCGCCCCCCCCCCAGCGCCCTGCACCCTCAGTGACCGAAGTGTGAAGTGTGCTGAGAGCAATGGCGCACAGCTGCAGTGCTGTGCGCTACCTTATGAAGACAGGAAAGTCTTCTGCCGCCGATTTATGGACCTCTTCTTGCTTCAGCATCTGTAAGGGGGCCGGCGGCGCGGCTCCGGGACCCATCCATGGCTGGGCCTGTGATCGTCCCTCTGGAGCTAATGTCCAGTAGCCTAAGAAGCCCAATCCACTCTGCACGCAGGTGAGTTCGCTTCTTCTCCCCTTAGTCCCTCGATGCAGTGAGCCTGTTGCCAGCAGGTCTCACTGAAAATAAAAAACCTATTTAAACTTTTACTCTAAGCAGCTCAGGAGAGCCACCTAGATTGCACCCTTCTCGTTCGGGCACAAAATCTTAACTGAGGCTTGGAGGAGGGTCATAGGGGGAGGAGCCAGTGCACACCAGCTAGTCCTAAAGCTTTTACTTTGTGCCCAGTCTCCTGCGGAGCCGCTATTCCCCATGGTCCTTTCGGAGTCCCCAGCATCCACTAGGACGTTAGAGAAATAGGTGCGCCACACACGATAGTAAATTTGCGCTGTGGATGGTTTCCTAGCAGAGATAGTATTAACAACCTTAGAAGAGAAACACCTAGCTATCCGGACCGAACTTTCAATAGCCAACACGTCAACGTCAGACGCTGAAGATCTGGATGCAGACTATGACCCCTGAGACAGCAAGTCTGGTCACTGAGGGAGATGACATGTACATCCTGTCGGCTGTGGAAGTCTGCTTCCCAATTCAACACCCCCGTAATGCAGACCGCGGAAATGGCTAGTACAAAGTTTTCCGCCCATCGCAGAATGTGGGTGACCTCCCTCATGGCTGCAAGACTGCGAGTACCGCCCTGGTGGTTCATGTAGGCCACAGCCGATGCGTTGTCAGACTGGATTTTCAGGGGACGGTGATATATAACGCTGGTCCCGCTTGAGAAAGCGCTCTGAAGACCACTCACAAATCAAGAACATTGATGGAAAGCTTGCGCTCCTGACAAATCCATCGACCCTGAAAGGAACGATCTTCCACCACAGCGCCCCATCCCCCTAGACTAGCATCTGTCATGAGGATGACCCAATCGAGAATGCAGAAGGCACAACCCTTTGTCAAGTGGGATGTGTATAGCCACCACAGGAGCGATAAACGGGTGTCACTTGAGAGGCTGATCCTCTGATTTGAGATGCAGCGGAGAGTGATCCCAGTTCCGTAGGCATTCCAGTTGCAATGGCCTGGAGTGAAACTGTGCAAACCCCACCATCTTGAAGCAAGAGACCATCTTCCCCAGAAGTCGCATGCAAAAGTGAATTGATACAGTTTTGAGCCAGGAGGGTTCGAATCATCTCCTGGATGGCTCTACACTCGTCGTCCGGGAGAAAGATTCTCTGTGCCTGAGAATCCAATAGTGCTCCCAAATTAATCATGCGCTGAGATAGTGTGAGGCTAGAATTTCGCCAATTGATCAGCCAGCCGTGTGACTGCAAAAACGTCAGAGTGGTGCAAATGTGTTCCTGAAGACTGGCCTGAGACTGCACCATCAGAAGGAGATCGTTCAGGTAAGGAAGGACGCGGATTCCCTGCTACCGCAACTGGGCCTTCATTACCGCCATCACCTTGGTGAACACTCGCGGTACCGTGGAGAGTCCGAACGGCAACGCCTGGAACTGGTAATGATCTTGCTGAATTGTAAAAGAGAAACTTCTGGTGTTTTCCCGTATGGGGATGTGCAGATACGCATCCTGGACGTCTAAAGAGGCCATGAAGTCTTCCTGTTCCAAGGCATGCATGATGGGGTGTAGTATGGTATGCCGGCTGTCGGGGTCCCGGCGCACAACATACCGACGCCGGAATCCCGACCGTCGGTATACAGACAGCGTGGCGAGCACAAATGAGCCACGCTATCTATTCTCCCTCCAGAGGGGTCGTGGACCCCCAAGAGGGAGAAACTGACGGTATGCCGGCTGTCGGGATTCCGGCGCCGGTATACTGTGCACCCCCCCCGACAGCCGGCAAACTGAAGACCACCCGCATGACTGATCTGAGGGATTCCGTGCGAAACTTCGGAATTCTGAGAAACCGGTTGAGGGTTTGTAAATTGAGTATAGGGCAGAAAGAGCTGTCAGGTTTTGGAACGAGCAATAGGTTTGAATCAGAACCTGTATCGCGTTGGTGAGTTGGAACTGGGACAATGACCTCTCATGATATAAGGGATTGGACTGCGTACTGGAGTGCCATGGCCTTGCCGAGGTCTGAAGGCAGACCCGTGGGAAAGAATCGTCTGGGGAGTCTGACTCAAACGCAATAGCGTAACCTTCGGATACAATGCCCATAATGAGGTGTCTGATGTCGAAGGAGATGACTGCCCACCCTGGAGGGGGGGGACCAGACAGTCATGCCATAGTTTTTTTTGTCTGACTTGGGAGCATGGCGTTTTCCAGACCAGGTTTGGTGTCATTTTGCCTTTGTAGGTTTAGCAGAGGAAGCTTGGAAACTGGAAAAACTGCTGACCCCGGGCCTTACCTTGTGGGCAAAAATAGGATTTTGGTACTTACCAGGTAAATCCTTTTCTTTGAATCCATAGGGGGCACTGGAGTACTCTAGGGATATGGACGGTTCCACAGGAACTAGGCACTGAATAGTTAAACTTTGACTATACCTCCCCTCCATATCCCAGAGTACCTCAGTGTTTTTTTACTGAGCCGAACTGGAGCTATAGAGGTTGACAATGGAGAAATAAATATAACCAAAAACAGACAACAATAAAGTTGACACAAAACGAAACTGACAACTAACAGTTGACACCAACCCGATAGAATTTCTAATTTGAAACAGTCGGTAAGAGTGTGTTACCATAAAATTCCCTGCACTTACCACAACCAGGTAAACAACTGCTCTGGGTGGGCGTCCAGTGCCCCCTATGGATTCAAAGAAAAGGATTTACCTGGTAAGTACCAAAAATAAGATTTTACTTACCGGTAAATCTATTTCTCGTAGTCCGTAGTGGATGCTGGGGACTCCGTAAGGACCATGGGGAATAGCGGGCTCCGCAGGAGACTGGGCACTCTAAAGAAAGATTTACATAGTATCTGAGGTTGAAAAAAGACAATTGTCCATCGAGTTCAACCTATTTGTGGTGTCCTATGCATGATGATTTGACTAAAATTTCTGACTGATGCTGCTGTCAGCCATTGCATTTTATCCCTATTTATAGTAACTATAATGCATGACTATGCACCATACCCCTGGATATCCTTATCCAATAGGAATTTATCTAACCCATTCTTAAAGGTGTTGACAGATTCCGCCATTACAACTCCCTCGGGCAGGGAATTCCAAACACGTATTGTCCTTACCGTGAAAAAGCCTTTACGCCGTATTGTGCGGAATCTCCTCTCCTCTAACCTGAGCGAGTGTCCACGAGTCCTCGGTGTTGATCTAACCAAATTTAGTACTATCTGGTGTGCACTGGCTCCTCCCTCTATGCCCCTCCTCCAGACCTCGGTTAAGGAAACTGTGCCCGGAAGAGCAGACATTATAAGGAAAGGATTTTGGAATCCAGGGTAAGACTCATACCAGCCACACCAATCACACCGTATAACTTGTGATACACTTATCCAGTCAACAGTATGAACAACAACAGGGCATCAACAATGGATGCCAACATAACATAACCCATTATTAAGCAATAACTATGTATACGTATTGCAGAAAGTCCGCACTTGGGACGGGCGCCCAGCATCCACTACGGACTACGAGAAATAGATTTACCGGTAAGTAAAATCTTATTTTCTCTGACGTCCTAGTGGATGCTGGGGACTCCGTAAGGACCATGGGGATTATACCAAAGCTCCCAAACGGGCGGGAGAGTGCGGATGACTCTGCAGCACCGAATGGGCAAACTCAAGGTCCTCCTCAGCCAGGGTATCAAACTTGTAGAATTTTGCAAATGTGTTTGAACCCGACCAAGTAGCAGCTCGGCAAAGCTGTAATGCCGAGACCCCTCGGGCAGCTGCCCAAGAAGAGCCCACCTTCCTAGTGGAAGGGGCTTTCACTGATTTTGGATGCGGCAATCTAGCCGCAGAATGAGCCTGCTGAATCGTGTTACAGATCCAGCGGGCAACGGTTTGCTTTGAAGCAGGAGCACCCAACTTGTTGGGGCCATATAGGATAAACAGCGAGTCAGTTTTCCGGACTACCGCCGTTCGGGCTACATAAATCTTCAAAGCCCTGACTACATCTAGTAACCTTGAATCCTCCAAGTCACGAGTAGCCGCAGGCACTACAATAGGTTGGTTCAAATGAAAAGATGACACCACCTTTGGCAGAAATTGGGGACGAGTCCGCAATTCTGCCCTGTCCATATGAAAAACCAGATAGGGGCTTTTACATGACAAAGCCGCCAATTCTGACACACGCCTAGCCGAAGCTAATGCCAATAGCATGACCACCTTCCACGTGAGATACTTTAGCTCCACGGTCTAAAGTGGCTCAAACCAGTGGGATTTTAGGAAACCCAACACCACGTTGAGATCCCAAGGTGCCACTGGTGGCACAAAAGGGGGCTGAATATGCAGCACTCCCTTAACAAACGTCAACTTCAGGAAGAGACGCCAGTTCCTTTTGAAAGAAAATGGATAGGGCCGAAATCTGGACCTTTATGGATCCCAACTTCAAGCCCATAGTCACTCCAGACTGTAGAAAGTGCAGAAATCTGCCCAGTTGGAATTCCTCTGTAGGGGCCTTCCTGGCCTCACACCAAGCAACATATTTTCGCCATATGCGGTGATAATGCTTTGCTGTCACGTCCTTCCTAGCCTTTATCAGCGTAGGAATAACTTCCTCCGGAATGCCTTTTTCCGCTAGGATCCGGCGTTCAACCGCCATGCCGTCAAACGCAGCCGCGGTAAGTCTTGGAACAGGCAGGGCTCCTGTTGCAACAGGTCCTGTCTGAGAGGCAGAGGCCATGGGTCCTCTGTGAGCATTTCTTGCAATTCCGGGTACCAAAATCTTCTTGGCCAATCAGGAACAATGAGTATTGTTCTCACTCCTCTTCTTCTTACGATTCTCAGTACCTTGGGTATGAGAGGAAGAGGAGGGAACACATAGACCGACTGGAACACCCACGGTGTTACCAGGGCGTCCACAGCTATCGCCTGAGGGTCTCTTGACCTGGCGCAATACCGTTGCAGCTTTTTGTTGAGACGGGACGCCATCATGTCTACCTGTGGCAGTTCCCATCGATTCGTAATCTGAATGAAGACTTCTTGATGAAGTCCCCACTCTCCCGGGTGGAGGTCGTGTCTGCTGAGGAAGTCTGCTTCCCAGTTGTCCACTCCCGGAATGACCACTGCTAACAGTGCTTGTACGTGATTCTCCGCCCACCGAAGAATCCTGGTGGCTTCCGCCAGCGCGACTCTGCTTCTTGTGCCGCCCTGGCAGTTTACATGAGCCACCGCGGTGATGTTGTCTAACTGAATCAGCACCGGTTGGTTGCGAAGCAGGGGCTCCGCTTGACTCAGGGCGTTGAATATGGCCCTTAGTTCCAGGATATTTATGTGCAGACAAGTTTCCTGACTTGACCACAACCCTTGGAAGTTTCTTCCCTGAGTGACTGCCCCCCACCCTCGGAGGCTCGCATCCGTGGTCACCAGGACCCAGTCCTGTATGCCGAATCTGCGGCCCTCGAGAAGGTGAGCACTCTGTAGCCACCACAGAAGAGAGACCCTGGCCCCGGGGGACAGGGTGATCAGCCGATGCATCTGAAGATGCGATCCGGACCATTTGTCCAACAGATCCCATTGAAAGATCCTTGCATGGAACCTGCCGAAGGGAATGGCTTCGTACGATGCCACCATCTTTCCCAGGACTCGCGTGCAGTGGTGCACCGACACCTGTTTCGGTTTTAAGAGGTCTCTGACTAGAGTCACAAGCTCTTGAGCCTTCTCCGTCGGGAGAAAGAACTTCTTCTGGTCTGTGTCCAGAATCATGCCCAGAAAGGGCAGACGCGTCGTAGGAATCAGCTGCGACTTTGGGATATTCAGAATCCAGCCATGCTGTTGCAACACTTCCTGTGAGTGCGCCACGCTGATCTGCAACTGCTCCCTCGACCTCGCCTTTATGAGGAGATCGTCCAAGTATGGGATAACTGACTCCTTGCTTTCTAAGGATCACCATCATTTCTGCCATTACCTTGGTAAATATTCTCGGTGCCGTGGACAGGCCAAACGGCAACGTCTGCAATTGGTAATGACAGTCCTGTACCACAAATCTGGAGGTACTCCTGATGAGGCGGATAAATGGGGACATGCAAGTAAGCATCCTTGATGTTTAGAGACACCATAAAATCCCCCTCTTCCAGGCTTGCAATGACCGCTCTGAGCGATTCCATTTTGAACTTGAATCTTTTCAGATAAATGTTCAGGGACTTTAAATTTAATATAGGTCCGACCGAACCGTCCGGTTTCGGTACCACAAACATTGTGGAATAGTATCCCTTCCCCTGTTGAAGAAGGGGAACCTTTACCACCACTTGCTGGAGAAATAGCTTGTGAATTGCCGCTACCACTACTTCCCTTTCTATGGGGGAAGCTGGCAGGGCCGATTTTAGGTAACGTTGAGGGGGCATCACCTCGAATTCCAGCTTGTATCCCTGAGACACAATCTGTATAGCCCAGGGATCCACCTGTGAGCGAACCCACTGGTGGCTGAAATTTCGGAGACGCGCCCCCACCGCTCCTGGCTCCACCCGTGGAGCCCCAGCGTCATGCGGTGGATTTAGTGGAAGCCGGGGAGGACTTCTGTTCCTGGGAACTAGCTGTAATGTGCAGCTTTTTTCCTCTGCCCCTGCCTCTAGCAAGAAAGGAAGCACCTCTGACCTTCTTGCTTCTTTGTGCGCGAAAGGACTGCATTTGGTAATACGGTGCTTTCTTCGGTTGTGAGGGAATATATGGCAAAAAGTTTGACTTCCCAGCAGTAGCTGTGGAAACCAGGTCCGAGAGACCGTCCCCAAACAATTCCTCACCCTTGTAAGGTAACCCCTCCATGTGTTTTTTGGAGTCGGCATCACCTGTCCACTGCCGAGTCCACAGGACCCTCCTGGCAGAAATTGACATTGCATTAATTCTAGAGCCCAGTAGGCAAATGTCCCTCTGGGCATCCCTCATATATAGGACAGTGTCTTTTATATGCCCCAGGGTCAGCATAATGCTATCCCTGTCTAAGGTATCCATTTCCTCAGACAGATTATCTGTCCACGCTGCTACAGCACTACACATCCACGCCGATGCAATTGCCGGCCTCAGTAGAGTCCCTGAATGTGTATAAACAGATTTCAGGATACTTTCCTGCTTTCTATCTGCAGGATCCTTTAGGGTGGCCGTATCCTGCGACGGCAGGGCCACCTTCTTAGATAAGCATGTGAGAGCTTTATCTACCCTAGGGGAGGATTCCCAGCGCACCCTGTCCTCTGGCGGGAAAGGGTACGCCACAAGTAACCTTTTGGAAATCAGGACTTTCTTATCTGGGGAATCCCACGCTCTTTCACATAACTCATTTAACTCATGTGAAGGGGGAAAAGTCACCTCTTGCTTTTTCTCCCCATACATATAAACCCTCCTGTCAGGGACAGGGTTTACCTCTGATAGGTGTAAAATATCCTTCATCGCTATAATCATGTAACGTATAGCTTTTGCCATTTTTGGTTGCAATTTTGCATCATCGTCGTCGACACTGGAGTCAGAATCCGTGTCGACATCTGTGTCAAACATTTTGGATAGTGGGCGCTTTTGAGACCCTGAGGGCCCCTGTGCTGTAGGATCAGGCATGGGTTGAGACCCTGACTGGCCCGAGGTATCAGCTTTATCCAACCTTTTATGTAAGGAGTTTACATTATCATTTAACACCTTCCACATATCCATCCAATCAGGTGTCGGCACCGTCGGCGGCGACACGTCAGTCAACTGCACTTGCTCTGCCTCCACATAGCCCTCTTCGTCAAACATGTCGACACACGCGTACCTACACACCACACACACAGGGGAAGCTCTAAATGAGGACAGGACCCCCACAAGGCCTTTTGGAGAGACAGAGAGAGTCTGCCAGCACACACCCCAGCGCTATATCACCCAGGGATTACACAGTAACTTAGTGTTTACCCAGTAGCGGCTGTATTATGATTTATGCGCCTAAATTTATGTGCCCCCCCTCTCTTTTTTACCCTTCTACCGTGATTCTGCAGGGGAGAGCCTGGGGAGCTTCCTCTCAGCGGAGCTGTGGAAGGAAAATGGCGCTGGTGAGTGCGGAGGAAGAAGGCCCCGCCCCCTCAGCGGCGGGCTTCTGTCCCTCGATTTTTAGTAAAATAAATGGCGGGGGCTCATACATATAACAGTGTGCCACTGTTTATATGCAGCATTCGCCAGGAGGTATCTAATTGCTGCCCAGGGCGCCCCCCCCCCCCTGCGCCCTGCACCCTACAGTGACCGGAGTGTGTGGGTTAGTGTGGGCGCAATGGCGCACAGCTGCAGTGCTGTGCGCTACCTCATGTGAAGACATGAGTCTTCTGACGCCGATTTCGATGTCTTCTCCGCTTCTGCCGGCTTCTGTCTTCTGGCTCTGCGAGGGGGACGGCGGCGCGGCTCCGGGAACGGACGACAAGGTCAGGTCCTGTGTTCGATCCCTCTGGAGCTAATGGTGTCCAGTAGCCTAAGAAGTGCAACCTAGCCGCAGTTAGTAGGTTTGCTTCTCTCCCCTCAGTCCCTCGTAGCAGAGAGTCTGTTGCCAGCAGAAGCTCTCTGAAAATAAAAAACCTAACTAAAATACTTTCTTATTAGCAAGCTCAGGAGAGCTCACTAAAAGCACCCAGCTCTGTCCGGGCACAGATTCTAACTGGGGTCTGGAGGAGGGGCATAGAGGGAGGAGCCAGTGCACACCAGATAGTACTAAATCTTTCTTTAAAGTGCCCAGTCTCCTGCGGAGCCCGCTATTCCCCATGGTCCTTACGGAGTCCCCAGCATCCACTAGGACGTCAGAGAAATCCTATTTTCTTTTTGATCCACTAGGGGTCACTGGAGTACTCTAGGGACGTACCAAAGTTTCCCCCCTGGGCGGGAGAGCTGTTTGGCACTTGTAACACTAGACGGCCAAAGCTAGATGCTGATGCCGCAAAAGTATCAAACCTGTAAAAGCGCACAAACATGTGCACTGAAGACCATGTAGCCGCACTGCAAAGCTGTGTCGTAGAACTCCACGACCAGCTGCCCATGACATTCCCGGAGAACGTGTGGAATGAGCTGTTACTGATGTAGGCGGCTGTAACCTAACATGAAGGTAAGCCTGACGTATGGTCAGTTTTATCCATCTGGATAAGGTCTGCTTAGAAGGTGGCCAACCCATCTTGGCCGCATTATAGAGAATAACAACGTATCAGTCTTAGAAACTGTAGACGTTCGGAATACATAAACTCGTAATGTGCGTACCACAATCAAAATTCCAGAATCTCCTGTTAACACAGGAACTACTATTGGACGATTGATGTGAAAAGAGGACCCTACTTTTGGCAGGAAAGCGGGATTCGTCTAAAATTCCGTTCTGTCATTATGAAACACTAAATACGGTGGCTTGCATGACAAGGCACCCAAAACTGAAACCCGCCCTGCCGAAGCTAAGGCTAGGAGAGAAACTGTTTCCCAAGTGAGAAACTTAATATCCACTTGTAAGGGTTCGAAACAAAAAGACTATAAGAAATCTAAACCCAGATTCAAGTCCCATGGCGCAGTAAGTGGAGTGAAATGGAGGCTGTACTTTGAGGACACCCTGCATAAAGGTGTGTACCGACGGCAATAGAGCCAATCTTCTTTGAAAATAAATTGACAACGCAGATATCTGCACCTTTAGTGTGGATAAACGCCGACCTCCATCTAACCCCATCTGTAGACATAACAAAAGACGGGATAACTTGAAAGATGTCGGAAACTTCCGAACTTCACACCAACCTATATAGGCACGCCAAATTCTGTAATAATGAGCTGCCGTAACCGGCTTCCTAGCTCGTAACATGGTTGGTATAACCTATTCTGGAATGCCCTCTCTTTTTAAGAGGGCTGTCTCAACAGCCACTCCGTCAAACGCAGCCGCGCTAAATCGGAGAAAAAACGGACCCTGTTGTAACAGGTCCAGACGCAGTGGGAGCGGCCAAGGAACGTCCGCGAGTAGACCGCGGAGATCCGAAAACCAAGCTCTCAGAGGCCAATGAGGCGCCACTAGTATGACTGTGACGGACTCTCTTTTGATCCGTTTTAGCAACAGAGGGAGCACCGGAAAACGGTGGAAACAGATACACGAGACTGTATGGCCACTTGATTGTGAGAGCATCCACCGCCACTGCCTTTGGATCTCTCGTTCTGGACACGTACTGGGGCGTTTGATAATTGTGGCGAGATGCCATCAGGTCCACTTGCGGGTAACCCTACTTCTGGACCAGCATGTGAAACACTTCTGGATTTAATGCACATCCTGGATAAAAATCCCGGCAGTTGAGATAATCCGCCTCCCAGTTGTCCACTCCCGGAATGAATACTGCCGACAAAATCACCTCGGCCCAATTGAGGACTCGAGCTACTTCCCGCATTGCCATGCGGCTTTTCGTTCCTCCTTGTTTGTTGATGTATGCGACCACCGTCGCATTGTCTGACTGCACCTGAACAGCCTGAGCCTGCAGCATGTGCACTGCTTGTCGTAGCGCATTGTAAATTTCCCGGAGTTCCAGGACATTTATAGACAGCAATCTTTCGTGATCCGCCCAGAGACCCTGGAGCTGAAAATTTTGAACTACAGCTCCCCAACCTCTGAGACTCCCGTCCGCCGTGAGAATTATCCAATTCCAGGCGCCGAACCGTTTCCCTGCGGTTAGATTCTGTACTTTGAGCCACCAGAGTAGAGACACCCTGGCCCTTGGAGACCACCTCACCCTGCGGTGAATCTGCAGAAGCGAGCCCGACCATTGTTTTTGGCATGCAATGCAGGCAGACACTGTACTCGTTAGGCCACAGCCAACCATTGCGAGTACATCCAGTTAAAAAGGACGTGAGTGAAGACTTCCGAACTGAAGCGCCTCAAAAGCCGCCACCATTGTGTCTAATAGGCGAATGTACAAATGAACCGAGACTGTGCGAGGCTTGAGCACTAATTGTACCAGATGACGAATGACCTGTACTTCTGTTCGGGTAGGTAAATTCTTTGATTTACCGTATCGAGAATCATACCTAGGAATTGAAATCGTTGAGACGGAATCATTCAGGAATTCGCGTAGACAATGGTAGGAAATCAGATTTTCCCCCCCACTCGGTCTGCAATCTATTCTCGTTTGGAACGTAGCCAAAGTGTACGTTGTGCGCCACTAGCGAAGCTGAGACGCAAGAACCAACTGCCAACTTCACAGAAGCTGTAGGCAGCAAGAAGTGTAAGGTGGTCTTTATTTAGGGCAAACCTGAACTGGAGCGCCCTGCCACTACAGCCTTGTTACCTCAAACCCTTACCAAAGCAGGGCGAAGCAACAGCCCTACTGCTGTGTAGGGTACACTCCGATAGGTAGTTAAACGCCCAATAATTGCAATTGTCTCTCATTGGAAATTGTTCAGCCTTCGCTGAGAACCTGACGTACTGGCCTGGTGCTATGAGGGCTGGCGGCGAATCGACCGCAACAATCTAGCTGAAACAGTAAATTTTTCCCTCTCAGGCAGTACATGCGCCCGCATTCCCCCCAAAGAGGACCGGTAAGGGTCTGTCTGCGCAGTCGATTTTTGTCCGACACACTGTGTGACAGACTCTGCAGCAAAGCTGCTTGTTTGATTATGCATTAGACTTAGTGATCATGTACCCCGACCAGTAAGTACACCACGGAAGTAATCTGTGTATAAACCTGCATTACCGTGCATGTGGTTTCCAGCAATAGTGAATCTTCCTGTAGAGACATGCTGTCAAAAACAATTAATAAATAAAATTCCTAACAACCCCCCGCTCCCCCAGAGGCTGAGTGTTGTAGGGCAGCAACCTCCAGCAAAGACCCAGGAAGTAACGTAAAAAAAAAAAAAAATGGTGTCCTACCATGTTTTATATATAACCATGTGTAATATATATATATAAATATATATATATTACACCTGTTAAACCAGGATCTGAACCAGTGTCCATGCAATCACAATGTTCACTGTGGGCGGGAAGCCTAACCACTTGGCTACAGAGCCACCTGTAAAAATAATAAGCAAAGGCTGCTGTTTAAACATCAACTCTGGTGATGAAATGGTTGCTGTAGTGACTTGCAATCCAGATGGTACCTGAACCCACAATCCCTGGTTTAAGAGGGCAGTGCCCTATCCATTAGGCCACTGGGGATCTGGGGAGGTGATGCCTGAACTCGCAAAGTTTGCAGTGCTCAACAGATACTGTTTAATAAGCACTGTGTGCCGACCAATTGCGCCACTGTAGTCTTGCCAAAATAGATTTTTAATGTCAGTATATATATATATATATATATTATATATATATATATATATATATATATATATATATATATATATATACATACACATACACATACACACACACACACACACACACACACACACACACATAATATATATATATATATATATATATATATATACATACACACACACACACACACACATATATACATATACAACCATGTATATTCACACATACTCAGACCTTATTTATATATACAGGTTGAGTATCCCTTATCCAAAATGCTTGGGACCAGAGTTATTTTGGATATCGGATTTTTCCGTATTTTGGAATAATTGCATAACATAATGAGATATCATGGCAATGGGACCTAAATCTAAGCACAGAATGCATTTATGTTTTATATGCACCTTATATACACAGTCTGAAGGTCATTTAATACAATATTTTTAATAACGGTGTGTATTAAACAAAGTTTGTGTACATTGAGCCATCAGAAAACAAAAGTTTCACTATCTCACTCTCGCTCAAAAAAAGTCCGTATTTCGGAATATTCCGTATTTCGGATATTTGGATATGGGATACTCAACCTGTATATATATTTCATATATGCATACATACACACACATATATATTATATACCCATATACATATATCCAGATATATCCTGATTCAGAAGTATAATAATTCTTAGAAGTCTGAAACTAAATGTGACCACTCACAGGCTTAAAAACCTGAGAAGTCTGCTGCTTAACTGCAGCTTAGTTAATGGGTCCCGAATCCAGTGTTGTGTGGCTGTAGATTTAAAAATACCTACAGCACCTTGTATTCCCAGGTAGCTAACCAGGCCCAACACTGCTCAGCTTCCAAGATTAGATGAGATCGGGCGTATCCAATTGTGGTGTGGCTAAGTGAATTTAGCAAAGCTGCTGCAGGTGAGCCTGAACTAACAATGCTTGCAGTGCTCCACAGATACTGTTTTATAATCACCGTGTGCTGACCAATTGTATAACACATCTTACTTTACAACAGTGAACAAAGCCAGTATTTGGCTGACCACAGCCATGATTCAGATTTGCAGTCTTTGGGATAATATCATTATAAACAGTTATGATAAGAATAATAGTCTTTGCTGGTGTCTTACTCATTATACATACCTCCCAACATGACCCTCTCCAGGAGGGACAGAATGCTCTGTTCCTGGGCTTCCCTCTTAATGTAGGATTGCCCTCACCTGTGTTGAACTAGTTACTTGATGAAAAAGGTGTTTCAGCACAAGTGATGGCAATCATATTACCAGGAAAGTCCAGGAGCAGAGCATTCTGTCCCTCCTGGAGAGGGTCATGTTGGGAGGTATGATTATACCGACAGACAATACAAAATACAACTTGCGCGACTCAGTAAATAGCACTAAGGTGTCTTTACAAATATATATCTGGCCAAGTGCAGTACACGTCAGCAATATGCCTGGTTCCAAATTTCCCCTTAACAACCCTGCGCCTTCAATGGAGGAGAGGTGTAATACAGGTTGAGTATCCCATATCCAAATATCCGAAATACGGAATATTCCGAAATACGGACTTTTTGAGCAAGAGTGAGATAGAAACTTTTGTTTTTTTGATGGCTCAATGTACACAAACTTTGTTTAATACACACAGTTATTAAAAATATTGCATTAAATGACCTTCAGGCTGTGTGTATAAGGTGTATATGAAACATAAATGAATTGTGTGAATGTAGATACACTTTGTTTAATGCACAAAGTTATAAAAAATATTGGCTAAAATGACCTTCAGGCTGTGTGTATAAGGTGTATATAAAACATAAATGCATTCTGTGCTTAGATTTAGGTCCCATCGCCATGATATATCATTATGGTATGCAATTATTCCAAAATACGGAAAAATCCGATATCCAAAATACCTCTGGTCCCAAGCATTTTGGATAAGGGATACTCAACCTGTACAGGAAATTCTGGAGAAAAAAAACAGGAAAAATGGTTAAATATGCAGACTTATAATTATGTAAGCAGATTTAATAAACATACTATGTTGCATTCAAACCTGCACATATATGAGCAACATGTATCCTGTTTAACAAAGACTTAATAGCCTATTGTAATACATATGCAGCGCTGCTGTATTCTAGTAAACATACTTCTTTGATCAACAAGAGTTGAATCATGAGATTTTATCCAGTGACCCTGACATTTCTGTGTACAGGGAACATCAATGTGGCATCAAAGTTACGCACATTTGTGTGCCCCCCCCCCCCCCCCCCCCCCGCGCTCCGTGTATTGTTTTCTATACACGGAGCCGGGCTATGGTGGAGAGGGAGCCGGAAGCGGAATCGAGGGCCGGGGAGCGCGCTGCATAGAGCCGTGGAGCGGCCTATGCATAAATCAACGTGGCCGGCGCGGCTCAGAGCGGCGAAGGACACAGCATAAACAGCGGCGCTGGAAGCGGCGGCGGGCGGCTGAAGGCAGCGGCCACACACACACACACACAGTATCCCACACAGCAGGGCGGCAGCGTGAGCTGACCGCCCCGTTCAACATACCTGGACCCTGTGGTGAGGGCAATGACGGGGCTTCTCTGTAAGCACTGTCAGCCTTTTACTGCAGGTGACCTACACGTGGTAGTGAGGGTGCTCTTCTAGAGAGGTCCGACACCCACAGCTGCTTCAGCAGCTTTCCTATCCCAGACCCTCGCCTTCTTGGAAGGGGGAAAGGGATTCCAAAAAAAAATAAATAATAAAAAAATTCAGTAATTGTGGATCAACTTCCACAAGCCTAGTCTCAGTGAGCACCGAAAAAACACTGAGGTACTCTGGGATATGGAGGGGAGGTATAGTCAAAGTTTAACTATTCAGTGCCTAGTTTCTGTGGAACCGTCTATATCCCTAGAGCACTCCAGTGACCCCTAGTGGATGAAAAAGAAAGTAAATTTTTTTAGGAGACTTCGTTTTAGGTGCAGCTGAGGGCAGAAAAGCAGTCTTGGAAGCTGCCACTGTGGCCACAATTTTGTTTAGCTCCTCGCCGAAGAGCACCTCTCCTGAAAAGGGTAGGGATTCCAATGCCTTTTTAGAATGGTCATCCGCGCGCCAAGAGCATAACCAAAGGGCAAGTCTAGCTGCTACCGAAGAAGCGAAAATCTTGGAGGAAAACAAGCCTGCGTCCAGCACTGCTTCTCCTAAGAAAGTGTTGTTCTCCCTATCAGTCAAAATATTTGATGAAGTCAGATCGTCAATAGCCAAAGAAACCCAGGCTTAAGCAATAACAGGCCTGAGAGCCGCTCCTGCATTGGTGTATATGGACTTCAGGCACTGCTCCAGTTTCCTGTCTGTAGGTTCCTTTAGAGACGTTACGTCTGGTATGGGAAGGGTGGAAGACCTAACCAGGCGGGCCACATGCGCGTCCACAGGTGGCGGAATTTCCCACTTTTTTCTGTTTGATTCCGCCATGGGATAAAAGGAGGAATTACTTTTGGTCACTAAAAACTTTTTATATGGATGAGACCAAGGCTCCTTAAAAAGATCCTCCAACTGCGTGGGAGAAAGGCAGACAGATTCTTCTATATCTTTTTAAGAAGAGGCGTCTGTACATCGGGTGGAGCATCAGTAGCCTTGATTTGTAGGATTTCCCTAACCTCCTTGACTAAGGTTTCCACCCTAGCTAAGCTCATGTGATTATCTGAAGTCGGAGACTCTTCAGCTTCCGAATCCTGAGGATCCTCAGAAAAATCCTCCGATTGGGAATCCTCTGAAAGTATAAGGGGTAGCGCTGACGAAGACTTACTTCTGCGCTTCGCTGAAGACCCAAGGGCTTGTTGTAGATTAGTGGAAACCTGAACCAAGCCTTGGACCGATTGTGACAAACCCTGGACCCATGCTGGTTCAGTAGTTTGTTGGTTTTGTTGCTGCTGCGTCTGCGGAAGGGGAGGGTCTGCACCTACCATGGAAACTGCGACCTGCGGAGCTCTCTGTCAGCTGCTAGCTGGAAAGTCAATTCCTTCATGGCCAAGGACAGAGAGGTAGCCCAAGCCGGCCCTGATAAAGTAGAACCCTCCGCAGCAGTACCGCCAGGAACCTCGACAGAGCAACGGTCGCAGAGCCCAGTGTGGTCCTGTACCATACAAGAAATATTTTCTTTGCATGCCGTACAAGTATAGGTGTGCAGCCCGGTAGTTCCCTTCTGCTTCTTGGAGGCTTCGGAAGATCCCCTTGGAGGACAAGTTCCAACCTTACCAAAACAAATACACACACAAACCTAGAAATATAGGTAAGAAGAAGATTGGGCTATTTAACACTGGTCTAGAGAGCCACAAATACAGGAATAAGTGGGTCTGGTACTGCATCTGTGAGCCCACCACAGTGATAGCAACTGTTCAGGTGAACAGTGATACTATAATCACCAACTTAGTGCACTCGAATACCCCTAGCAGTGTGTAATATACAACAGAGGTAAAAACTGGCATTGTTTGTTTAAATACCTACACCATGAGGTGAGGTATGAACTATACAACCGGACACCTGGAGCAGCGCTGGTATAAGGGAGGCAGTATTGGCACTTTCCCCAGGAGATTGTAGCAGTGCATGGACCTGCACAAACTCTCCTTCACATAAAATGCTCAGCGTTGAGGGAGGAAGGAGAGAGTGCCCAGAAGCCGATTTCCTACTGATAGGAATGAGCAACATGGCTGGAGACGGAGCTACGGAATATCCCTCCTCCTTAGAGCCTACACAGGGACGATTCCCTTGCTGTAATATCCCTGGTGGCCTAGTGGTAGCTGAAGAAAAGACCCAATGCCACTGCCAGGACCGCTGGATCTGCCTCACCCAAGCATTTTTCGCAGCGCTGTCGGTCTCCCACTCGGGAGACCAGTACCTGCAAATATTCGTCTGGCACGGCTGCTCCCATTGCCTGCTGCTCTGGGGTGGCTGGCTGCAGAGCGGTGAAGCGGACAGCGCTAGCTGCTGCCTGAAGTGAAAGTAAAATAAATAAATGAAATAATTAAATAAAAATTCAAGTTAAAGATATTAGGGCTGAAAGCCCTGTTTCTTAAAAGAGTGCCCTTTCCTGAGCACCAAGGAAAAAAACTGACTGGCCTGAAACAGGCTGGGTATAGGAGGAGGGGCTTCCCAGGCTGCACTCCACAAGTTTAACTCCTTGGTGCCCTGACTGGACGCCTGGCTATACCCACTGTCCCCAGTGTCAGACCATTGGCTGATAGAAAAATTTGGAGCCAATTAGACGCCTCCCAGAAGGTATTGCATAATAAGTACCTGCCTGTATTAATCAGCATCCAAGCACAAGTGACGGACAACATCGAGGACCGCAAATGCAGTGGGCAGCCAAGGAAACTTAGTACATCAGATGAAAGAGCCATCATTTCTTACTTCCCTTTGAAATCAGAAGATGTCCAGCAGTGACATCAGAAAACAGAAAGACCCATTTACTTTTCAGAGAAGTCTGGCCAGAAGTGGCCTTCGTGCAAGAATTGCAGCCAAAAAGCACAGAACTTTGATTGGAAACTTGGCCAAGTGACTCAACTATGCATGAAAACATAGTAATTGGGGCGCAGAAAAATGGCAGCATGTGCTCTGGACTGATGAGTCAAAATTTTACATATTTGGCAGTTTGTCTGCCATGGGCTGGAAAGCTGTACAATAATGAGTGTATGCAGGTAACAGTAAAGCATGGTGGAGGTTCCTTGCAAGTTTGGGGCTGCATTTCAGCAAATTGAGTTGGGGATTTGGTCAGGATTAATGGAGTCCTCAATGCCAAGAAATACATGCAGGTATTTCTCCATCATTCAACATCATGGCATCTGATTGGCTCCAAATGTATTCTGCAGAAGGACAATGACCCCAAACATACAGCCAAAGTCATTAAGAATCATCTTCAGTGTAAAGAACAAGGAGTCCTAGAAGTGATGATATGGACCCCCACATAGCCATGATCTAATCATCATCGAGTCTGTCTGGGATTTCATGAAGAGACAGAAGGATTTGAGCAAGCCTACATCCAAAGAAGGTCTGTGGTTAGTTCTCTAAGTTGTTTGGAATAACCTCCCGACTGAGTTCATTCAAAAAGTGTGTGCAAGTGCACCTAGAATTATTGATGCTGTTTTGAAGGCAAAGGGTGGTCATAACAAATATTAATTCAATTTAGAGTTCTCTTCTGTTCATTTACTTGCATTTTGTTAATTGATAAAAAATAAACACTTCTATTTTTGAAAGCATTATCACTTTGTAGTATTTTTCAACACCTGCCTAAAACTTTTGCACAGTACTGTATATATCTCACACACACATACAAATACTATACTTACGAAATGTGATTGGTTTTTACACGGGGTAAATACACTATATTATACAGGGCAGGGATCACTCATTTTCAACTAATTATTACTCATTGAGAGCCCAATGGAGTGGCACCGTTTTAGTGCACAGATGTTTGGATCCAAACATTTTAACTATCTGCAAGTCTGATAGAAGTCACAAGTACAGATAGTTAAGTGATGTAATCTGCAGTACCCACTTGTTCATGGCTCACTACTGGTCAGACAAGAGGAACGCATTAAACTGGGTTAAGACACAAAACAGATCTTTGCATCACAATGGATTATGACAAAAAAATTGGTAATCTGGAAAGAGAAAGGTCCACAAACTGCCCTATGAGAAGGTAAAATGTTATGTCCTTACGTTTCTAATGTTTTAGAAGGCGGCTCATCTTGCTTGACTGGAGCATCAAGAGGCTTTTGTTCTTCTTCCTGGAAAGAAATAATAAGATTTTACTCACCGGTAAATCTATTTCTCATAGTCCGTAGTGGATGCTGGGAACTCCGTAAGAACCATGGGGAATAGCGGGCTCCGCAGGAGACTGGGCACTCTAAAGAAAGATTTAGTACTATCTGGTGTGCACTGGCTCCTCCCTCTATGTCCCTCCTCCAGACCTCAGTTAAGGAAACTGTGCCCGGAAGAGCAGACATTATAAGAAAGGATTTTGGAATCCAGGGTAAGACCAGCCACACCAATCACACCGTATAACTTGTGATACACTTATCCAGTCAACAGTATGAACAACAGGGCATCAACAATGGATGCCAACATAACATAACCCATTATTAAGCAATAACTATGTACACGTATTGCAGAAAGTCCGCACTAGGGACGGGCGCCCAGCATCCACTACGGACTATGAGAAATAGATTTACCGGTGAGTAAAATCTTATTTTCTCTAACGTCCTAGTGGATGCTGGGAACTCCGTAAGGACCATGGGGATTATACCAAAGCTCCCAAACGGGCGGGAGAGTGCGGATGACTCTGCAGCACCGAATGGGAAAACTCAAAATCCTCTTCAGCCAGGGTATCAAACTTGTAGAATTTTGCAAATGTGTTTGAACCCGACCAAGTAGCAGCTCGGCAAAGCTGTAAAGCCGAGACCCCTCCGGCAGCAGCCCAAGAAGAGCCCACCTTCCTTGTGGAATGGGCTTTCACTGATTTTGGATGCAGCAATCCAGCCGCAGAATGAGCCTGCTGAATCGTGTTACAGATTCAGCGGGCAACGGTTTGCTTTGAAGCAGGAGCCCCCAACTTGTTGGGGGCATATAGGATAAACAGCGAGTCAGTTTTCCTGACTCCAGCCGTTCTGGCTACATAAATCTTCAAAGCCCTGACTACATCTAGTAACCTGGACTCCTCCAAGTCACGAGTAGCCGCAGGCACTACAATAGGTTGGTTCAAATTAAAAGATGACACCACATTTGGCAGAAATTGGGGACGAGTCCGCAATTCTGCCCTGTCCATATGAAAAACCAGATAGGGGCTTTTGCATGACAAAGCCGCCAATTCTGACACGCGCCTAGCCGAAGCTAAGGCCAATAGCATGACCACCTTCCACGTGAGATACTTTAGCTCCACGGTCTTAAGTGGTTCAAACCAGTGGGATTTTAGGAAACGCAACACCACGTTGAGATCCCAAGGTGCCACTGGTGGCACAAAAGGGGGCTGAATATGCAGCACTCCCTTAACAAACGTCTGAACTTCAGGAAGAGACGCCAGTTCCTTTTGAAAGAAAATGGATAGGGCCGAAATCTGGACCTTTATGGATCCCAACTTCAAGCCCATAGTCACTCCAGACTGTAGAAAGTGCAGAAATCTGCCCAGTTGGAATTCCTCTGTAGGGGCCTTCCTGGCCTCACGCCAAGCAACATATTTTCGCCATATGCGGTGATAATGCTTTGCTGTCACGTCCTTCCTAGCCTTTATCAGCGTAGGAATAACTTCCTCCGGAATGCCTTTTTCCGCTAGGATCCGGCGTTCAACCGCCATGCCGTCAAACGCAGCCGCGGTAAGTCTTGGAACAGGCAGGGCCCCTGTTGCAACAGGTCCTGTCTGAGAGGCAGAGGCCATGGGTCCTCTGTGAGCATTTATTGCAGTTCCGGGTACCAAGGCCTTCGTGGCCAATCTGGAACAATGAGTATTGTTCTCACTCCTTTTCTTCTTACGATTCTCAGCACCTTGGTTATGAAAGGAAGAGGAGGAAACACATAGACCGATTGGAACACCCACGGTGTTACCAGGGCGTCCACAGCTATCGTCTGAGGGTCTCTTGACCTGGCGCAATACCGTTGCAGCTTTTTGTTGAGACGGGACGCCATCATGTCTACCTGTGGCAGTTCCCATCGATTTGTAATCTGAATGAAGACTTCGTGATGAAGTCCCCACTCTCCCGGGTGAAGGTTGTGCCTGCTGAGGAAGTCTGCTTCCCAGTTGTCCACCCCCGGAATGAACACTGCTGACAGTGCTTGTACATGATTCTCCGCCCACCGAAGAATCCTGGTGGCTTCCGCCATCGCGACTCTGCTTCTTGTGCCGCCCTGGCGGTTTACATGAGCCACCGCGGTGATGTTGTCTGACTGGTTGCACCGGTTGGTTGCGAAGCAGGGGCTCCGCTTGACTCAGGGCGTTGAATATGGCCCTTAGTTCCAGGATATTGATGTGCAGACAAGCCTCCTGACTTGACCACAACCCTTGGAAGTTTCTTCCCTGAGTGACTGCCCCCACCCTCGGAGGCTCGCATCCGTGGTCACCAGGACCCAGTCCTGTATGCCGAACCTGCGGCCCTCGAGAAGGTGAGCACTCTGTAGCCACCACAGAAGAGACGCCCTGGGGGACAGGGTGATCAGCCGATGCATCTGAAGATGCGATCCGGACCATTTGTCCAACAGATCCCATTGAAAGATCCTCGCATGGAACCTGCCGAAGGGAATGGCTTCGTACGATGCCACCATCTTTCCCAGGACTCGCGCGTGCAGTGATGCACCAACACCTGTTTCGGTTTTAAGAGGTCTCTGACTAGAGTCACAAGCTCTGGAGCCTTCTCCGTCGGGAAAAACACCTTCTTCTGGTCTGTGTCCAGAATCATGCCCAGAAAGGGCAGACGCGTCGTAGGAATCAGCTGCGACTTTGGGATATTCAGAATCCAGCCATGCTGTTGCAACACTTCCTGAGAGTGCGCTACGCTGATCTGCAACTGCTCCCTCGACCTCGCCTTTATGAGGAGATCATCCAAGTATGGGATAACTGTGGCTCCTTGCTTTCTCAGGATCACCATCATTTCTGCCATTACCTTGGTAAATATTCTCGGTGCCGTGGAGAGGCCAAACGGCAACGTCTGCAATTGGTAATGACAGTCCTGTACCACAAATCTGAGGTACTCCTGATGAGGCGGATAAATGGGGACATGCAAGTAAGCATCCTTGATGTCCAGAGACACCATAAAATCCCCCTCTTCCAGGCTTGCAATGACCGCTCTGAGCGATTCCATTTTGAACTTGAATCTTTTCAGATAAATGTTCAGGGACTTTAAATTTAATATAGGTCTGACCGAACCGTCCGGTTTCGGTACCACAAACATTGTGGAATAGTATCCCTTTCCCTGTTGAAGAAGGGGAACCTTTACCACCACCTGCTGGAGAAATAGCTTGTGAATTGCCGCTACCACTACTTCCCTTTCTATGGGGGAAGCTGGCAGGGCCGATTTTAGGTAACGTTGAGGGGGCATCACCTCGAATTCCAGCTTGTATCCCTGAGACACAATCTGTATAGCCCAGGGATCCACCTGTGAGCGAACCCACTGGTGGCTGAAATGTCGGAGACGCGCCCCCACCGCTCCTGGCTCCACCTGTGGAGCCCTAGCGTCATGCGGTGGATTTAGTGGAAGCCGGGGAGGACTTCTGTTCCTGGGAACTAGCTGTAAGGTGCAGCTTTTTTCCTCTACCCCTGCCTCTAGCAAGAAAGGAAGCACCTCTGACCTTCTTGCTTCTTTGTGCGCGAAAGGACTGCATTTGGTAATACGGTGCTTTCTTAGGTTGTGAGGGAATATATTTCGCAAAAAGTTTGACTTCCCAGCAGTAGCTGTGGAAACCAGGTCCGAGAGACCGTCCCCAAACAATTCCTCACCCTTGTAAGGTAACACCTCCATGTGTTTTTTGGAGTCTGCATCACCTGTCCACTGCCGAGTCCACAGGACCCTCCTGGCAGAAATCGACATTGCATTAATTCTAGAGCCCAGTAGGCAAATGTCCCTCTGGGCATCCCTCATATATAGGACAGTGTCTTTTATATGCCCCAGGGTCAGCATAATGGTATCCCTGTCCAAGGTATCCATTTCCTCAGACAGATTATCTGTCCACGCTGCTACAGCACTACACATCCACGCCAACGCAATTGCCGGCCTCTGTAGAGTCCCTGAATGTGTATAAACAGATTTCAGGATACTTTCCTGCTTTCTGTCAGCAGGATCCTTTAGGGTGGCCGTATCCTGTGACGGCAGGGCCACCTTCTTAGATAAGCATGCGAGAGCTTTATCTACCCTAGGGGAGGATTCACAGCGCACCCTGTCCTCTGGCGGGAAAGGGTACACCATAAGTAACCTTTTGGAAATCAGGACTTTCTTATCTGGGGAATCCCACGCTCTTTCACATAACTCATGTGAAGGGGGAAAAGTCACCTCTTGCTTTTTCTCCCCATACATATAAACCCTCTTGTCAGGGACAGGGTTTACCTCTGATATGTGTAAAACATCCTTCATCGCTATAATCATGTAACGTATAGCTTTTGTCATTTTTTGTTGCAATATTGCATCATCGTCGTCGACACTGGAGTCAGAATCCGTGTCGACATTGTGTCAACCATTTTGGATAGTGGGCGCTTTTGAGACCCTGAGGGCCTATGCGCCGTAGGATCAGGCATGGGTTGAGACCCTGACTGGCCCGAGATATCAGCTTTATCCAACCTTTTATGTAAGGAGTTTACATTATCATTTAACACCTTCGAACATATCCATCCAATCAGGTGTCGGCACCGTCGGCGGCGACACGTCAGTCAACTGCACTTGCTCTGCCTCCACATAGCCCTCTTCGTCAAACATGTCGACACACGCGTATCGACACACCACACACACAGGGGAAGCTCTAAATGAGGACAGGACCCCCACAAGGCCTTTTGGAGAGACAGAGAGAGAGTATGCCAGCACAGGGATTACACAGTAACTTAGTGTTTACCCAGTAGCTGCTGTAATATTATTAATGCGCCTAAATTTGTGTGCCCCCCCCTCTCTTTTTTACCCTTCTACCGTGATTCTGCAGGGGAGAGCCTGGGGAGCTTCCTCTCAGCGGAGCTGTGGAAGGAAAATGGCGCTGGTGAGTGCTGAGGAAGAAGGCCCCGCCTCCTCAGCGGCGGCCTTCTGTCCCGCGATTTTTTTGTAAAATAAATGGCGGGGGCTCATACATATAACAGTGTCCCACTGTCTATATGCAGCTTTTGCCAGGAGGTATCAATTGCTGCCCAGGGCGCCCCCCCCTGCGCCCTGCACCCTACAGTGACCGGAGTGTGTGGGTTAGCGTGGGCGCAAAGGCGCACAGCTGCAGTGCTGTGCGCTTTCTCATGTGAAGACAGGAGTCTTCTGCCGCCGATTTCGATGTCTTCTCCGCTTCTGCCGGCTTCTGTCTTCTGGCTCTGCGAGGGGGACGGCGGCGCGGCTCTGGGAACGGACGACAAGGTCAGGTCCTGTGTTCGATCCCTCTGGAGCTAATGGTGTCCAGTAGCCTAAGAAGCGCAACCTAGCTGCAGTTAGTAGGTTTGCTTCTCTCCCCTCAGTCCCACGTAGTAGAGAGTCTGTTGCCAGCAGAAGCTCTCTGAAAATAAAAAAAACCTAACTAAAATACTTTCTTATTAGCAAGCTCAGGAGAGCTCACTAAAAGCACCCAGCTCTGTCCGGGCACAGATTCTAACTGAGGTCTGGAGGAGGGGCATAGAGGGAGGAGCCAGTGCACACCAGATAGTACTAAATATTTCTTTAGAGTGCCCAGTCTCCTGCGGAGCCCGCTATTCCCCATGGTCCTTACGGAGTTCCCAGCATCCACTAGGACGTTAGAGAAAAAGTAGTACCTTTACTTTTCCATCATGAACGCTTGATCTAATTTTGGAGTTAGATAAAACAAAACACAGGATTTTAATTACCTACCAGTAAATCCTTTTCTCGTAGTCAATAAGGGATACTGGGGACCTTAGTATAATGTGGTACAGAAGGAGTCCACAGTGTGTGCTGGCTCCGCCCCTCTATGCCCTCCCTACAGCTCAGTCTAGGAAAACTGTGCCCAAAGGAAATGGACATACTTGAGAGGAGGATACATGACAAACAATGAGTGGTGAGATTAACGAACCAGCACACAACATAACAATGAGCTAGCAACAGCTAGCAAAACACAACAGTAACAGCTGTTGAAACAACTTCACACAAGAACAAAACCTTGCAGGAAAGTCGCAGCACAGAGACGGGCGCCCAGTATCCCTTATGGACTACGAGAAAAGGATTTACTGGTAGGTAATTAAAATCCTCTTTTCTCTATCATCCATAAGGGATACTGGGGACATCCCAAAGCTCCCAAACAGATTGGGAACGTGCTAAGACACCTGCAACACTGTACGTCCAAACTGGACATCCTCTGCAGCCAGGGTATCAAACCTGTAAAACTTGACAAACGTGTTTGACCCTGACCAGATAGCGGGCCGACACTCCCTGGGAAGCAGCCCTGGAGGAACCAACATACCACGTGAAGTGGGCTGTGATAGACCGAGGAATAGGCAAGGCCGCCGAAGCGTAGGCCTGTTGAACAGTAAGCCTAATCCAACGGGCAATGGACTGGTTTGAAGCACAACGACTCTTTTTGAGAGCATCATACAGCACAGAGAGGGAATCCGATTTTCTGACAACAGCAGTCCTCTTGACATAAATTTTCAGGGCTCGAACCACATCCAAAGACTCAGGAATTAAGGAAGAGGCTAAAGTGCAGGAACCACAATAGGCTGATTCAAGTGGAAGGCAGATACCACCTTAGGTAGGAACTGTTGTCAAGTCTGGAGTTCCGCTCTGTCCTCATGAAAGACCAAGTAGGGACTTTTACAGGACAAATCATCAAGTTCGGAGACACGCCTAGCGGACGCCAAGGCTAGGAGCATAACAGTCTTCCACCAACATCAGAGGTTCAAACCAAACCAGGACTGTAGAAAGGACAAAACGACATTTAGATCCAAAAGGTGCCATGGGCGGCACAAAAGGAAGTTGGATGTGCAGGACACCCTGCAGTAAAGTCTGGACTTCAGGCAAAGCAGCCAGTTTCTTCTGAAAGAAAATGGACAAGGCGGAGATCTGAACCTTCACGGAGCCCAACCTTTAGGCCCATATCGACACCAGCCTGTAAAAAGCGCAAAAAGCGCCCCAGTTTGAAATCCGCAGGAGGATATTTTCGGCCCTCACACCAGGAGACGTATTGTTTCCATATATGGTGGTAGTGCTTTGACGTAACCGGTTTCCTTGCTTGAATCACAGTGGTAATAACTTTGCCCGGAACGCCCCTCTCAGCTAGAGTGTTCCGCTCAACCGCCATGCAGTCAAGCTAAGCCTGCCGAAAGTCCAGGTAGATGAACAGTCCTTGTTGAAGATTATCTCCCCTTAGCGGTAGGGGCCAGGGGTCTTCTATGCCAATCTCCAGAAGATCCGCGTACCAAACCTTCCGAGGCCAGTCTGGGGCAATGAGAATCGTCTGAGCTTCCTCTTTTGATTCGCATTAGAACCTTGGGGAGCAACGGAATCGGAGGAAACCGGTACACCAGCTGGTAATCCCATGGAGTCGTCAGTGCATCCACTGCCGATGCCAGAGGGTCCCTCATTCTGGAACAATAGCACTGAAGCTTGTTGTTGAGCCGAGAAGCCATCAGATCGATCTGCGGGCAGCCCCACAGTTCTGTTGTCAGTTGAAACACCTGAGGGTGAGGAACGCATTCTCCTGGGTGGACCTTGTGACGGCTGAGGAAGTCTTCTTCCAAGTTGTCGACTCCTGGAACGAATATGGCCGACACATACCTTGCATTCTGTTCGGCCCAGCAAGGAACCTTAGATACCTCCCTCATGCAGGCCTTGCTCTTTGTTCCACCTTGCCAATTGACGTAAGCCACAGCTGTGGCTTTGTCAGACTGTACCTGAATGGCCAGGCCTTGAAGCAGAGCATTGTAGATCACTCTGAGTATGTTTATAAGGAGGTGGCTTTCGAGGAGTGACCACCGACCTGGAACTGTGGTCCCTGAGTTACTGCTCCCCAGCCCCAAGGCTGGCATCTGTGGTCAAGAGAACCCAATCCTGGATCCCGAAGCTCCGCCCCTCCAAGAGGTTGGAGGATTGCAACCCCCACAGAAGGGAGATTCCTGGCCTGCGGTGAGAGATGTATGATCTGGTGCATCTGCAGATGTGAACCCGACCATTTCTTCAGGAGATCCAGTTGGAATATCCTCGTACAGAATCTGCCAAATTGAATGGCCTCAAAGGAGACCACCATCTTCCCCAACAGACGGGTGCAGAGATGTACAGAGACTCAGTCATTCAGCAGAACGTGCCTCCTCAATTGCCTTCGCTGTGTCCATAGGGAGGAAGACCTTCTGAGCCACAGTGTCCAGGATCATCCCGAGAAACTGGAGATGCTGGGTTGGCTCCAGGTGGAACTTTTGAAAGTTCAGAATTCCTTCGATCTTGCTTTGATCAGCAGATCGTCCAGGTAGGGGACAATGTTCACACCTTGAATCCTGAGTTGGAACATCACTTCCGCCATCACTTTGGTGAAAACTCTTGGGGCCGTGGATAGGCCGAAGGGAAGCACCTGGAACTGGTAATGTTCCCGCAGCAGAGCAAACCGGAGGTAAGTTTGATGAGGCGGCCATATCGGTATATGGAGGTAAGCATCCTTTGTATCTAGGGAGACCAAGAACGCTCCCTCCTCCAGACCTGAGATCACTGCTCACAGACTCCATTTTGAACCGGAAAACCCGCAGATATGGGTTTAAAGATTTGAGGTTCAAAATGGGTCTCAATGAACAGTCCGGTTTTGGTACCACAAAAAGGCTGGAGTAGTATACCTCACCTTTTTGTTGAGGTGGCACCGGAACAATGACCTGGGTCTGGGCTAACTTTTGAATGGACTCCGGCAACGTGAGGCGCATGGTTTCTGAAGCTGGTAAACCTGACTCGAAAAAACCTGAGAGGTGGAAGCCTTTGGAATTCCAGCTTGTAGCCTTGGGAGATCAGATGTTTTACCCAGGCGTCCTGGCAGGAGCAGTTCCAGATGGAGCTGAAGAATCTCAGACGAGCTCCCACCCTGAGGTCCCCCCTGGAGTGAAGGGACACCGTCACGTTGTCGGTTTGGAGGAAAGAGCCGACGCCCTGTTCCTGGGAAGCGCATGTGGCAGGTTTACGAGACTTACTTCTTGAACCTCGTGCCGCATTTGAGGCACTCACACCTTACCTTTAAAGCGCAGCGTCCAAAAGGACTGCAGACGGCCCAGTGTAGGAACGTCTAGCTGGAGGAGCAGCCGAGGGGAGGTACGTGGACTTGCCAGCAGTAGCCTTCGAAATCCAGGCATCCAATTCACCCCCGAACAGCCACTCTCCTGTGAAGGGTAAGGCTTCCACACTCTTTTTTATCCTCGGCGTCCACCACCCACTGATGTAACCACAACGCTTTGCGTGCAGAAACCGCCATGGTAGCAGTACGGGCATTTATTACAATACCATTGATGGTATCACAGAGGAAGCGGGCAGACTCCTGTATGTGCTGAATTAGTATCACAATATCAGCTACGGACTTGTCCCCAGCAAGGCCCTCTTGGGTGTTACAACCTACAATAACAGGCCTCTGGGAGGCCGCCGCTGCAACAAATAGATTTTAAAGTAGTTTCTATTTTCCTGTCTGCGGGTTCCTTTAAGGCCGTAGCCCCAGGAACCGGCAGTACTGTCTTTTTTGACAGACGCGATACTGATGCATCGACAGCAGGGGGAGTTTCCTTGTGCAGAAGGGAAGGTGGCCATCCATTTCTTTGATACCAGGAATTTCTTTTATCAGGATTTGCCCATGGCTCTCTAAAAAGATCATCCAGTTCCTTAGAGTTAAGAAAAGTGACCTGTAGCTTTTTCTGTGATGAGAAAAAGGATTGCTGCACATCTGTGTCATTCCCAGGAATATTTAAGACATCCCTTATAGCAATGATAAGTGAGTATACTCCTTGTGCAGCAGAGGAATCATCTAATTCAGTATTAGATTCCAGCTCTTCCCCCTCCTCTACCTCTGGTACCTCCTCCTCGGATTCTGAGAGGATATCAGGTAACCCCCTTTTTTGGGGTAATTAATTTGATATAGAGGAGAAACGTCTACTGTCTACCCTATATTTTGTCAGAGCAGCCATAGATTGTTGTAACTGCTGGCTTTCTTGTCTAGCAGTAGTCAGTTCTTTTGACATGTCAGCCATCATAGATCTCATAAAGCTGGGCCAAGCAGGCTCCTGCAAATCACCCCCTGAAGCCCCACTATCTTGTGAGGGCTGACTGCATTGTTCACACGAGAGAATCTGCAGAGGAGGGGGGAAAACCTGTTGTGTCAATTAGTGCACTCGGCTTTTTTCACCATGCTGACAGAGGACATATACATTCACACACAAACACAGAGAACAACAGATACAAGCAAGCCTGCCCAGACTATTGTGTGTGGAGATACTCAGAGGAGGGACCAGCACCAGCCTGAGAACCAACAATTATACAGTTAGAAGTAAGGTAATTTGGTATATAGTGCTTGAGGAGCCTAATCTAATAAGTCTCTATTAGCAGGCTCTCCCCCTTTACTACACCCCTGTAACAGTGTCTGGCCATGCTGTGTATGCATAAAATGGCGCCAAGGAGCCGCCGGTCCCGGTCTGAGGAAGCTCCATCCCCTTACAATGGCGCCAGAGCTATGCTGATATTTATATTGGCAAATTTCCCCAAAGTGTGCAAAATATGGTACAATCACCTATTTTCACTATCGCTGCCAGTCTGCGCGGGGGAGGGGGGGGGTTATTGGATCACCGCCAGGGGCATCCATATGCCTGCCCCACGTTCATGCTGCACATAGGAACCGGGTCGTCCCACCTAGTGGGGTCACCGGTTGTCACTCACCACTCTGCCGACAATCAGGCTCTGTACTGGGGGTGTACGGCGTGCTGCGGGTGTGCGCGCGAGAGCGCAATGCCTGCGGTACACTGACCCTCAGGACCGTTGTCCTGTCAGCGGGATCCGACTCAGCACCTCTAAACGAGGCCGGTGTATGTTTTACATAGACAAAACACAAAATGTATACACACACTTGTATCCAAACTTCTTAAATTAACAGAGGGACACTTGTCACAATAAAAAAATGTTTTCCCTGTGTTCAGATAGATACATTTTATGACCCACACAGTGTGGACACTAGCAGTTTATTTGTACAATCAAAATAAAAAAAATGGTAGTAAATAAGACTAGTGTAGTGGATGTGTGTACAGAATGCACACAGACTATTCCCATGTAACATTATTACATCAACAATGAAACTTGCTATAATAGACACAAACAGAAAAACTGGGTCACCTGACTGTGTAGCGGATCCAGATGAGAGTATCCCAAAACAGGAATGTCTGTTGCTCATCCAGACACATTAGAAGGTTTGATACATTTCCCCTTACGAGAACACATGGAGAAGTTGCACATAGCAACCACTCCGCTTCTCACTATAATTTATATAGTACAGGTTGAGTATCCCTTATCCAAAATGTTTGGGACCAGAGGAATTTTGGATATCGTATTTTTCCGTATTTTGGAATAATTGCATACCATAATGAGATATCATGGTGTTGGGACCTAAATCTAAGCACAGAATGCATTTATGTTACATATACACCTTATACACACAGCTTGAAGGTCATTTTAGCCAATATTTTTAATAACTTTGTGCATTAAACAAAGTGTGTCTACATTCACACAATTCATTTATGTTTCATATACACCTTATACACACAGCCTGAAGGTCATTTAATACAATATTTTTAATAACTTTGAGTATTAAACAAAGTTTGTGTACACTGAGCCATCAAAAAACAAAGGTTTCACTAACTCATTCTCACTCAAAAAAGTCCGTATTTCGGAATATTTGGATATGGGATACTCAACCTTCTACAAAATGAAAGCTACAGTAGAAGCTGAATTGGTTGCCATGAGCAACTTCTACACCTGTCCATTTTAGGTTTGAAAAATGTCCAATAAACTAATGAAATTTCATGGACTTAAGGCAGAGATCTCAAGAAATGCTGGAAGGGTTATGCTTTGGACAAGCATTACCATAAAGGTAAGGTCTGAGACGTCTCATCTACATAATAACGGAGATCCTGGTAATCCTGCATTTAGAGCAGTTTACATGATAGATGTTACACTTGATCTAATATTGTTGGGGTATTATTCTAAGTGAGCTTCCTCCAGGGAATTCTGGTGATGACGCCAAGTCATAAAGAGGTTTACATTTTTATCATTTTATTTCTGAAATATGAAATATAAAATGGGCATCGCTTTTGTTAAGAGTGGTGAACCTTTACAGTATGTGGTGCTAAGAAATTACTTACAATTGCTGATTTTTTTATTTACCTCGGTTTCATCTCCTAGCACATCTTCTTCATTGGGTTCCTCTTCAGCTTTAGAAAAAAAAAAAAAAAAAAAAATAGCATAAGAGAACACACATATATGTGTGTATAATAATATATATATATATATATATATATATATATATATATATACACATACATACATACATACACAAATATACATACATATATACATACATACATACATACACACACATATACATATACACCCACACATTACTGTATGCCTTCAGATGTGCATTCACACTGGTGAATGGCAAATGGTTTACATTTTTCTAGAAATGTACAAACTATTTTGGAATAGATTCAATCTTTATATACTATCCTTTCTCTCTACATTTCTGTAACAAGCACCCATAGGGCTCAATTCATGGGTTTCTGTTGCAGTAGGGTGGATGAACATCGGCAATGGAACTCGCTACAGTGGTGAGCCAAATCTCGTACCGGACTTACTGATTTTTGTATGCAGCACTAATGGGCTATACATACACTAACAATTAGTGAGTCCGGAGCTACTGTAAAGGCAACAAACACTTATTCGCGGTTCATAAATTATGGCATCTAATGAAATTGAGCCTGTAGAGTTTAATTAGTAGAGGTATCTAGCAATAAACTACAGTAAAAAAGTGTCGAGGTGGACAGACCATTCAGATGAAATACAGAATAATTGCTTAGCTTCACCAATCAACCCTAGGAGTGGCACAAACGCAAACCCCAGTCTCCAGGAAGCAATGTACATACAAAAATGATTTGTCACCTAAAATGAGGTAGCTATATTTCATACATTTTACAGAACTAAATGGAAGATATCTGATTGCAAATTAGTTAAAATAAGATTTTAAACCTACCGGTAAATCTTTTTCTCCTAGTCCGTAGAGGATGCTGGGGATTCCGTAAGGACCATGGGGATAGACGGGCTCCGCAGGAGACATGGGCACTAAAAAGAACTTTAGATATGGGTGTGCACTGGCTCCTTCCTCTATGCCCCTCCTCCAGACCTCAGTTAGAGAAACTGTGCCCAGAGGAGACTGACAGTACGAGGAAAGGATTTTTGTTAATCTAAGGGCAAGATTCATACCAGCCCACACCATCCACACCGTATAACATGGATATACGAACCAGTCAACAGTATGAAACAAAACAGCATCAGCCCCAGACTGATCAAAACAGTAACATAACCCTTATGTAAGCAGAAACTATATACAAGTCTTGCAGAATGTAGTCCGCACTGGGACGGGCGCCCAGCATCCTCTACGGACTAGGAGAAAAAGATTTACCGGTAGGTTTAAAATCTTATTTTCTCTTACGTCCTAGAGGATGCTGGGGACTCCGTAAGGACCATGGGGATTATACCAAAGCTCCAAAACGGGCGGGAGAGTGCGGATGACTCTGCAGCACCGATTGAGCAAACATGAGGTCCTCATCAGCCAGGGTATCAAACTTGTAGAACTTTGCAAAGGTGTTTGAACCCGACCAAGTCGCTGCT
Organism: Pseudophryne corroboree; assembly: GCF_028390025.1. Lineage (NCBI taxonomy): Eukaryota > Metazoa > Chordata > Amphibia > Anura > Myobatrachidae > Pseudophryne > Pseudophryne corroboree. The sequence continues at coordinate 243,247,733 of NC_086445.1, read as the reverse complement.
CGGCAAAGCTGCAATGCCGAGACCCCTCGGGCAGCCGCCCAAGAAGAGCCCACCTTCCTAGTGGAATGGGCCTTTACCGAATTTGATACCGGCAATCCATCCGTAGAATGAGCCTGCTGAATCGTGTTACAGATCAAGCGAGCAATAAACTGCTTAGAAGCAGGAGCGCCAACCTTGTTGGCTGCATACAGGACAAACAGAGCCTCCGTTTTCCTCACCCGAGCCGTTCTGGCTACATACATTTTCAATAACCTGACCACATCAAGGGACTCGGAATCCTCCAAGTCCCGCGTAGCCACAGGCACCGCAATAGGTTGGTTCATATGAAAAGATGAAACCACCTTGGGCAAAAATTGAGTACGAGTCCGCAACTCTGCTCTGTCCACATGGAAAACCAGATAGGGGCTTTTGTGAGATAAAGCCGCCAATTCAGACACTCGCCTTGCCGGTGCCAAGGCCAACAACATGACCACTTTCCAAGTGAGATACTTTAATTCCACCGTTTTAAAAGGCTCAAACCAGTGAGACTTAAGGAACCGCAACACCACGTTAAGGTCCCAGGGTGCCACTGGAGGCACAAAAGGAGGCTGGATATGCAGCACTCCCTTCACAAAAGTCTGTACTTCCGGAAGAGAAGCCAATTCCTTCTAAAAGAAAATGGATAGGGCTGAAATCTGAACCTTAATGGAGCCTAATTTTAGGCCCAAATTCACTCCAGTCTGTAGGAAGTGAAGGAAACGGCCCAGATGGAATTCTTCCGGAGGAGCATTCCTGGACTCAAACAAAGAGACATACTTCCTCCAAATACGGTGATAATGTTTCGCAGTCACGTCCTTCCTAGCCTTAATCAGAGTAGGAATGACCTCATCCGGAATGCCCTTTTCCGCTAGGATCTGGCGTTCAACCGCCATGACATCAAACGCAGCCGCGGTAAGTCTTTGAACAGACAGGGCCCCTGTTGTAACAGGTCCTCTCTGAGAGAAAGAGGCCACGGATCTTCTGTGAGCATTTCCAGCAGATCCGGATACCAGGCCCTTCGAGGCCAATCTGGAACAATGAGAATTGCCTGTACTCCTCTTCGTCTTACGATTCTCAATATCTTGGAGATGAGAGGAAGAGGAGGAAACACATAGACCGACTGGAACACCCACGGTGTCACCAGGGCGTCCACTGCTACCGCCTGAGTGTCCCTCGACCTGGCGCAATACCTCTTTAGCTTTTTGTTGAGGCATGACGCCTTCATGTCTATCTGAGGCAGTCCCCACTGACTTACAATCTCTGCGAAGACCTCCTGATGAAGTCCCCACTCTCCTGGATGTAGATCGTGTCTGCTGAGGAAGTCTGCTTCCCAGTTGTCCACTCCCCCGGAATGAAGACTGCTGTCAGAGCGCTTACATGATTTTCCGCCCAGCGAAGAATCCTGGTGGCTTCTGCCATTGCCACTCTGCTCTTTGTTCCGCCTTGGCGGTTTACATGAGCCACTGCAGTGATGTTGTCTGACTGAATCAGAACCGGTAGGTCGCGAAGCAAAGTCTCCGCTTGACGAAGGCCGTTGTATATGGCCCTCAACTCCAGTATGTTGATGTGAAGACAAGCCTCCTGGCTTGACCAGAGACCCTGGAAGTTTCTCCCCTGTGTGACTGCTCCCCAACCTCGGAGGCTCGCGTCCGTGGTTACCAGAACCCAGTCCTGAATGCCGAACCTGCGACCCTCCAGAAGGTGAGCACTCTGCAGCCACCACAGGAGAGATACCCTGGCCCTGGGGGACAGGGTGATCATCTAATGAATCTGTAGATGAGACCCGGACCACTTGTCCAGAAGGTCCCATTGAAAAGTTCTCGCATGGAACCTGCCGAATGGAATGGCCTCATAAGTCGCCACCATCTTTCCCAGAACTCGAGTGCAGTGATGCACAGACACCCTTTTTGGCTTCAATAGGTCCTTGACCAAAGACACGAGTTCTTGGGCCTTTTCCGTCGCAAGATAAACCCTTTTCTGGTCTGTATCCAGAACCATGCCTAAGAAAGGCAATCGAGTCGTTGGAACCAACTGTGACTTCGGGATATTGAGAATACAGCCGTGCTGTTGCAACACCCTCAGGGAGAGTGATACGCTGTTCAGTAACTGTTCTCTCGATCTCGCTTTTATTAGGAGATCGTCCAAGTACGGGATAATTGTGACACCCTGCTTGCGCAGGAGCACCATCATTTCCGCCATTATCTTTGTGAAAATTCTCGGGGCCGTGGAAAGCCCAAACGGCAACGTCTGAAATTGGTAATGACAATCCTGTATAGCGAACCTCAGGAACGCCTGATGGGGCAGATATATGGGGACATGAAGGTATGCATCCATTATGTCCAGGGACACCATATAATCCCCCCCCTTCCAGGCTGGCGATGACCACTCTGAGCGACTCCATCTTGAACTTGAACCTTTTTAAGTATAGGTTTAAGGATTTTAAATTCAAAATGGACCTGACTGAACCGTCCGGTTTCGGGACTACAAACAGGGTTGAGTAATATCCCATCCCCTGCTGCAGCAGGGGGACTTTGACCACCACTTGCTGAAGACACAATTTTTGAATTGCATTTAACACTATCTTCCGCTCTGGGGGAGAAGCCGGTAGGACAGATTTGAAAAACCGGCAAGGAGGCACCTCTTCGAATTCCAGCTTGTAACCCTGGGAAACAATTTCTATTGCCCAGGGATCCACCTGTGAGTGAACCCAGACGTGGCTGAAAAGTCGAAGACGTGCCCCCACTGGGGCGGACTCCCTCAGCGGAGCCCCAGTGTCATGCGGTGGATTTTGTAGAGGCCAGGGAAGACTTCTGCTCCTGGGATCTAGCTGTGGTTGGCAGCTTTTTCCCCTTGCCCTTACCTCTGGCAAGAAAGGAAGATCCACGCACTCTCTTGGGTTTAAGCGACCGAAAGGACTGCATCTGATAATGTGGTGTTTTCTTAGGCTGTGAGGAAACATAAGGCAAAAAAGTTGATTTACCTTCCGTAGCCGTGGAAACAAGGTCTGTGAGACCTTACCCAAACAATTCCTCACCCTTGTAAGGTAAAACCTCCATATGCCTCTTCGAGTCGGCATCGCCCGTCCATTGTCGGGTCCATAGGGCTCGTCTAGCCGAAATCGCCATAGCGTTGGCTCTGGAACCCAGTAGGCCAATGTCTCTGAGCATCTCTCATATATAGGACAGCATCTTTAATATGACCCAGGGTCAATAAAATGGTTTCCTTATCCAGCGTATATCTATTTCAGCAGATAAGGTATCTGTCCACGCTGCTACAGCGCTACAAACCCAAGCCGACGCTATCGCCGGTCTGAGTAAGTTACCAGTATGTGTGTAAATAGACTTCAAGGTAGTCTCGTGCCTGCGATCAGCAGGATCCTTGAGGGTTGCCGTAACTTGAGATGTCAGCGCAACCTTTTTGGATAAGCGTGTCAACGCTTTATCCACCCTCGGGGAGGATTCCCACCGTATCCTGTCCTTAGTCGGGAAAGGATACGCCATAAGAATCCTTTTGGGAATCTGCAGTTTTTTGTCTGGAGATTCCCAAGCCTTTTCAAATAATTCGGTCAGCTCGTGAGATGGGGGAAAGGTTACCGGAGGTTTCTTTTCCTTATACATGCGCACCCTCGTGTCAGGGACAGAGGGGTTATCTGTGATATGCAACACCTCTTTTATTGCAATGATCATATAATGAATACTTTTAGCCAATTTTGGCTGCAGCTTTGCATCATCGTAGTCGACACTGGAGTCAGAATCCGTGTCGGTATCAGTGTCTACTATTTGGGATAGTGGGCGCTTTTGAGACCCAGAAGGTCCCTGCAACATGGTGAAAGGCAGGGTTTGAATCCCTGTACACTCCCTGGACTCAGCTTTGTCCAACCTTTTGTGCAATAAATTCACATTTGCATTTAAAACATTCCACATATCCAACCAGTCAGGTGTCGGCGTTGCCGACGGAGACACCACACTCATTTGCTCCACCTCCTCCCTAGAAGAGCCTTCCGCTTCAGACATGCCGACACACGCGAACCGACACACCACACACTCAGGGAATTCCCTTATCTGGAGACCGTTCCCCCAGCACCAATGACCCAGGGGAAAAAATTACCCAGATAGCGCTTTTAATACGTGTGTGTGTGTGTGTGTGTGTGTGTGTATGTGTGTGTGTGTGTGTGTATGTGTGTATGTGTAAAAAAAATATATATATTATACACTGCGCCAAATTATGTGCCCCCCCCCCTCTTCTTTCAAACCCTCTGTCACCGTGTTCAGCAGGGGAGAGTCCGGGGAGCCAGCTTCTCAGCGTGTGCTGTGAGGAAAAATGGCGCTGGTGAGTGCCGAGGACCAAGCTCCGCCCCCTCAGCGGCGGGCTTCAGTCCCGCTCGATTTCTTTCAAACACTGGCGGGGGATCTCTTATATATAGTGCAGAGCCCATATATGTCCTGATTTTGCCAGACCAGAGGTATAATTGCTGCCCAGGGCGCGGGGGGGGGGGGGGGGGGGGGGGGTTGGGGCACGCGCCCTGGGCAGCAATTATACCTCTGGTCTGCCAAAATCAGGACATATATGGGCTCTGCACTATATATAAGAGTACAGTGCCTGCCGTGTGTGTGTTGTGCGGGAGCAATGGCGCACAGCGTTATCGCTGCGCGTTACCTCAGTGAAGATCCGAAGTCTTCTGACGCCTTGAAGTCTTCTTTCTTCTCATACTCACCCGGCTTCTATCTTCCGGCTCTGTGAGGAGGACGGCGGCGCGGCTCCGGGACGAACAGCTAGGAGAGACCTGCGTTCCGATTCCCTCTGGAGCTAATGGTGTCCAGTAGCCTAAGAAGCAGAGCCTAGCAGTTAAGTAGGTCTGCTTCTCTCTCCTCAGTCCCTCGATGCAGGGAGTCTGTTGCCAGCAGGCTCCCTGAAAATAAAAAACCTAACAAAATTACTTTCTTTCAGGAAACTCAGGAGAGCTCCCTGTAATGCACCCAGTCTCCTCTGGGCACAGTATCAAACTGAGGTCTGGAGGAGGGGCATAGAGGGAGGAGCCAGTGCACACCCATATCTGAAGTTCTTTTTAGTGTCCATGTCTCCTGCGGAGCCCGTCTATACCCCCATGGTCCTTACGGAGTCCCCAGCATCCTCTAGGACGTAAGAGAAAATAAGTTAATACAAACTGCTTAGAGTTTTTCTAGGTGGCAATGCTCTTCTGAGATTCTGATTGAAAATAACCGAGTGGAAATCAGTAATCTAGTTTCTCAAAAGATCAGAACGAATCTGTAATTTAGTGTCTCACAATAATGAATATACAATTGTGTTCTATTAATATTGTAAAATACTCACACAGGGGTACTAAGATTACCCCCAACCGGTGCATTATTGTATGTTTGGAAAATGATGGGTTCTGTTGCAAGAAAGGAAAAGCTAGATTTTTTTTAGTTGAAAAGATGGCTTTGGCTCCCCATCATGTCCATATTTAGACTTTGTTTAGGTTATCACAGGCAGATTCAAGCGTTATCAAATTATCTTAAGCCTATAATTCTGCATAATAACTATGCATGCCTAATTGTCATACTGATCAATGACATGAAAAAACAGGATTTTAATACCTACTGGTAAATCCTTTTCTCCTAGTCCGTAGAGCATGCTGGGGTCCACTTCAGTACCATGGGGTATAGACTGTTCCGCAGGAGCCATGGGCACTTTAAGACTTTTCAAGGGTGTGAACTGGCTCCTCCCTCTATGCCCCTCCTCCAGACCTCAGTATAGGAACTGTGCCCAGGGAGACGGACATTTTGAGGAAAGGATTTAGTTTTAAACAAAAGGTGAGATACATACCAGCTCACACCTCAACCATGCCGCACAACATGGCATTCAACTTATACACGCCAACAGGCATGAACAATTGCCGCAACATGCTGAAAATCATCGTAACACAACACTCGTGTAACAACAAACTAACAACTGCAGGTAAAGTACGCACTGGGTCGGGTGCCCAGCATCCTCTACGGACTAGGAGAAAAGGATTTGCCGGTAGGTATTAAAATCCTGTTTTCTCAAACGTCCTAGAGTATGCTGGGGTCCACTTCAGTACCATGGGGTTATACCAAAGCTCCAATATGGGCGGGAGATTGCAGATGACCCTGCAGCAACAATTGACCAAACTTTAGGTCCTCATCGGCCAAGGTGTCAAACTTGTAAAACTTTGCAAACGTGTTTGCCCCTGACCAAGTAGCTGCTCGGCAAAGTTGTAATGCCGAGACCCCCCGGGCAGCCGCCCAGGATGAGCCCACCTTTCTAGTAGAATGGGCATTTACCGAATTCGGTATCAGCCATCCTGCCGTGGAATGAGCGTGCTGAATCGTATTTCTGATACAGCGCGCAATGGTCTGTTTAGAAGCAGGACACCCAATCTTGTTGGGAGCATACAGTACAAACAGAGTCTCTGTTTTCCGTATCCAAGCTGTTCTAGCGACATCAATTTTCAAAGCTGACCACATCAAGAGACTGACGCAGTGAAGGTGTCAGTAGCCACTGGCACCACAATAGGTTGGTTTATATGGAAAGACGAAACCACCTTCGGAAGAAATTGCTGACGAGTTCTTAACTCTGCCCTATCTTCACGGAAGATCAGGTAAAGGCTCTTGTGAGACAAGGCCCCCAACTCAAACACCCGCCGCACGGATGCCAAGGCCAACAGCATGACCACTTTCCAAGTGAGAAACTTCAATTCTATCTCCTGTAGAGGTTCAAACCAATTCGATTGAAGGAACTGCAATACCACATTAAGGTCCCATGGTGCCACCGGAGGCACAAATGGAGGTTGGATGTGCAGAACCCCTTTCACGAACGTCTGAACTTCTGGAAAGGAGGCCAATTGTTTTTAAAAGAAACTGACAATGACGAAATCTGAACCCTGATTGAACCCAATCTTAGTCCCGCATCCTCACCTGCCTGCAGAAAATGGAGAAAACGTCCCAACTGAAACTCTTCTGTAGGAGCCTTCTTGGATTCACACCAAGACACATTTTCTCCAATACGGTGGTAATGTTTTGACGTTACTCCTTTCCTGGCCTGAACAAGAGTGGGAATGAATTCCATAGGAATCCCCTTTCGGGCTAGGATCCGGCGCTCAACAGCCATGCCATCAAACGTAGCCGCGGTAAGTCTTGATATACGCACGGCCCCTGCTGGAGCAGGTCCTCGCGAGGAGGAAGAGGCCGAGGATCTTCCATGAGTAACTCCTGAAGATATGGACACCAAGCCCTCCTTGGCCAGTCTGGGGCAATGAGGATTGCTCGAACCCTTGTTCTTATTATTTTGAGAACTTTTGGTATTAGTGGAAGAGGAGGGAAGACCTATACCGACCGAAACACCCACTGGGTCACCAGTGCATCCACTGCTCCTGCTTGGAAGGTCTCTCGACCAGGAACAATATCTCTGAAGCTTCTTGTTGAGACGAGATGCCATCATGTCTACTTGAGGAACTCCCCAAAGACTTGTCAACTCTGCGAAGACTTCTTGGTGGAGGTCCCACTCTCCTGGATGGAGATCGTGTCTGCTGAGGAAGTCTGCTTCCCAGTTGTCCACTCCCGGAATGAAAATGGACAAATACATACCACTAATCATATTAAGGAGGTAGGATCAAATGCCTATGTCCATTACTCCAGTGCACATTATTCACCTTGGAAAAAAAGTATACCCCGGAGCCAACTGATACGCCCCAGAAGAAATTGTTCTGATTTAAAGTCTTTTGAATTACAAGCCAAAGATATGATAGATTCCTTTGAACAACGAGGATACCCCACACCTTTACTATATAAGACATTGGAAGAAGTGAGAGGGATAGATAGAGACATTGTCTAAAGAAAGGGGATCGAATAATAATTCTGAAATGGATAAAGAATACCACCTAGCTTTCATCACTACTTATAATGATCACTGCCCCAAAATAAAATCCATCATTAAGAAAAATTACAGTATATTAAAACAAGATAATCTATTAAGGGATGTTCTCCCAACTAAACCAGCATTTATTTTTCGGAAGGGGCGATCCTTAAAGAACTCCCTTGCACCCAGTTATTTAAGGCCAGAGAAGAAAACCAATACCATTAGAGAACCCTGGCTTCCACCAATAATGGGTTTCTATAAATGTGGAAGTACTAGGTGTATTACGTGTCAATATATAGATAAAACACAGTATGTAAAAACTGATAAAGGAGAAAAACAATACGAAATTAGAAGTCCTATCAACTGTAACTCGACATATGTTGTATATATTCTTCAATGTGGGTGTGGCCTTTATTATGTAGGCCGCACCACTAGAAAACTCCGGATTAGGTTTCTTGAGCATCGTAGAAACATTCTAAATAGAGTATCTACACATAGTGTTTCCCAACATTTTAATGACCATCATAATGGGGATCCAAAAAGCCTCAAAATAATAGGGATAGAACATATTCCCATGACAAATAGGGGAGGTGACCGTTTCAAAAAATTGTGTCAACAGGAGGTCTACTGGATGTTCAGGATGGGATCTATACATCCAGATGGCCTCAACGAGGCAGTGGAATTGAATATGATCATCTAATATAATTGACATTATTTTGGATTTAACATCTTTCCAACAACAATAATCCATTATAGACATATACAAACTCCCTCTCTGTCTCTAGTAATTTCTAATTACTAGGTATCAAGTTTTTAATATCCTCACTCAATTTCTTTTGCTGCTTCTTTTCACCTTTGAACTTCTCCTTAGTCCTTCCTTTTTTACCTCTAAGTTTGTCAGTAACAGAAAGAATTTATTGGTATCGCCAAGTTGATTCAGATCTCTATAACAAGTTATTTTCACTAAGAATAATTAAGCACATCTATAAGTGATATATGATAAAGATCTGCTTTTCTTTATACGTGTTCTAATAGCTAAATATGATGTGATCAGGCTCTCAGAAACGGTGCCATCGTGCTGCAAATACATTTTACAATGTGTAATATAAAGTACATGGCTTTAGAGGGTTGCCATGGTTACCGGCCGGGAGTGACGGGTAAGCTTCCGTTTACGCGATCACGCTGCCTGGCCGGGGAGGACGTGGCTGCTCTGGGCCGCGTTGTCATGGCGACAGACGGAGGGAGGTGTGCGCCTTCCGTCCGACGAGCTGGGGTGGCGAGTCACAAGGGAGAACGTCCATTCCGAGCCGCGTTACTATGACGACGGCTCGTGAATGGTTATTGGTTACTCAGGACAATACGTCACTTCCAGTTCTCGTTGCTATGACAACGGTCCGGGAGTGAACGCTAGGTTCACATAGCATCATAATCATGGGGGGGGCAGGAATGGAGAAAGATGCAGCAAACTATTAGCAGCTGCTACCCCTAAACCCAGATTGAAGCACCTGGTATAATTACACAGTTTGGAAGCACAATGAATGCTGACCATGTGACATCAACCACATGACAAACATCGATCACATGACCTTTAATTCAACCTATGAAACAACTTTGGGAATGGTCTCCGTGACTACATTGTAGTAAACAAATCCCCTGATTGGACCAATACATTCCATATTAAGAAATTAAATAAATAAAAAGCACTTACTAGGATTTGAAATAAAAGTTTGATATTACCAATGGTTTACATATATAAGTAGGTCTGTCTCTTATATATATTGTAGTAGTTTTAATCACTAGAAAGAGATGTGTGTGATAAACAGGAAATGTGCATCCAGGTGCCAATTAAGCCACCATTTTGTCTAGGGTATATAAAGCCCAAACCCAGATATTACAGTACACCTTTGAAAAAGCTGCAAGGTTTATGCAGCGAAACGCGTCAGAATGTACCCCTTGGAGCAGGACAATCTTCAATTGGATCCGAACCAGCCCTCAGTATTCTCCAGCTATCCAGAGGAGTTCTAGAGAGGCACCATCCAATCACCGCATTGCATGAGGTACTCATCTATGGGACATTCTATTTAATCCTCTAGCGGCATATGGAATCTTTATTGGACTCTCTAAACACCATCTAAAAGGGACTCTCCATAGTGGATTATAACTGGACATTTACATCACTTAAGGGCAATACCTGGAACGGATCCTACAGAATTTATATAACATATGTCCTGAACCAACACTCTGGGTAAACTCTATCCTTTTATGTATGCACATGGCATAATATTACTACACAGAATATTGCTGTTTTTTAATGAGTTATTGTTTTTTTAATACATTGTCTTAAAATTTTACACATTTAGTGAATGATATTGTTCTTTCCTCTTGTTGATATTGTTATTGATATTGTTCTTCCTTCCTTTCTTCTTTCAGTGTAATACATTGGGAGTGACTTCCCTCTAAAATATTGGCTGCTGCTTAGCTGAGCATCTCGCCTCTTAGCGCCCGAATACCCTTGGGTATTACTTATTACCTTCTTTGGTTTCAAAACTTGTTTGACCATTTTCTGGATCTCCAGATCTGTTTCCACTGGAAGAAATACCCTCTGAACTTCTGTGTCCAGTATTATCCCCAGAAAAGACAATCTTGTTGTTGGTTCCAACTGTGACTTTAGAAAATTCAAAATCCAACCGTGTTGTTGGAGCACTGACAGGGAGAGTGTAATGTTCTGCACCAACCGTTCCTTGGATCTCGCTTTTATCAGAAGGTCGTCCAGGTAAGGAATTATATGGACTCCTTGTTGTCGAAGGAGGACCATCATCTCTGCCATCACCTTGGTGAATACCCTCGGTGCCGTGGAGAGTCCAAACAGCAACGTCTGGAACTGGTAATGGCAATCCTGTATCGCGAACCTCAGATAAGCCTGATGTGGAGGATAAATGGGAACATTTAAGTAGGCATCTTTTATGTCTACCGACACCATGACATCTCCTTCCTCCAGACTGGAAATCACTGCCCTCAGAGATTCCATCTTAAACTTGAACCTTTTCAGGTAGAGATTCAGAGATTTTAAGTTCAGAATTGGTCTGACCGAGCCGTCCGGCTTCGGAACTACGAAGAGGCTTGAATAAAAACCTCCTCCCTGCTGTGACAAGGGTACCAGGACAATGACTTGATCCTGACAATTTTTGAATTGCAGCCTTTACTACTTCTCTGTCTGGAAGAGAAGCTGGCAAGGTCGATTTGAAAAATCGGCATGGGGGGACGTCTTGAAACTCCAGCTGGTATCCATGGGACACCAATTGCAAAACCCAAGGGTCCAGGCCAGATTGAGCCCAGATCTGACTGAAAAGTTTCAGACGTGCTCCCACCCGAGCGGACACCCGCAAGGGAGCACCAGCGTCATGCTGCAGATTTGGCAAAAGCAGGGGTGGACTTCTGCTCCCGCGATCCGGGAGACGCTGCAGACTTTTTTCCTCGTCCTCTCCATCTACCGCAAAGAAGGGGGAACCTTTGGCCTTTTTATTTTTGTTGGCCGAAAGGACTGCATCTGAGAGTGATGCGTCTTTTTTTGTCGGTGCTGGAGCATAAGGCAAGAATGTCGACTTACCTGCAGTAGCTGCAGAGACCAACGCATCCAGCCGATATCCAAACAAGGCCTCACCTTTATACGGGAAAGCCTCCCTATATCTCTTGGAATCTGTGTCAGCATTCCACTGGCGAATCCACAACGCCCTCCTAGCCGAGACTGCCATGGCAGCGGCTTTTGAACCTAAAAGCCCAATATCCTTCATGGCCTCTAGCATGTATGCAGCAACGTCTTTGATATGACCTAATTTTAGGAGTATCTCGTCTCTATCTATCGTGTCAATTTCAGATGACAAGTTATCTGACCATTTTTCGATAGCACTACTCACCCACGCGCAAGCAATGGTGGGCCTGAGCAGTGTACCATTGGCCACATAAATAGATTTTAATGTAGTCTCCAACTTGCGGTCTGCCGGCTCCTTTAGTGAAGCCGTCCCAGGTACAGGGAGAATCACCTTTTTTGTTAACCATAACAGGGCACTGTCTAAAACTGGGGGTGACTCCCACCTTTCCCGGCAGAGGACAGGAAAAGGATAAGCAACCTGAATCCTTTTGGGAATCTGAAATTTATTTTCTGGGTTTGCCCAAACTCCCTCAAAAAGAGTATTTAGCTTGTGAGAAGGAGGGAAAGTTACATTAATTTTCTTTATAAAAATAAGCCTTCTCCTGAGGTAACGGAGGGGCTTCCGTAACTTCCAAAACCTCCCTTATAGCAACAATCATGTATTGAATGCTTTTTGCCAATTTAGGATCTATTCCCCTGGAATTGACACAGGAATCAGTCCGTGTCGGTATCAGTTTGTACTATTTGTGCAAATGGTCTTTTGTGTGACCCAGAGGTGATGCCTGTGGATGAAAAAGCAGAACTAAAAAAAAAAAAAAAAATCACATCTTCCACTGATTTATGATTCACACTATCATGTAATTCTTTCACCCATTCAGGCTCATGGTGTGTCGGCAGTGCTACCACATTACAACTCTGTGTCCCTAAAATGGCTCCCTCAGGTGAAGAGCTCCCTGCCTCAGACATGTCACACACGTGCACAATCACACCACAGACACTCCGGGACTTATAGGGGACAGACCCACAGTAAAGTCTGTCAGAAGGACACGGATAGGATTTGCCAGTTCACAACCCAGTGCCGGTAATAAAATGTCTGTGTAACACAAAATGCCCACAGACCTGTAGCGCTTTTATAATCACACTAATAAATATATACAGGTTGAGTATCCCATATCCAAATATTCCGAAATACGGAATTTTTTGAGTGAGAGTGAGATAGTGAAACCTTTGTTTTTTGATGGCTCAATGTACACAAACTTTGTTTAATACACAAAGTTATTAAAAATATTGTATTAAATGACCTTCAGGCTGTGTGTATAAGGTGTATATGAAACATAAATGCATCCTGTGCTTAGATTTAGGTTCCATCACCATGATATCTCATTATGGTGTGCAATTATTCCAAAATACAGAAAAATCCGATATCCAAAATACCTCTGGTCCCAAGCATTTTGGATAAGGGATACTCAACCTGTGTGTGTATATATATATATATATATATATATATATATATATATATATATATATATATATATATATATATATATATATATATATATATATATATATATCTCTCTCTCTCTCTCTCTCTCTCTATCCATCCATCTATATAAACCAAATTTCACTGTGCCCCCCGTTTAGCACCCTGATACTTCATTCAGCAGTGGAGGAGGACCAGTGTTCTTCTATGCAGCCTGGAGGAAGAGAAAATGGCACTGAGCAGTGTGCTGGCTGACTGAGGAGGAAGCCCCGCCCCCGTAATGGCGCGTTTCCCCTCAGATCTTTTGAACTTTTATACTGGCGGGGGTAGGACTGTGCCTCAGCATCTTATGCCCCTTATTTTTGCCAGTTTTAGTAGGTTTCATGCTGCCCAGGGCGCCCCCTCCCAGCGCCCTGCAGTGCCTGTGTGTGATGGGTAGCATGGCGCGCAGCGTTCCCGCCCGCTGCGCGGTACCTTTCAGCCGTCACGGTGTCTGAAGATCCTTTTCTTCTTACACTCACCTGTCTTCTGGCTCTGTAAGGGGAGTGACGGCGGGCTGTGGGAGTGAGCACATAGCCGCAGCTAGCGTTCAGTACCCTTCAGGAGCTAATGGTGTCCTGTCAGTCAGAAGCAGAGCCATGAAACTATTCAGGAAGTTGGTTCCTACTTCTGCCCCCTAAGTCCCACAAAGCAGGGAGACTTGCCAGCAGTCCTCCCTGAAAATAAAAAACCTAACATAAGTCTTTCAGAGAAACTCAGTAGAGCTCCCATGGAGTGCATCCAGTCTGCCTGGGCACATTTTCTAAACTCAGGTCTGGAGGAGGGGCATAGAGGGAGGAGCCAGTTCACATCCTTGAAAAGTCTTAAAGTGCCCATGGCTCCCGCGGAACAGTCTATACCCCATGGTACTGAAGTTGTCCCCAGCATCCTCTAGGATGTATGAGAAAGAAAAAAAATCTCAACACCCAAAATGATAATTATGTAAATCATGCATAAAGTTATTTTGTTGTGGTTAGAATATCATCAGAATGTCAAAGTGACATGCTGTCTGTCTACACAGACTATTTAAGCAAAGCTAATAAAGCTCAGGTAAAAAAAAAAAAAAAACACAATGGACTTTTCCCAACCATGTTCTTCTAGGTATGCCTGTAGTCTGTTGATTAAATCGCTCTTGTTCCCCTTCACCTCCAAACCGCGGGCCAGGCATTCTTGCTTGAGCTCTGCCAACTGCAGTATGAAAAGACCATTAGAAACCTAGCATGAGGCGTCTTACAAAGTGTTATTTTCAAATGTAAAATAAAAACAAAAACAAATGAGTTAAAACAGTAAGCACAAAATCAAATTAATTCAATATTCTCACACTTTTTTTTTATTTTATTTTTTAACATTTTTATGTACGTGTCTATAATCAAACAAGGTTTGTGACCGATACAACAGTCATGAATTAAATGGCTGTTACCTCTTGCTTCAGGATTACATACGCATTATCGGCGGATGGGATGCCAGCTGTCAATATCCCATATGGGGCAACCCGCCTGCCAGAATGCCAGCAGCAAAGCATGCGCTAAGAGTCCCCTTGCGGGCTCGAGGGTGTTGTGGACACCCACGAGTGGGAATAGCCCTGGTGAGCCGGGATTCTGGCTGGCGGCATTATCGGCCTGCGGGATTTTGGCATCTGTATCCTATACGCCAAGATTCCGACAACCGGCATTTTATCTGCTTCCCCTGCTTCATACCAAGTGGTGCCATTGTATAGGTCAGAGATTTCCCATTTCAATGTGCTACACACACTCATGCAATCTAATTAGATTTATACAAACTCTAAATTATTTTAAATTTGGATGCCCTATCAAGTACTTTAGATGGGTTTAGCTGCTTTACATTGGGGCCATTCAACACGGGTTCCAAAGTGACAATTTCAGATTGTAATGAAATTTAGAATAAATGCTGTCAGGGTGCACACTGGTTTTGAAGTTATATACCTATAAAGCTTAAAATGTTTCACAAAAAAAATGCTATTAACATTTTGCTTTAAATTGCACTTTGGCATGGTATTATTTGAAATCTCTGTAAGAGCTTTCATATGATGTAACACAACAGCATCTTTAGATTATTATTTTTTTTTTAATTCAAGTTTACATTTTTTTTTTTTCTCAAAAAGAATTACATTTTTGAAATGAAAAAAAAATGTTCACTGTTAATAAAACCACATAAGTTTTATTGTAGGATCATGATGGAATCACTTGCTTGAAGAGCTTTCATTTTGAGTTATTCTTGAAAATTGTATTAAAAAATATAATCGTTATGGTAGACTTAGCGTTGATAGCTATTTCTCCTAAGTCCACAGGATAACATTGGGATATGAGGTAGTGACAGCGGATTGGCACCCAACGATCAAAGCGTTCGGCCTCCCAGAATGCAACAGGCCCGTCCCTATATCCCCGCCTCCTAGCTCAGGCAATTCAGTTGTTTTCCAAAGCTCAAGGCAGGAGCATCATAGAGAGCCCTAATCAGGCAAGAAGAACACACATGCACACCCTTTCGTACAAGAAGGAAGATGTTAGTAAGTGAAAGGATCTTCAAATTAGGTGCGTCAGGGTGGGATCCCTGTGGAGAAATAGTTATCAACGGTAAGTCTACCATAACAATTATTTTTCCTGCAGGGTCCACAGGTTATCCACAGGATAACATTGGGATGTCCTAAAGCAATTTAGTGGTAGGGACGCTCCTGATTGGACAGGAGAATCCTTTGCCCGAATTCAGTGTTCAGAGAGGCAAAAGGTATCAAAGGCATAATATTCAAAGAAAGTGTAGTGGACAAGTGGAATAGCCTCCCATCAGAGGTGGTAGAGGCTCAGACAGAGCAATTTAAACATGCATGGGATAGGCATAAGGATATCCTTACAAAGAAAGGAGGATCAAATAAGGTTTGAGATAAAAATATGGTAAAAAAAAAATAAAAAAAAAAAGAGGGCAAACTAGATGGGCCAAGTGGTTCTTATCTGCCGTCAAATTCTATGTTTCTATAATGTCTAATGAGTGTGTTGTTGGAAGCCCATGTGGCTGCCTTACATATCTGTTCATATCACGTTGAGCTGCCCACGATAGACCTACCTTACAAGTAGAGTGAGTAGACATTAGCCGGAACAGGGAGATCAGCTTAAGAATATGCTTCTGAAATCATCATTCGAAGCCACCTCACCAGTGTCTGTCTGTCAGCAGGCCATCCTCTCTCGTGATATCCGCAGAGAACAAAGAAAGTGCGTTTTTCTGATGGCACTGGTACGATCCACGTAGATCCTTAAAGCATGGACTACAGCCAACGTTGCATCTCCCTCAGAAAGGTCCGGCCCTTGGAAGGCCGGGACTACAAATTTTTTGTTAAGGTGGAATTTAGACACCACCTTAGGAAGATTCAGCGATTCTCCCCAAATCTGGGTATCTGGATTAAAAAAAAAAAAAAAAACACAGAAAAAGGAGGGCGACAAAGCCCCTAAATCGAAAACTTCTAGCTGAAGCAATTACCAGTAGAAAGGAAAGCTTTAGCAGTCAACCATTTAAAACTCGTCTTAGTGGTTCAAACAGGGCAACTTGAAGGGCCTTTAGGACTAAACTTCAGTCCCAAGGCACTGTAGGAGGTTGAATGTGCAGCATTCCTTGGGGAAAAAAAGTGTGCACATCCTGTAGGTCAGCAATTTTCTTTTGGAACCAGTCAATGCCGACACTTGCACTTTCAAGGAAGCCACCCTTAGACCTTTGCTCATTCCTAACTGAAGGAATGCTAGGACTCTGGAAACTCTGAGAGACCTAGGATTAAATTTCCAGTCACTGCACCATTGAATATAGGCTTGCCATATTCGGTGATAAATGTGAGCCGAGGAAGGTTTCCTTGCTCTGAGCATTGTTTGATTTACGTTTTGTGAGAATCCTCTTGCTTTCAGGATGGAAGTCTCAAGAGCCACGCAGTCAAAGGCGGTCACTCCAGGTGCTTGTGATAACAAGGACCCTGAGACAGTAGATCTGGATGTTGAGGGAGTAGGAATGGAGCATCCATCGACAACCTCTGCAGATCTGTGTACCAATGTCTATTGGGCCAAGCCGGAGCTATTAGTATCACGGTGCCCCTTCCTCATTTTGCCTCTCTCATCACCCTGGGTAACAGGGCGATTGGTGGAAACACATAGCCCAGACGAAAGTACCATCTCACTGACAGAGCATCCACAAAGATCGCTTTCGGATCCTTTGTTCTTGAACCGTATGCGGGAACTTTGCTGTTCTGACGGGATGCCATGAGATCTCTCTCTAGTAACCCCCATTTATCTACCAGAATTTGGAAGACCTCGGGTGTAAAGGCCATTCGTTTGCATGAATGGCGTGTCGACTGAGAAAATCCGCTTCCCAGTTTAGGACTCCCGAATGAACACTGCGGACAAGGCTGGATGATGAAGTTCTGCCCACTTTAACGTATGACTTACCCCCTTTGTTGCGTTTTGGCTGCGAGTTCCTCCCTGATGGTTGATGCTACTGCCGTTGCATTGTCCGAGCAGATTTGGACTGATTTCCCCTGAAGGAGGTCTTTTGCCTGAATAAGTGCCATATATATGGCCCAAGTTCCAAAATATTTATTGGCAGGCAACTCCTCCCTGACACTGCGCCCCAGCCCTGAAAAAATGGCATCCGTTGTCAGAATTTCCCAATCTGCTATCCAAAAGGGTCTCCCTTTGTCCAGGTTGCAGAGGCCTAAAGTGCTAAAGTGGAACTGAGCATATCCCACCATGTCGAATGTCGACACCATCAACCCCATCACACTTATTGCTACATGAATGGATACCCTTTGGCTGTGTAGCAGCCCCTGAATCCTTGACTGAGTTTTGGATATTTTGTTCAGAGGTAAAATTACTGTCTGAGGACTCAAATAAAACACAGCCCCCAAGTGAGTCATCCATTGCGACGGAACCAGGGACGAATTTGCCTAATTTATGAGCCAACCGTGTCTCTGCAAACAAGGTATTGTCTGCCACAGTTGACACTGAAGCAATTCCTGAGATTGTGCCAGGATTACCAACTCATCGAGGTATGGAAAAATCCTTATCCCCTGCCGACGGAGATAAGATGCCATTACCACCATAATTTTGGTGAACACTATGGGAACTGTGGCCAGTCCAAATGGTAGGGCCTGAAACTAAAAATGTTGCTGGAGGATAGCAAACCTGAGATAGCAATGATGGGACAATGCTATAGGAACATGAAGGTAAGCATCCTAGATATCCAGGGATACCATAAAACACTCTGCCTCCATGGCCAAAACAATGGAACGTAAAGTCTCCATATGAAACCGAGGCACCCAAATGTACTTGTTCAGCACTTTGAGATTGAGTATGGGCCCGAACGACCCATTTGGCTTCTGGACTAGAAACAGGTTGGAGAAAAAACCTTGTCCTCGTTGTGCCAGAGGAACTGGAATTATAACTCCTGACTGAAGCAACTTCTGAACTGGCTCTTGCAAAGCCCTAGCCTTTGTTTCCACTGACTCAATGCTGCTTGAGGATCCCTTGTCCTTGCTCCGAAGACCGGAACCTTGTGATTGTGTCGAGACGCCATCAGGTCCACATCTGGGAGACCCCACTTGTCCACGAGAAGTTGAAACACCTCCGGGTGTAGGCTCCATTCTCCGGCGTGCACGTCCGCCTCCCAGTTCAGAACACCCGGAATGAACACTGCCGATATGGCTGGCAGATGGCGTTTCTGCCCACTGAAGAATCCTTGATACTTCCCTCATGGCCATGCGACTTCGAGTGCCACCTGATGGATTAATGTACGCCACTGTAGTGGCGTTGTCCGATTGTACTTGAACAGGTCTGTTCTGTATCAGATGCTGGGCCATTGTCAACGCATTGAACACTGCCCGCAGTTGCAGAATGTTTATCAGGAGTAGAGACTCCTCCTCAGTCCACCGACCCTGGAGAGAGTATTGTTCCAACACCGTGCCCCAACCTCTCAGACTGGCATCCGTCGTCAGCAGGATCCAGTTGGATATCCAGAAGGGACGGCCCCTGCCCAAACATCAGTCCTGAAGCCACCAGCTCAGTGACCGACGGACCTACGGAGATAGGGAGATCATGTGATATCTGATCCGGTGAGGCAGGCTGTCCCACTTGGACAGAATCAACTTCTGCAGAGGGTAAGAATGGAATTGAGCATACTCCACCATGTCGAAAGCAGACACCATGAGACCTAGCACTTGCATCGCCGAATGAATCGACACTTGCGGACGGGAAAGGAAGCATCAGATCTTGTCCTGAAGCTTCAGGACTTTCTCCTGAGACAGGAAAAACCGCTGGTTGTGGGTGTCCAATAACGCTCCCAGGTGTACCATGCTCTGAGACGGAACCACGGAGGATTTCTTCCAGTTGATCAGCCATCCGTGGGCTTTCATGCACTGGATTGTCAAATCGAGATGACACAGGAGAAGTTCTGGGGAACTCGCCAGGATCAACAAATTGTCCAGGTATGGTGGTATCCTGACCCCTTGACGGCGTAGCGAGGCCGTCATGACCGCCATAACCTTGGTGGAGACTCGCGGAGCCATTGTCAAACCAAAAAGGTAACGCCCGAAATTGGTAATGAAGGTTGCCCACTGCAAACTGCAGGTACTGCTGATGAAATACCGCAATAGGAATATGTAGGTAGGCATCCTGTATGTCCAGGGAGACCATATAGTACCCAGGCTCCATGGCCAGAACAATAGATCGCAGCATTTCCATACGGAACTTGGAAATTCGCACATACTTGTTAAAGGACTTCAGATTGAGAATGGGCAGCGAGGAACCGTTCGGTTTCGGGACTAGAAATCTCAACCAAAGGCTACACCTGGCCAAAACGGATGCCGTAGCAGCCTTGGCCACGAGCACCCCAGCATCGGAGGCCACTCCTTAAGGTACAGAGAAGCCGTGGCAATATATGAGAGACATTGTCGAGCATGCTCAGAAGGATCCGAAGGCAGTTACGCCTCGAGTTCCTGAGCCCACGCCTCAACAGCAAAAGTTGCTGCGATAGTTGGCCTTCGAACAGCCCCAGACAGGGTACAAATGGCTTTTAAATAGCCCTCCACCCGACGATCCGTTGGTTCCTTCAGAGAGGTGACGGTAGTTACTGGTAGGGCAGAGGAAACAACCATACGCGCCACAAGAGAATCTACAGGCGGAGGGGTTACCCAATTTTTACACACCTCCGCGCAGAGAGGATAGCGAGCCAACAGTCTCTTATTTGGTGTAAACTTTGTCCCCGGATTTTCCCAGGATTCCTGACGTACGTCAATCAGGTGTTTAGAGTAGGGTAGGACCTGCTTAACCACTTTCTTACGCTTAAACCTATCAGGTTTCTTGGAGACAGTCTCATGCTCAGAATCGTCAGCCACCTGAAGAATGAGACGTAACACCTCTATCAAATCCGAGACATCCACAGACGACTTCCCCTCCCCATCTGAAACATCAGCGTCCAAAGGGGTCAGTATAAGCACCGTCCTCTTCGGTGGACGTGTCAGTTAAGGCCGCGGATCGGGAGGTGGTAATGGCCCTTTTAGAAGACGACTTAGTCTTATGCGGGTGAGAGTGACCCTTAGATTTGGACATAGATCGGTTCAAATGCTGTAACTGAGTGGAAAGCTGATCCGCCCATGGCGGGTTCACAGCGGACACCATAATCTGTGGTAACGGCACACGTGGTCCCACAGGGGGCATCAATTTAGTTACAAGCGTGCTTAACAATGTGGAAAATGTAGCCCAAGGTGGTTCTTGTGATGCCCCGAGTGCTACCAACCCACTGGGGGCAAGGAAGCCCCTGAACCTGAACGCTCAGCTGCTAAATTATCCTTCATTCCGTCAGTGGCCTCACTACCACGCAGTGTGGGAGAGGCCCCAACGTTGTTGCCACGTGTAGCAGACATAATGCGCACAGTAATGGGCAACTCGGTACAAACAGTAATTTTATATTTAGCAGCACTATACCCAGTAAGAACTCTCAGAATAACAGCCGCAGCTGGCAGAGACCGAGGGTTCAATAGGAATAAAATATACAGTGACTATAATTCACAAGTAAAAAATACTCCAGTAGTATATCTTGTGAGACAAACCTATATTATCAGAGAAAAACCAGAAACACTTGGCCCCCCACAGGTATAGTAATAAAGGAATAGCACGCTGAGTGAAATACCCTGCAATAAGGTGTCGAAACTATTATACCCACATGCATCACGTACAAACACCACAGAGTGGCCTCCGTGCGTGCGCTTGTTCCGCCGTGCATGCGCTTACCCGCACGCTGCGTACATTGGCTTGCGGGCCTTGCGTATTGGCACGTTGTATGAGTAAATACGGTAGCATACGCATAGAAATTCCACAAAGGCATATTCTATATTTTATACACATAGTGCATAATTTACACATAGTCCACACGCACCACACCAGCAACCTACACTTAATTGGAATGAATAGAAATGGAGGTATGTGAGGGGACAGAAATAGGTCAGAACATAGTGTTTGGTATCCACATGTACAGTAATTCAAGGGCAATATTCTGATCGCTGTTTGCAGATAGTTATGTGCAGTAGCATGCGATTATGTGCAGGAATACGATATTCATATCTCACTGTATGTACTGTACTCCTGATATTCGGCGGGAACCCAGTGGAGGGCACCTGCAAGTACACCTGGACTAAGCATCGCCCACCTGTTCAAACCAACCTATGACCCCTCAAATACTGTAAATGGCCTGCCCCTTGACCTATGGATGAAGGGCTTACAGTTTCCTTTGTTTCAAACTTTGGACTATTGTATAAAAGCCAAGCCTCCTGGCTAGCCTCAGTCTATTCTCAGAAGGTCATCTTTCCTGACTGACTGAGGAACAGATCCGGGTGGCGTGGGCGAACAAATGTATGTATCCATTGGGCTGAAACACACGCACTGGCTTTTGCCGGCCGGGAAAAAGCCGGATGGCTTTTTTCCGTTCTGGTATTATAATTAACAGTGTGAAGGGTAGGGTCTTTTCACACTGCACAGCCCCGGCCCGGCGGCCGGGTAGCAGCCAGAAAAATATCCACTGGAAGGTCCGGCTGCCGGGCCATCTTTGCAGTCAGTGGACAGTGTGTGTGAATGGGAGCTTTCACACACACGTTGGTTTTTTTTCAAGCCGTGTCTAATGCTGCGCATGTGCACAGCATTACACACTGCTCAAAGCCGTTGTGTGTGAAAGACTCTGCCGGAAGATTGTCCGGCTTTTTGCCGCCCAGGAGAAACCGGCGCGTGTGATACAGCCCATAGGTTGTAGCTTCTTCTCTGTAATAGTGTTATATATTCTGTGTTTACCCCTTTTAAGTAAATATTTGTTGTTGTGTTGGACCATAACATAACTACTGGTGTCGCATTTCATTTCTGTTAAGGGTTTAAGGTGTATTCAACCACACGGGTAGCTACATTGTACTCATTGCGTGTCGGCGTGCTAACGCAAATGTGTATACATAGTCATAAGGGTTTAAAGCATACGCTTAGCGGCCAGAACCACTGTGCAATAAGGTATTGTTTTTTCCTGAAAGTTAAACGAACTTAACAAAGGCAACCACACAGCAGCTACATGCACACACGTATATAGTCACAAACGTACCATGCAGATATTATGTACCATAAACTGCACTGGACTAGCAATACAAAGCAATACTCAGTATGGCTATATGTGATCATAGATATAACAAACACAGTAAGCACTGGATGTATATCACAAGGTGTTTATACCACACAACCCTGACAGTATGCACTATTTCTTAACTAGCACAGTCACAGTGACAGATAGAATGCTCAAGTGTCCTGTAGGAAGCACAGCACTGGCAGTCAGGCGGTTCCACAGAGGAGGATTTGCCCCAGCAGTCCTAGGAACAGCTCAGCTCAACCTGTAATGGCAGAGGATAAGGAGTGAGGGAGAGATATGCAGCTCCAGGGCTGGAGCATTACAGAAATGGCGCCCTGGGGCTGGGGGGAGGGGCCTCAGGTCCGGCCTACTCCCCCTGCTGGCATCCCCACCGGGCGTGCAGGCAGTAAAAGAAGCGGGGGGTAATGGTACAAATGTACCCCCTGACCTGTGCCCCTATAAAAACACCCTGGTGGCTAGTGGAACAGCAGCCCAGTAATCTGCTCCCACAGCCGCGAGGGATCGTGGTGTACATCGTGGCACAGAAGGCCCTTACCTCCCCCGTGACAGCAGCCCCACGATTCGGGAGACGGCGGCGTGTGTCACTCAAGAGGACAGTGGAAGAAAAGCCGGCGCCTCCACTGTAGTGACCCTGCAACCGCGGTGCGGAAGTATACAGGGCTGCTGGGGGTGATGGAGCTGCTGCAGGGACGTCTTGTCTGACAGAGCCTGCAGCAGCCCTGGGTAAAATCCTCTTCTTCCGTTAAGCTAAAGCTAAGAAATAGGCTGCCTGAGGCAGCTCCCTGTTAAGTGACCTGCTACTGCAGGCACCAACTACAAACTGAGCTCACTGGCATAGAGGCGGGGTTATAGAGGAGGCGGCGCTGTGCATCTTGGGAACAGTCTAAAGCTTTGAGCCTGTTGGTGCCTCGGATCAAGATCCTACTCTACACCCCATGTTACTTCCTTGTGGAGCCCATTGTACCCAGCAGCAGAAGGTTTTTTTTTATCCCAGCTATTACTTTTCTGAGCAGAGATATTACATTTACCCTAAATGTCCGCAACAATGAAAAATGTCATACACATTGATACAAAAATGGCTGACATCATATGAAGGTAAATAAAAATAAAGCAATGGTGGTTTCTGACTACTAACTTACAGGGGTCATCACACACAAAAAATATATTTTAACAAAATGGTCAAGCAACCAGGGCTGGACCACTCCACAGGGATTGACCCTTGGTGGCAGGAAGATCCTGTGTACTTGTACATCTAGGATGGCTCCTAGATGTAACATCCTCTGAGAGGGGGACAGCGAGGACTTTTTAAAGTTCCGAATCCAGTTGTGTGCTTGTAAGAAGGCAATGGTCAAACAGAGATACAGAAAAAAGAAGAACAGCGCTGTTCTTCTTTTTTCTGTATATTTTCCATTTTTAGGTTGTGAACCAAACCTTGAACATAGCTGCAGGCACTTTTTCACAGTAACCATAGCGCCAGACTATCTCTATTTAGTCAAACAGAGATGTTGCTGTAAAGTCTCCAGTGCCAGCAGGTCATCTAGGTAGGGAAGGATAAGAACCCCCTGATAGCTGAGATGTGAGGCCATAACTGCCAGATTTTGTGAGTAATAGGCACGAGCAGGTATGCATCCTGGATGTCCAGGGAGACCATAAAGCTCCCAGGCTCCAGAGGTCAAAACGATGGAGCGGAGAGTTTTCATGCCGAGCCTGGGGATCCTTATGAACCTGTTGAGAGACTTCCAAGTGAAAGGACCCATTGAGATTTTTAACCCAAAACAGTGTTGAATAGAAGCCTGTCCCTTGATGTTGTAAAGGGACAGGTACTATGACTCCTGATTGTTGAAGGGAGAAAAATAAGTATTTACTTACCGATAATTCTATTTCTCGTAGTCCGTAGTGGATGCTGGGGACTCCGTCAGGACCATGGGGTTTAGCGGCTCCGCAGGAGACAGGGCACAATAATAAAAGCTTTAGGATCAGGTGGTGTGCACTGGCTCCTCCCCCTATGACCCTCCTCCAAGCCTCAGTTAGGATACTGTGCCCGGACGAGCGTGCATAATAAGGAAGGATATTGAATCCCGGGTAAGACTCATACCAGCCACACCAATCACACCGTACAACCTGTGATCTGAACCCAGTTAACAGTATGATAACAACGAAGGAGCCTCTGAAAAGATGGCTCACAACAAGAATAACCCGATTTTTGTAACAATAACTATGTACAAGTATTGCAGACAATCCGCACTTGGGATGGGCGCCCAGCATCCACTACGGACTACGAGAAATAGAATTATCGGTAAGTAAATTCTTATTTTCTCTAACGTCCTAAGTGGATGCTGGGGACTCCGTCAGGACCATGGGGATTATACCAAAGCTCCCAAACGGGCGGGAGAGTGCGGATGACTCTGCAGCACCGAATGAGAGAACTCCAGGTCCTCCTCAGTCAGGGTGTGCCCCTGACCAAGTAGCAGCTCGGCAAAGTTGTAAAGCCGAGACCCCTCGGGCAGCCGCCCAAGATGAGCCCACTTCCTTGTGGAATGGGCTTTTACTGATTTTGGCTGTGGCAAGCCTGCCACAGAATGTGCAAGCTGAATTGTACTACAAATCCAGCGAGCAATCGTCTGTTTAGAAGCAGGAACACCCATCTTGTTGGGTGCATACAGACTAAACAGCGAATCAGATTTTCTGACTCCAGTCGTCTGGAAACATATATTTTCAGGGCCCTGACAACGTCAAGTAACTTGGAGTCCTCCAAGTCCCTAGTAGCCGCAGGTACCACAATAGGTTGGTTCATGTGAAAAACAGAAAACACCTTAAGGAGAAATTGAGGACGAGTCCTCAATTCTGCCCTGTCAGAATGAAAAATTAAGTAAGGGCTTTTACATGATAAAGCCGCCCATTCTGACACACGCCTGGCTGAAGCCAGGGCTAATAGAATCTTCACCTTCCATGTGAAATATTTTAATTCCACAGTGGTGAGTGGATCAAACCAATGTGACTTTAGGAAACTCAAAACAACATTGAGATCCCAAGGTGCCACTGGGGGCACAAAAGGAGGCTGTATATGCAGTACCCCTTTTACAAACGTCTGAACTTCAGGCACTGAAGCCAGTTCTTTCTGGAAGAAATTCGACAGGGTCGAAATATGAACCTTAATGGACCCTAATTTTAGGCCCATAGACAGTCCTGTTTTCAGGAAATGTAGGAACGACCCAGTTGGAATTCCTCTGTAGGGACCTTCTTGGCCCCACACCACGCAACATATTTTCGCCAAATGCGGTGAAAATGTTTTGCGGTTACATCCTTCCTGGCTTCGACCAGGGTAGGGATGACTTCATCTGGAATGCTCTTTCAGGATCCGGCGTTCAACTGCCATGCCGTCAAACGCAGCCGCGGTAAGTCTTGGAACAGACAAGGCCCCTGCTGGAGCAGGTCCTTTCTTAAAGGTAGAGGCCACGGTTCTTCCGTGAGCATCTCTTGAAGTTCCGGGTACCAAGTCCTTCTTGACCCATCCGGAACTACGAGTATCGTTCTTACTCATCTCCTTCTTATGATTCTCAGTACTTTTGGTATGAGATGCATAGGAGGGAACACATACCCTGACTGGTACACCCACAGTGTTACCAGAGCGTCCACCGCTATTGCCTGAGGGTCCCTTGACCTGGCGCAATATTTGTCTAGTTTTTTGTTCAGGCGGGACGCCAACATGTCCACCTTTGGTTTTTCCCAACGGTTTACAATCATGTGGAAGACTTCCCGCTGAAGTCCCCACTCTCCCGGGTGGAGGTTATGCCTGCTGAGGAAGTCTGCTTCCCAGTTTTCCACTCCCGGAATTAACACTGCTGAGAGTGTTATCACATGATTTTTCGCCCAGCGAAGAATCCTTGCAGTTTCTGCCATTTCCCTCCTGCTTCATGTGCCGCCCTGTCTGTTTACGTGGGCGACTGCCGTGATGTTGTCCCACTGGATCAATACCGGCTGACCTTGAAGCAGAGGTCTTGCTAAGCTTAGAGCATTGTAAATTGCCCTTAGCTCCAGTATATTTATGTGGAGAGAAGTCTCCAGACTTGATCACACTCCCTGGAAATTTTTTCCTTGTGTGACTGCTCCCCAGCCACTCAGGCTGGCATCCGAGGTCACCAGGACCCAGTCCTGAATGTCGAATCTGCGGCCCTTTCATAGATGAGCACTCTGCAGCCACCGCAGAAGAAAACACCCTTGTCCTTGGAGACAGGGTTATCCGCTGATGCATCTGAAGATGCGATCCGGACCATTTTCCCAGCAGATTCCACTGAAAGGTTCTTGCGTGAAATCTACCGAATGGGATCGCTTTGTAAGAAACCACCATTTTTCACAGGACCCTTGTGCAATGATGCACTGATACTTTTCCTGGTTTTTAGGAGGTTCCTGACTAGCTCGGATAACTCCCTGGCCGCCTTCTCCGGGAGAAAACATCCTTTTCTGGACTGTGTCCAGAATCATTCCTAGGAACATTAGACGTGTCGTCGGAAAAAGCTGCGATTTTGGAATATTTAGAATCCACTCGTGCTGTCGTAGAACTACTTGAGATAGTGCTACTCCGACCGCCAACTGTTCTCTGGACCTTGCCCTTATCAGGAAAGCGTCCATATTTCTTTTAGGAAGAATCATCATTTCGGCCATTACCATGGTAAAGACCCGGGGTGCCGTGGACAATCCAAACGGCAGCGTCTGAACTGATAGTGACAGTTCTGTACCACGAACCTGAGATACCCTTGGTGAGAAGGGCAAAATTTGGACATGTAGGTAAGCGTCTCTGATATCCAGTGACACCATATCGTCCTGGTTCGCTATCACTGCTCTGAGTGACTCCATCTTGATTTGAACCCTTGTATGTAATTGTTCAAATCTTTTAGATCTCACCGAGCCGTTTGGCTTCAGTACCACAATATAGTGTGGAATAATACCCCTTCCCTTGTTGTAGGAGGGGTACTTTGATTATCACCTGCTGGGAATACAGCCTGTGAATTTTTTCCCAATACTGCCTCCCTGTCGGAGGGAGACGTTGGTAAAGCAGACTTCAGGAACTTGTGAGGGGAAGACGTCTCGAATTTCCAATGTACACCTGGGATACTACGTGTAGGATCCAGGAGTCCACTTGCGAGTGAGCCCACTGCGTGCTGAAACTCTTGAGATGACCCCCCACCGCACCTGAGTCCGCTTGTATGGCCCCAGCGTCATGCTGCGGACTTGGCAGAAGCTGTGGAGGACTTCTGTTCCTGGGAATGGGCTGCCTGCTGCAGTCTTCTTCCCTTTCCTCTAACCCTGGGCAGATATGACTGGCCTTTTGCCCGCCTGCCTTTATGGGTACGAAAGGACTGAGACTGAAAAGACTGTGTCCTTTTCTGCTGAGATGTGACTTGGGGTAACAAAAGTGGATTTTCCAGCTGTTGCCATAGCCACCAGGTCCGATGGACCGCCCCTTTATACGGCAATACTTCCATGTGCCGTCTGGAATCTGCATCACCTGACCACTGTCATGTCTATAAACATCTTCTGGCAGATATGGACATCACATCTACTCTTGATGCCAGAATGCGCATCTCGCATATATAGAAATGCATCCTTAAAATGCTCTATAGGTCAATAAAATATTGTTCCTGTCAAGGGTATCAATATTTTCAGTCAGGAAATCCGACCAAGCCCCCCCAGCGCTGCACATTCAGGCTGAGGCGATTGCTGGTCGTAGTATAACACCAGTATGTGTGTATATACTTTTTAGGATATTTTTCAGCTTCCTATCAGCTGGCTCTTTGAGGGCGGCCGTATCTGGAGACGGTAACGCCACTTGTTCTTATAAGCGTGTGAGCGCCTTATCCACTCTAAGGTGTTTTTCCCAACTCGCCCTCACTTCTGGCGGGAAAGGGTATACCTCCAATAATTTTCTATCGGAGGAAACCCACGTATCATCACACACTTTAATTTATCTGATTCAGGAAAAACTACAAGTAGATTATTCCCACCCTACATAATACCCTTATTTGTGGTACTTGTAGTATCAGAAATATGTAACACCTCCTTCATTGCCCTTAACATGTAACGTGTGGCCCTAAAGGAAAATACGTTTGTTTCTTCACCGTCGACACTGAAGTCAGTGTCCGTGTCTGTGTCTGTGTCGACCAACTGAGGTAAATGGGCGTTTTTACAAGCCCCTGACGGTGTCTGAGACGCCTGGACAGGTACTAATTTGTTTGCCGGCCGTCTCATGTCGTCAACCGACCTTGCATCGTGTTGACATTATCACGTAATTCCTAAATAAGCCATCCATTCCGGTGTCGACTCCCTAGAGAGTGACATCACCAATACAGGCAATTTGCTCCGCCTCCTCACCAACATCGTCCTCCTACATGTCGACACACACGTACCGACACAGCACACACACAGGGAATGCTCTGATAGAGGACAGGACCCCACTAGCCCTTTGGGGAGACCGAGGGAGAGTTTGCCAGCACACACCAAAAACGCTATAATTATACAGGGACAACCCCTTATACAAGTGTTTTCCCTTATAGCATTTTCACATATGTAATCATATCGCCAAATAAGTGCCCCCCCTCTCTGATTTAACCCTGTTTCTGTAGTGCAGTGCAGGGGAGAGCCTGGGAGCCTTCCTCACAGCAGAGCTGAGCAGGAAAATGGCGCCGTGTGCTGAGGAGAATAGGCCCCGCCCCCTAAAACTGCGGGCTCTTCTCCCGGAGTTTGTGAGATCTGGCAGGGGTTAAATACATCCATATAGCCTCAAGGGCTATATGTGATGTATTTTAGCCATAAAAAAGGTATAATACATTGCTGCCCAGGGCGCCCCCCCCAGCGCCCTGCACCCTCAGTGACCGCTGGTATGAAGTGTGCTGACAACAATGGCGCACAGCTGCAGTGCGCTACCTTATGAAGACTGAAAGTCTTCTGCCGCCTGTTTCTGGACCTCTGGACCTCTTCAACTTCGGCATCTGCAAGGGGGGTCGGCGGCACGGCTCCGGGACGAACCCCAGGGTGAGACCTGTGTTCCGACTCCCTCTGGAGCTAATGGTGTCCAGTAGCCTAAGAAGCAAATCCATCCTGCACGCAGGTGAGTTTACTTCTCTCCCCTAAGTCCCTCGTAGCAGTGAGCCTGTTGCCAGCAGGACTCACTGAAAATAAAAAACCTAACTTAAACTTTTATTCTAAGCAGCTCAGGAGAGCCACCTAGATTGCACCCTTCTCGGCCGGGCACAAAGATCTAACTGAGGCTTGGAGGAGGGTCATAGGGGGAGGAGCCAGTGCACACCACCTGATCCTAAAGCTTTTATTATTGTGCCCTGTCTCCTGCGGAGCCGCTAAACCCCATGGTCCTGACGGAGTCCCCAGCATCCACTTAGGACGTTAGAGAAATATCCTG
This sequence comes from Pseudophryne corroboree, assembly GCF_028390025.1. Taxonomy (NCBI): domain Eukaryota; kingdom Metazoa; phylum Chordata; class Amphibia; order Anura; family Myobatrachidae; genus Pseudophryne; species Pseudophryne corroboree. Next base: position 243,217,595 of record NC_086445.1, on the reverse strand, counting down.
TTGAAGAGTAACGGCCCTGACCGCATCTGCTAGCAGACCCATACAAAAAGACTGCTGGAGGGGGTCGCCTCTGAAAGGTGAGGGCATACCCCCTGGGAGACCACTTCTTGCGCCAAGGCGCCCATAGTAGTCTGACACCATGTTTCTACAAACTGCAGAAGCCAGCCTCCCACCCAGAGCTCCCCCAGGAAGAGGCCTGTACAGTTACGCAGAGGGTTTATCGTCTTGCTTACAGGCTGGACGTCTGGCAGCCCAGGACTGTTTGTATGCTGGCTTATTGGCCTTAAAGGAAATCGGACTTTTTAGAGAATGACTATCTTTTACCCTTTCCCTGAGGCCAAAAGAAGGACCTAAAAGGATTATGCTTTGGCCTTGGGAGCCGCAGCTGATGGGAGGAAGGTTGGCTTAGAAGCTGCCACAGTGGCTACAATCCTGTCTAGCTCAGCACCAGATAGAATATCCCAAGTAAAAAAATGTTTTCTTGGAACCGGAGTCCACCCTCCAGGCGCAAAGTCAGAACACTTCTAGCAGCTACCGAAGTTGCTGACACTTTAGAAATATACCTGTATCAAGGGCTGCCTCCCTAGTATGAGAAAATAAGATTTTACTTACCGGTAAATCTATTTCTCGTAGTCCGTAGTGGATGCTGGGGACTCCGTAAGGACCATGGGGATAGACGGGCTCCGCAGGAGACATGGGCACTTTAAGAAAGAATTTAGGTTCTGGTGTGCACTGGCTCCTCCCTCTATGTCCCTCCTCCAGACCTCAGTTAGAGAAACTGTGCCCAGAAGAGCTGACAGTACAAGGAAAGGATTTTGGTAATCCAGGGCAAGATTCATACCAGCCACACAAATCACACCGTATAACAGGTGATAACAACCAGTTAACAGTATGACAAATAACAGAGCATCCGGTCAAACCCTGATGCAACCATAACTTAACCCTTATTGAAGCAATAAAGATATACAAGCATTGCAGAAGAAGTCCGCACTTGGGACGGGCGCCCAGCATCCACTACGGACTACGAGAAATAGATTTACCGGTAAGAAAAATCTTATTTTCTCTAACGTCCTAGTGGATGCTGGGGACTCCGTAAGGACCATGGGGATTATACCAAAGCTCCCAAAAGGGCGGGAGAGTGCGGATGATTCTGCAGCACCGATTGAGCAAACACAAGGTCCTCCTCAGCCAGGGTATCAAACTTGTAGAACTTTGCAAAAGTGTTAGAACCTGACCAAGTAGCCGCTCGGCAAAGCTGTAATGCCGATACCCCACGGGCAGCCGCCCAAGAAGAGCCCACCTTCCTAGTGGAATGGGCCTTAACTGATTTCGGGAGCGGCAATCCAGCCGCAGAATGAGCCTGCTGAATCGTGTTACAGATCCAGCGAGCAATAATTTGCTTTGAAGCAGGAGCACAAACTTGTTGGAAGCATACAGGATAAACAAAGACTCTGTTTTCCTGACCCTAGCCGTTCTGGCTACATAAACCTTCAAAGCCCTGACCACATCAAGTAACTTGGAATCCTCCAAGTCACGAGTAGCCATAGGCACCACAATAGGTTGGTTTATATGAAAAGATGAAACCACTTTCGGCAGAAATTGTGGACGGGTCCGCAATTCTGCTCTATCCGCATGGAAAACCAGATAGGGGCTTTTATGTGACAAAGCCGCCAACTCTGACACACGCCTAGCCGAAGCCAAGGCTAACAGCATGACCACCTTCCACATGAGATATTTCAACTCCACCGTTTTGAGTGGTTCAAACCAGTGGGATTTCAGGAAACTCAACACCACGTTAAGATCCCAAGGTGCCACTGGAGGCACAAAAGGGGGCTGAATATGCAGCACTCCCTTTACAAACGTCTGAACTTCAGGTAGCGAAGCCAACTCCTTTTGAAAGAAAATGGATAGGGCCGAAATCTGGACCTTAATGGAACCCAATTTTAGGCCCAAATTCACTCCGGACTGTAGGAAGTGAAGGAAACGGCCCAGCTGGAACTCCTCCGTAGGAGCATTCCTGGCCTCACACCAAGCAACATATTTTCGCCATATACGGTGATAATGTTGAGCTGTCACGTCCTTCCTAGCCTTTATCAGCGTAGGAATGACCTCATCCGGAATGCCTTTCTCTGCTAGGATCCGGCGTTCAACCGCCATGCCGTCAAACGTAGCCGCGGTAAGTCTTGGAACAGACAGGGCCCCTGTTGCAACAAGTCCTGTCTTAGAGGTAGAGGCCACGGGTCCTCTGTGAGCATTTCTTGCAGATCTGGATACCAAGTCCTTCGTGGCCAATCTGGAACAATGAGTATTGTTCTCACTCCTCCTTTTCTTATTATCCTCAGCACCTTGGGTGTGAGAGGAAGAGGAGGAAATACATAGACCGACTGGAACACCCACAGTGCCACCAGGGCGTCTACAGCTATCGCCTGAGGGTCTCTTGACCTGGCGCAATACCTCTGTAGCTTTTTGTTGAGGCGGGATGCCATCATGTCCACCTGTGGCAGTTCCCACAGACTTGTAATCTGCGCGAAAACTTCCTGATGAAGTCCCCACTCTCCCGGGTGGAGGTCGTGCCTGCTGAGGAAGTCTGCTTCCCAGTTGTCCACTCCCGGAATGAAAACTGCTGACAGTGCTTGCACGTGATTCTCCGCCCAACAAAGAATTCTGGTGGCTTCCGCCATCGCCACCCTGCTTTTTGTGCCGCCCTGGCGGTTTACATGAGCCACTGCGGTGATGTTGTCTGACTGAATCAGCACCGGTTGGTTGCGAAGCAGAGGCTCCGCTTGACTCAGGGCGTTGTATATGGCCCTTAGTTACAGGATATTGATGTGCAGACAAGTCTCCTGACTTGACCACAGCCCTTGGAAGTTTCTTCCCTGAGTGACTGCCCCCCATCCTCGGAGGCTTGCATCCGTGGTCACCAGGACCCAGTCCTGTATGCCGAACCTGCGGCCCTCGAGAAGGTGAGCACTCTGCAGCCACGACAGAAGAGACACCCTGGCCCTGGGGGATAGGGTGATCAGCCGATGCATCTGAAGATGCGATCCGGACCACTTGTCCAACAGATCCCACTGAAAGGTCCTCGCATGGAACCTGCTTAAGGGAATGGCTTCGTATGACGCCACCATCTTTCCCAGGACTCGCGTGCATTGATGCACCGACACCTGTTTTGGTTTTAAGAGGTCTCTGACCAGAGTCACGAGCTCCTGAGCCTTCTCCGCCGGGAGAAACACCTTCTTCTGGTCCGTGTCCAGAATCATGCCCAGGAAGGGCAGACGCGTCGTAGGAATCAGCTGCGACTTTGGAATATTCAGAATCCAGCCGTGCTGTTGCAACACTTCTTGAGAGTGTGCTACGCTGATCAGCAACTGCTCTCTGGACCTCGCCTTTATGAGGAGATCGTCCAAGTATGGGATAATTGTGACTCCTTGCTTTCGCAGGAGCACCATCATTTCCGCCATTACCTTGGTAAATATTCTCGGTGCCGTGGACAGACCAAACGGCAACGTCTGGAATTGGTAATGACAGTTCTGTACCACAAATCTGAGGTACTCCTGATGAGGTGGATAAATGGGGACATGCAGGTAAGCATCCTTTATGTCCAGAGACCACATAAAATCCCCCTCTTCCGGGCTTGCAATGACCGCTCTGAGCGATTCCATCTTGAACTTGAACCTTTTCAGGTAAATGTTCAGGGATTTTAAATTCAATATGGGTCTGACCGAACCGTCCGGTTTCGGTACCACAAACATTGTGGAATAGTAACCCCTTCCCTGTTGGAGGGGAACCTTTACCACCACCTGCTGGAGATATAATTTGTGAATTGCCGCTAACACTACCACCCTTTCTATGAGGCAGGCTGGCAGGGCCGATTTTAGGCAACGGTGAGGGGGCATTACTTCGAATTCCAGCTTGTATCCCTGAGACACAATCTGTATAGCCCAGGGATCCACCTGTGAGCGAACCCACTGGTGGCTGAAATTTCGGAGACGCGCCCCCACCGCTCCCGGCTCCACCTGTGGAGCCCCAGCGTCATGCGGTGGATGTAGTGGAAGCCGGGGAGGACTTCTGTTCCTGGGAACTAGCTGTATTGTGCAGCTTTTTTTCTCTACCCCTGCCTCTGGCAAGAAAGGACGCACCTCTGACTTTCTTGCCTTTTTGTGATCGAAAGGACTGCATTTGGTAATACGGTGCTTTCTTAGGCTGTGAGGGAATATATGGCAAAAAATGTGACTTCCCAGCCGTAGCTGTGGAAACTAGGTCCGAGAGACCGTCCCCAAACAATTCCTCACCCTTATAAGGTAAAACCTCCATGTGCTTTTTTGAGTCGGCATCACCTGTCCATTGCAGAGTCCACAGGACCCTTCTGTCAGAAATCGACATTGCATTTATTCTAGAGCCCAGTAGGCAAATGTCCCTCTGGGCATTATATATATATATATATATATATATATATATATATATATATATATATATATATATATATATATATATATGCGTCCTTTATATGCCCCAGGGTCAGTAAAATAGTATCCTTGTCCAAGGTATCCAGTTTCTCAGACAGAGTATCTGTCCATGCTGCTACAGCACTACACATCCCGGCCGACGCAATTGCCGGCCTCAGTATGGTACCTGAATTTGTATAAACAGACTTCAGGATACCTTCCTGCTTCCTATCCACAGGATCCTTTAGGGAGGCCGTATCCTGTGACGGCAGGGCCACCTTCTTAGATAAGCGTGTCAAAGCTTTGTCTACCCTAGGGGAGGATTCCCAGCGTATCCTGTCTGTTGGCGGGAAAGGATACGCCATAAGTAACCTTTTGGGAATCTGCACTTTCCTATCAGGAGAATCCCAAGCTTTTTCACATAACTCATTTAACTCATGTGAAGGGGGGAAAGTCACTTCTTGCCTTTTTTCCCCAAACATATAAACCCTCTTGTCAGGGACAGGGTTTACCTCTGAAATGTGCAATACATCCTTCATTGCTATAATCATGTAGCGGATGGCTTTAGCCATTTTAGGCTGCAACTTCGCATCATCGCCATCGACACTGGAGTCAGAATCCGTGTCAACAATCTGGGATAGTGGGCGCTTCTGAGACCCTGACGGCCTCTGCGCTGTAGGATCAGGCATGGGTTGAGACCCTGACTGTCCCAAGGCTTCAGCTTTATCCAACCTTTTATGCAAGGAGTTCACATTATCATTTAACACCTTCCACATATCCATCCAATCAGGTGTCGGCGCCGTCAGCGGAGACACCACATTCAACTGCACCTGCTCTGCTTCCACATAGCCTTCCTCGTCAAACCTGTCGACACAATCGTACCGACACCACACACACAGGGGATGCTCTATTTGAGGACAGAACCCCCACAAGGCCTTTTGGAGAGACAGAGAGAGAGTATGCCAGCACACACCCCAGCGCTATATCACACAGTAACTTGTTTACCCAGTAGCTGCTGTATTAGTGAATTTGCTCTAAATTTATGTGCCCCCCCTCTCTTTTCACCCTCTTTCACAGTGATTCTGCAGGGGAGAGCCTGGGGAGCTTCCTCTCAGCGGAGCTGTGGAGAGAAAATAAGAATTTACTCACCGGTAATTCTATTTCTCGTAGTCCGTAGTGGATGCTGGGTACTCCGTAAGGACCATGGGGAATAGACGGGCTCCGCAGGAGACTGGGCACTCTAAAAGAAAGATTAGGTACTATCTGGTGTGCACTGGCTCCTCCCTCTATGCCCCTCCTCCAGACCTCAGTTAGGGAAACTGTGCCCGGAAGAGCTGACACAACAAGGAAAGGATTTGGAATCCAGGGTAAGACTCATACCAGCCACACCGTACAACTTGTGATAACTATACCCAGTTAACAGTATGAATAACAACTGAGCCTCACTGAACAGATGGCTTATAACAATAACCCTTTAGTTAAGCAATAACTATATACAAGTATTGCAGAAAATCCGCACTTGGGACGGGCTCCCAGCATCCACTACGGACTACGAGAAAGAATTACCGGTGAGTAAATTCTTATTTTCTCTGACGTCCTAGTGGATGCTGGGTACTCCGTAAGGACCATGGGGATTATACCAAAGCTCCCAAACGGGCGGGAGAGTGCGGATGACTCTGCGGCACCGCATGAGCAAACTCAAGGTCCTCCTCAACCAGGGTATCAAACTTGTAGAATTTTGAAAACGTGTTTGACCCCGACCAGGTAGCAGCTCGGCAAAGTTGTAATGTCGAGACCACTTGGGCAGCCGCCCAAGAAGAGCCCCCTTCCTCGTGGAATGGGCTTTTACCGATTTAGGATGCGGCAGTCCAGCCGCAGAATGTGCAAGTTGAATCGTGCTACAGATCCAGCGAGCAATAGTCTGCTTAGAAGCAGGAGCACCCAGCTTGTTGGGTGCATGCAGGATAAACAGCGAGTCAGTTTTTCTGACTCTAGCCGTCCTGGAAACATAGATTTTCAGGGCCCGGACTACGTCCAGCAACTTGGAATCCTCCAAGTCCCGAGTAGCCGCAGGCACCACAATAGGTTGGTTCAAAAGAAACGCTCATACCACCTTAGGGAGAAATTGGGTACGAGTCCTCAATTCTGCCCTGTCCATATGGAAGATCAGAGAAGGGCTTTTACATGACAAAGCCGCCCATTCTGACACACGCCTAGCCGAAGCCAAGGCCAAAAGCATGACCACTTTTCACGTGAGATACTTCAACTCCACGGTCTGAAGTGGCTCAAAACAATGTGATTTTAGGAAATCCAACACTACGTTCAACACCACTGGAAGCACAAAAAAGGGGCTGAATATGCAGCACTCCCTGAACGTCTGAACTTCAGGCAGCGTCTTTCCTAGCCTTTAACAGCGTAGGAATCACTTCATCTGGAACGCCCTTTTCCGTTAGGATCCGACGTTCAACCGCCAAGCCTTCAAACGCAGCCGCGGTAAGTCTTGGAACAGACAGGGCCCCTGCAGTAACAGGTCCTGTCTGAGAGACAGAGGCCATGGGTCCTCCGAGATCATTTCTTGTAGTTCTGGGTACCAAGTTATTCTTGGCCCATCCGGAACTACGAATATAGTTCTTACTCCTTACTTACTTACTATCCTCCGTACCTTGGGTATGAGAGGAAGAGGAGGGAACACATAAACCGACTGGTACACCCACGGTGAAACTAGTGCGTCCACAGCTATCGCCTGAGGGTCTCTTGACCTGGCGCAATACTTTAGCTTTTTGTTGAGGCGGGACGCCATCATGTCCACCTGTGGCCGTTCCCAACAGTCTACAATCTGCGTGAAGACTTCTGAATGAAGTCCCCACTCTCTCGGGTGGAGGCCGTGCCTGCTGAGGAAGTCTGCTTCCTAGTTTTCCACACCCGGAATGAACACTGCTGACAGTGTTAGCACGTGATTCTCCGCCCATCGGAGAATCCTTGTGGCTTCTGCCAACGCCATCCTGCTTCTTGTGCCGCCTTGTCGGTTTACATGGGCGACAGCCGTGATATTGTCTGACTGAATCAGCACCAGCTGGTTTTGAAGCAGGGGTTCTGCTTAACTTAGGGCATTGTAAATGGCCCCTAGGTCCAGAATATGTGTGTGTAGGGAAGTCTCCTGACTCGACCATTGTCCTTGGAAGTTTCTTCCCTGAGTGACTGCTCCCCAACCTCGGAGGCTTGCATCCGTGGCCTCCAGGACCCAGTCCTGAATGCCGAATCTGCGGCCCTCGAGAAGATGAGCACTCTACAGCCACCACAGCAGAGACACCCTGGCCCTCGGGGACAGGGTGATCAGCCGATGCATCTGAAGATGCGATCCTCACTTGACTAACAGGTCCCACTGAAAGTTCCTTGCATGGAACCTGCCGAAGGGAATTGTTTCGTAAGAAGCTACCATCTTTCCCAGGACTTGCGTGCAATGATGCAGCGACACCTGTTTTGGTTTCAGGAGGTCTCTGACCAGAGAGGACAACTCCTTGGCCTTCTCCTCCGGGAGAAACACCTTCTTCTGTTCTGTGTCGAGAAACATGTCCAATATCAGCAGACGCGTTGTAGGAATCAGCTGCGACTTTGGGATATTCAGAATCCAGCCATGCTGTTGTAACACTTCCTGAGATAGTGCTACACCGATCAACAACTGCTCCTTGGACCTCGCCTTTATAAGGAGATCGTCCAAGTACGGGATAATTATAACTCCCGTCTTTCGAAGGAGTATCATCATTTCGGCCATTACCCTGGTACACACCCTCGGTGCCGTGGAACAGACCAAGCGGCAACGTCTGGAATTGGTAATGGCAATTCTGTACCACAACCTTGAGGTACTCCTGGTGAGGTGGGTGGCATTTAGGTAAGCCTCCATGATGTCCAGTGACACCATAAAATCCCCCTCTTCCAGGCTTGCAATAACCGCCCTGAGCGATTCTATTTTGAACTTGAACTTCCTTATATAAGTGGTCAAGGATTTTAAATTTAGAATGGGTCTCACCGAACCGTCTGGTTTCGGTATCACAAACATTGTGGAATAGTAACCTCGTCACTGTGGAAGGAGAGGAACTTTGATTATCACCTGCTGGAGGTACAGCTTGTGAATTGCCGCCAGTACTACCTCCCTTTCCTTGGGAGTAGCAGGCAAGGCTGATTTGAGGTAACGGCGAGGGGGAGACGTCTCAAACTCCATCTTGTATCCCTGAGATACCTGTAGAACCTAGAGATCCACCCGTGAGCGTACCCACTGGTCGCTGAAGTTCCGGAGACGGGCCCCCACCGCACCTGGCTCCACCTGTGGAGCCCCAGCGTCATGCGGTGGACTTAGTGGAAGCAGGGGAGGATATTTGTTCCTGGGAACTGGCTGTCTGGTGCAGCTTTTTTCCTCTACCCCTGCCTCTGGGCAGAAAGGACGCGCCTCTTACCCGCTTGCCTTTCTGAGGCCGAAAGGACTGTACTTGATAATACGGTGCTTTCTTAGGCTGTGAGGGAACCTGAGGTAAAAAAAAAGTCGACTTCCCAGCTGTTGCTGTGGACACGAGGTCCGAGAGACCGTCCCCAAACAGTTCCTCACCCTTATAAGGCAAAACTTCCATGTGCCTTTTAGAATCAGCATCACCTGTCCACTGCTGAGTCCATAATACTCTCCTGGCAGAAATGGACATTGCATTAATTCTAGATGCCAGCCGGCAAATATCCCTCTGTGCATCTCTCATATATAAGACTACGTCTTTAATATGCTCTATAGTTAGCAAAATAGTATCTCTGTCAAGGGAATCAATGTTATCTGACAGGGAATCAGACCATGCTGCTGCAGCACTACACATCCATGCTGAAGCAATAGCAGGTCTCAGTATAGTACCTGAGTGTGTATACACAGACTTCAGGATAGCCTCCTGCTTTCTAACGGCAGGCTCCTTTAAGGCGGCCGTATCCTGAGACGGCAGTGCCACCTTTTTTGATAAGCGTGAGCGCCTTGTCCACCCTAGGGGATGTCTCCCAGCGTAACCTATCCGTTGGCGGGAAAGGGTACGCCGTCAGTAACCTCTTAGAAATTACTAGTTTCTTATCAGGGGAACACCACGCTTTTTCACACAGTTCATTCAATTCATCAGATGGGGGAAAAGTCACTGGCTGCTTTTTCTCCCCAAACATAATACCCTTTTTTGTGGTAACCGGGTTTATGTCAGCAATGTGTAAAACATCTTTCATAGCCGTAATCATACATCGGATGGCCCTTGTGGACTGTACATTTATCTCATCCTCGTCGACACTGGAGTCAGACTCCGTGTCGACATCTGTGTCTGCCATCTGAGTCAGCGGGCGTTTTTGAGCCCCTGATGGCCTCTGATACGCCTGGGCAGGTGCGGGCTGAGATGCCGACTGTCCCATGGCTGTCACGTCGTCAAACCTTTTATGTAAGGAGTTGACACTGTCGGTTAAAACGTTCCACATATCCATCCACTCCGGTGTCGGCCCCGCAGGGGGCGACATCACACTTATCGGCTCCTGCTCCGCCTCCACGTAAACCTCCTCATCAAACATGTCGACACAGCCGTACCGACACACCGCACACACACAGGGAATGCTCTGACTGAGGACATGACCCCACAAAGTCCTTTGGGGAGACAGAGAGAGAGTATGCCAGCACACACCACAGCGCTATATAATCAGGGATTTACACTAACAAAAGCGATTTTCCCTATAGCTGCTTTTATATATAGTTTGCGCCTAAATTTATGTGCCCCCCCCCCCCCTCTCTTTTTTACCCTTGATGCCTGGAAACTGCAGGGGAGAGCCTGGGGAGCTGTCTTCCAGCGGAGCTGTGAAGAGAAAATGGCGCCGGTGTGCTGAGGAAGATAGCCCTGCCCCCTTCTCGGCGGACTTCTCCATCTTTTTTATCTGTATAATGGCGGGGGATTATGCACATATACAGCTTAAAAGCTGTATTATGTGTCAATTAGCCATGTAAGGTACTCTAATTGCTGCCCAGGGCGCCCTCCCCCAGCGCCCTGCACCCATCAGTGACCGGAGTGTGTGGCGTGCATAGGGAGCAATGGCGCACAGCTGCAGTGCTGTGCGCTACCTTAATGAAGACCGAAGTCTTCAGCCGCCGATTTTCAGGATTCTCTTCTGTCTTCTGGCTCTGCAAGGGGGACGGCGGCGCGGCTCCGGGACCGGACGATCGAGGTCGGGCCCTGTGTTCGATCCCTCTGGAGCTAATGGTGTCCAGTAGCCTTAGAAGCCCAAGCTAGCTGCAAGCAGGTAGGTTCGCTTCTCTCCCCTCAGTCCCTCGTAGCAGTGAGTCTGTTGCCAGCAGATCTCACTGAAAATAAAAAAACCTAACAAATACTTTCTTTTTCTAGAAGCTCGGGAGAGCCCCTAGTGTGCAACCAGCTCGGGCCGGGCACAGATTCTAACTGAGGTCTGGAGGAGGGGCATAGAGGGAGGAGCCAGTGCACACCAGATAGTACCTAATCTTTCTTTTACAGTGCCCAGTCTCCTGCGGAGCCCGTCTAATTCCCCATGGTCCTTACGGAGTACCCAGCATCCACTAGGACGTCAGAGAAAATGGCGCTGGTGAGTGCTGAGGAAGAAGCCCCGCCCCCTCACCGGCGGGCTTCTGTCCCGCGATTTTGTGAAAAATAATGGCGGGGGCTCATGCATATATACAGTGCCCAGCTGTATATATGCTCTATTTTGCCAGGAGGTACTCAATTGCTGCCCAGCCCCCCCCCCCCCCCCTGCACCCTACAGTGACCGGAGTGTGTGGGTTAGTGTGGGAGCAATGGCGCACAGCTGCAGTGCTGTGCGCTACCTCATATGAAGACAGGAGTCTTCTGCCGCCGATTTTGATGTCTTCTTGCTTCACTCGCCGGCTTCTGTCTTCTGGCTCTGCGAGGGGGACGGCGGCGCGGCTTCGGGAACGGACGACCAAGGGTGAGTTCCTGTGTTCGATCCCTCTGGAGCTAATGGTGTCCAGTAGCCTAAGAAGCGCAACCCATCCGCAGTTAGTAGGTTTGCTTCTCTCCCCTCAGTCCCACATAGCAGAGAGTCTGTTGCCAGCAGATCTCTCTGAAAATAAAAAACCTAACAAAATAATTTCTTATTAGCAAGCTCAGGAGAGCTCACTAAAATGCACCCAGCTCCGTCCGGGCACAGATTCTAACTGGGGGAGGGACATAGAGGGAGGAGCCAGTGCACACCAGTAGTCATTCTTTCTTAGAGTGCCCTGTCTCCTGCGGAGGCCGTCTGTTCCCCATGGTCCTTATGGAGTCCACAGCATCCACTAGGACGTTAGAGAAATTACCTACAGGCTGTGTGTATAAGGTGTATATGAAACATAAATGCATTCTGTGCTTAGATTTGGGTCCCATCCCCATGATAATTCATTATGGTATGCAATTATTCCAAAATACGGAAAAATCCGATATCCAAAATTCTTCCAGTCCCAAGCATTTTGGATAAGGGATACTATATATATATATATATATATATATATATATATATATATATATATATATATATATAGATATATAGATATATATAGATAGATATATAGATATATATAGATAGATATATAGATATATATAGATAGATATATAGATATATATATAGATAGATATATATATATATATATATAGATATATATATATATATAGATATAGAAGTAGAGTCTACGGCGCTTAGATGTATCTATGTGCTTTCTGTACCTTAAAGTTAAAATAACCCTTTGTGTAGATAAAGTCTCAATATAAAATATAAAGAAAAAACACTTCTCAAACTATGAGTGGCAGCTTATAATACAAAGAAATGTGCTTGGCATGCACACATATGGATTTGTAGGAATTGGTGAAAATAAGCGCCCAAGAGTGTGGATTTAAACAAGGTGAGTATAACGAAAGTAACAACAGTGGGTATGTTAACACCAGTAAAAACTTATCTGAAAAACCAGAGTAGCTAGATTCAGATGATGCTCCTTTTGATGTTCAATACATGTTAAAAAAGAAGAAGAACGGACATAGTGTGTACTGGTTTTTTTTTTTTTTTTTGTGGAAAAGGCTTATCTGTCCATTTAGAGGAATGTCATCAGGTGGTCCCAACGCGTTTCGTCCGTCATCAGCAGGACTTTAGCTATCCCCTTGATGAAGTCCTGATGATGACGGACGAAACGCGTTGGGACCACCTGATGACATTCCTCTAAATGGACAGATAAGCCTTTTATCATCCTGAATTCTGTACGCATGCACTCCAGTTATTTATGGACAGATAAGCTCGATATAATCTTTTATTCTGTACGCATGCTATACAGCTATTTTATGTTTTTATGTACTTTTATGTTCTTTTATGTCATTTTTGTGTATTAAATACTGTATTTTTTATATATATACACTGCCTAGGCTATATTGACTGCACATTTTGGAATACGCTTTTTCCCTAATTAAGCCTAAAATTACAGTGTCAGTGATATATTTTGATATATTCCACACAAAAAAAAAAAAAAAAACAGTACACACTATGTCCGTTCTTCTTTTTTAACATGTATTGAACATCAAAAGGAGCATCATCTGAACCTAGCTACTCTGGTTTTTCAGATAAGTTTTTACTGGTGTTAACATACCCACTGTTGTTACCTTCGTTATACTCACCTTGTTGTTTAAATCCACACTCTTGGGCGCTTATTTTCACCAATTCATATATATATATATATATATATATATATATATATATATATATATATATATATATATATATATATATATATATATATATATATATATATATATAGCAAAGAGGAAATCAGCGGCACTCTGCAGACTGTTCAATGGAGTAAAAAGTCTTTAATCCGGTATGGACCGGATTAAAGACTTTTTACTCCATTGAACAGTCTGCAGAGTGCCGCTGATTTCCTCTTTGCTACTATGGATCTTGCTTGATTCCCAGAGGGCACCGCAGCAAATAACCATACCCACGTTAGTGAGTGCCGAGCCATACCTGCTACCTATATATATATATATATATATAGGTAAGCAGGGTCGACGGCACTCCCAAGTCCCCTAAACGATGGTATCAATAGTTGTAATGCCGGTGCCCTCCCCGGGATATACAGTGTACCTGTATCCAATAGTATAGAGTATGATTGCGGGCGGCACTCTCGGCGTGAATGAAGACAGACACGTGAGTCTTTAAGTCATCCACTTAAAGATGACTTAAAGACTCACGTGTCTGTCTTCATTCACGCCGAGAGTGCCGCCCGCAATCATACTCTATATATATATATATATATATATATATATATATATATATATTTATATAATAAGAATTTACTCACCGGTAATTCTATTTCTCGTAGTCCGTAGTGGATGCTGGGAACTCCGTGGATGCTGGGAACTCCGTAAGGACCATGGGGAATAGCAGGCTCCGAAGGAGGCTGGGCACTCTAGAAAGATTTAGGACTACCTAGTGTGCACTGGCTCCTCCCACTATGACCCTCCTCCAAGCCTCAGTTAGGACACCGTGCCCGGACGAGCAGACATAATAAGGAAGGATTTAGAATCCCGGGTAAGACTCTTACCAGCCACACCAATCACACCGTACAACTCGTGATACTATATCCAGTTTGACAGTATGAAAAACAACTGAGCCTCTCAACAGATGGCTCAACAATAACCCTTTAGTTAACAATAACTATTTACAAGTATTGCAGACAATCCGCACTTGGGATGGGCGCCCAGCATCCACTACGGAATACGAGAAATAGAATTACCGGTGAGTAAATTCTTATTTTCTCTAACGTCCTAGTGGATGCTGGGAACTCCGTAAGGACCATGGGGATTATACCAAAGCTCCCAAACGGGCGGGAGAGTGCGGATGACTCTGTAGCACCGAATGAGAGAACTCCAGGTCCTCCTCAGCCAGGGTATCAACTTTGTAGAATTTTGCAAATGTGTTTGCCCCTGACCAAGTAGCTGCTCGGCAAAGTTGTAAAGCCGAGACGCCTCGGGCAGCCGCCCAAGATGAGCCCACCTTCCTTGTGGAATGGGCATTTACAGATTTTGGCTGTGGCATGCCTGCCACAGAATGTGTACTACAAATCCAGCGAGCAATAGTCTGCTTAGAAGCAGGAGCACCCAGCTTGTTGGGTGCATTCAGGATAAACAGCGAGTCAGATTTTCTGACTCCAGCCGTCCTGGAAACATATTTTCAGGGCCCTGACAACGTCTAGCAACTTGGAGTCCTCCAAATCCTTAGTAGTCGCAGGCACCACAATAGGCTGGTTCAGGTGAAACGCTGACACCACCTTAGGGAGAAACTGGGGACGAGTCCTCAATTCTGCCCTATCCATATGGAAAATCAGATAAGGGCTTTTACATGATAAAGCCGCCAATTCTGACACTCGCCTGGCTGAAGCCAAGGCCAATAACATGACCACTTTCCACGTGAGATATTTCAGATCCACGGTTTTTAGTGGCTCAAACCAATGTGATTTTAAGAAACTCAACATCACGTTGAGATCCCAAGGTGCCACAGGAGGCACAAATGGGGGCTGAATATGCAGCACTCCTTTCACAAATGTCTGAACTTCAGGTACTGAAGCTAGTTCTTTTTGAAAGAAAATCGACAGAGCCGAGATCTGTACTTTAATGGAGCCTAGCTTTAGGCCCATATTCACTCCTGCTTGCAGGAAATGCAGAAATCGACCTAGTTGAAATTCCTCTGTTGGGGCCTTTTTGGCCTCGCACCATGCAACATATTTCCGCCATATGCGGTGATAATGCTTTGCCGTAACATCTTTCCTGGCCTTAATAAGCGTAGGAATGACTTCTTCCGGAATACCCTTTTCCTTTAGGATCCGGTGTTCAACCGCCATGACGTCAAACGCAGCCGCGGTAAGTCTTGGAACAGACAGGGCCCCTGTTGTAGCAGGTCCTGTCTGAGCGGTAGAGGCCACGGGTCCTCTGAGAGCATCTCTTGAAGTTCCGGGTACCACGCTCGTCTTGGCCAATCCGGAACCACGAGAATGGTGTTTACTCCTCGCTTTCTTATTATTCTCAATACCTTTGGTATGAGAGGCAGAGGAGGGAACACAAACCGACTGGTACACCCACGGTGTCACTAGAGCGTCCACAGCTATCGCCTGAGGGTCCCTTGACCTGGCGCAATATCTTTTTAACTTTTTTTTGAGGCGGGACGCCATCATGTCCACCTGTGGTTTTTCCCAACGGTTTACCAGCATCTGGAAGACTTCTGGATGAAGTCCCCACTCTCCCGGGTGGAGGTCGTGTCTGCTGAGGAAGTCTGCTTCCCAGTTGTCCACTCCTGGAATGAACACTGCTGACAGTGCTAGTACATGATTCTCCGCCCATCGGAGAATTCTTGTGGCTTCCGCCATCGCCATCCTGCTTCTTGTGCCGCCCTGTCGATTTACATGGGCGACTGCCGTGATGTTGTCTGACTGGATCAGCACCGGCTGGTGTAGGAGCAGGGATTTTGCTTGACTTAGGGCATTGTAGATGGCCCTTAGTTCCAGAATATTTATGTGAAGGGAAGTCTCCTGACTCGACCATAGTCCTTGGAAGTTTCTTCCCTGTGTGACTGCCCCCCAGCCTCGAAGGCTGGCATCCGTGGTCACCAGGACCCAGTCCTGTATGCCGAACCTGCGGCCCTCTAGAAGATGGGCACTCTGCAGCCACCACAGTAGCGACACCCTGGTTCTTGGAGACAGGGTTATCAAGCGATGCATCTGAAGATGCGATCCGGACCACTGGTCCAACAGGTCCCACTGAAAGATTCTGGCATGGAACCTGCCGAAGGGAATTGCTTCGTAAGAAGCCACCATCTTTCCCAGGACCCGCGTGCAGCGATGCACTGATACCTGTTTTGGTTTCAGGAGGTCTCTGACTAGAGATGACAACTCCCTGGCTCTCTCCTCCGGGAGAAACACTTTTTTCTGGACTGTAATCAGAATCATACCCAGGAACAGTAGTCGTGTCGTCGGAACCAGCTGTGACTTTGGGATATTCAGAATCCAGCCGTGCTGGTGCAGCACCTCCTGAGATAGTGCTACTCCCACCAACAACTGTTCCTTGGACCTCGCTTTTATTAGGAGATCGTCCAAGTACGGGATAATTAAAACTCCCTTTTTTCGAAGGAGTATCATCATTTCCGCCATCACCTTGGTAAATACCCTCGGTGCCGTGGACAGTCCAAACGGCAGCGTCTGGAATTGGTAATGGCAATCCTGTACCACAAATCTGAGGTACTCCTGGTGAGGAAGGTAAATGGGGACATGCAAGTAAGCATCCTTGATGTCCAGGGATACCATGTAATCCCCCTCGTCCAGGCTCGCAATAACCGCCCTGAGCGATTCCATCTTGAACTTGAATTTTTTTGTGTGTGTGTTCAAGGATTTTAAATTTAAAATGGGTCTCACCGAACCGTCCGGTTTCGGTACCACAAATAGTGTGGAATAGTAACCCCGGCCTTGTTGAAGTAGGGGTACCTTGATTATCACCTGCTGGGAATACAGCTTGTGAATTGCCGCTATCACCGCCTCCCTGTCTGAGGGAGCAATCGGCAAGGCAGATTTTAGGAACCGGTGGGGTGGAGACGCCTCGAATTCCAGTTTGTACCCCTGAGATACTATTTGAAGGTCCAGGGATCCACCTGTGAGCGAGCCCACTGATCGCTGAAATCCTTGAGGCGGCCCCCCACCGTACCTGGCTCCGCCTGTGGAGCCCCACCGTCATGCGGCGGACTTGGAAGAAGCGGGGGAGGACTTTTGCTCCTGGGAACCTGCTGTTTGTTGCAGCCTTTTTCCCCTACCTCTGCCTCTGGACAGAAAGGACCCGCCTTTTCCACGCCTGTTTTTCTGAGTCCGAAAGGACTGTACCTGATAAAACGGCGCCTTTTTAGGCTGTGAGGGAACATGGGGTAAAAATGCTGACTTGCCAGCAGTTGCTGTGGAAACTAGGTCCGAGAGACCATCCCCAAATAATTCCTCACCCTTATATGGTAACACTTCCATGTGCTTTTTTGAATCTGCATCTCCTGTCCACTGGCGAGTCCATAAGCCTCTCCTAGCAGAAATGGACAATGCACTTACTTTAGATGCCAATCGGCAGATTTCCCTTTGTGCATCTCTCATATATAAGACTGAGTCTTTTATATGGTCTATGGTTAACAGGATCGTGTCTCTGTCTAATGTGTCAATATTTTCTGACAGTTTATCTGACCACGCAGCGGCAGCACTGCACATCCAAGCTGACGCAATAGCTGGCCTAAGTATAATGCCTGTGTGTGTATATATACAGACTTCAGGATCGCCTCCTGCTTTCTATCAGCAGGTTCCTTGACGGCGGCCGTATCCGGAGACGGTAGTGCCACCTTTTTAGACACACGTGTGAGCGCTTTATCCACTCTAGGGGGTGTTTCCCAACGTGACCTATCCTCTGGCGGGAAAGGGAACGCCATTAGTACCTTCTTAGGAATTACCAATTTTTTATCAGGGAAAGCCCACGCTTCTTCACACACTTCATTTAATTCATCTGATGGGGGAAAAACTACGGGTAGTTTTTTCTCTCCAAACATAATACCCTTTTTAGTGGTA
This sequence comes from Pseudophryne corroboree, assembly GCF_028390025.1. Lineage (NCBI taxonomy): Eukaryota > Metazoa > Chordata > Amphibia > Anura > Myobatrachidae > Pseudophryne > Pseudophryne corroboree. The sequence continues at coordinate 243,199,514 of NC_086445.1, read as the reverse complement.
CCAGTAGTTATATCAGAAATGTTTAACACCTCTTTCATTGCCTCAATCATACAGTGAATGGCCTTAGTGGGCATCAGGTTTGACTCATAATCGTCGACACTGGTGTCAGTATCTGTGTCGACATCTGGGTCTGCTTGAGGTAGCGGGCGTTTTAGAGCCCCTGACGACCCATGCGACACCTGGGCAGGCACGAGCTGAGAAGTCGGCTGTCCCACATTTGGCATGTCGTCGATTTTCTTATATAAGGAGTCTATACGTGCACTCATTACTTTCCATAAGCCCATCCACTCAGGTGTCTGCCCCGCAGGGGGTGACATCCCTTCTAAAGGCATCTGCTCCGCCTCCACATCATTATCCTCATCAAACATGTCGACACAGCCGTACCAACACACCGCACACACACAAGGAATGCTCAGAATGAGGACAGGACCCACAAAAGCCCTTTGGGGGGACAGAGTGAGAGTATGCCAGCACACACCAGAGCGCTATATAATGCAGGGACTAACTAAGTTATGTCCCCTATAGCTGCTTTTTATATTATATATGTATTGCGCCCAAATTTAGTGCCCCCCTCTCTGTTTTTACCGTTCTGAAGTGTAGACTGCAGGGGAGAGCCAGGGAGCTTCCTTCCAGCGGATCTGTGAAGGAGAAATGGCGCCAGTGTGTCTGAGGGAGATAGCTCCGCCCCTTTTCCGCGGCCTATTCTCCCGCTTTTTTCTGGATTCTGGCAGGGGGATTTACCACATATATAGCCTCTAGGGCTATATATTGTGGTATTTTTGCCAGCCAAGGTGTTTTTATTGCAGCTCAGGGCGCCCCCCCCCCCCCCCAGTGACCGGAGTGTGAAGTGTGCATGAGGAGCAATGGCGCACAGCTGCAGTGCTGTGCGCTACCTTGGTGAAGACTGATGTCTTCTGCCGCCGATTTTCCGGACCTCTTCTTGCTTCTGGCTCTGTAAGGGGGACGGCGGCGCGGCTCCGGGACCGAACACCAAGGACTGGGCCTGCGGTCGATCCCTCTGGAGCTAATGGTGTCCAGTAGCCTAAGAAGCCCAATCCGGCTGCAAGCAGGCGAGTTCGCTTCTTCTCCCCTTAGTCCCTCGCTGCAGTGAGCCTGTTGCCAGCAGGTCTCACTGAAAATAAAAAACCTAAAATTATACTTTCTATCTAAGGGCTCAGGAGAGCCCCTAGTGTGCATCCAACCTCGGCCGGGCACGAAATCTAACTGAGGCTTGGAGGGTCATAGTGGGAGGAGCCAGTGCACACCAGGTAGTCCTAAATCTTTCTAGAGTGCCCAGCCTCCTTTGGAGCCCGCTATTCCCCATGGTCCTTACGGAGTTCCCAGCATCCACTAGGACGTTAGAGAAAAATATATATATATATATATATATATATATATATATATATATATATATATATATATATATATATATATATATATATATTATATTACTAGGTAATTCATCGCGCCCTACGGGCGCTCTTCACAACGTCGTAAGGGGCTACGCCCCCTTAACCCTTGCACACCCTTGTGGCGTGCAATATTTTTATTATATGGAGTATTACATCCAATCCTAATTGTGTGAGTGGTTAAATATTGCAAGGACAAAGGGCGTGCAATAGTTAAGGGGTGGAAGCCCCTTGCAACGTGGTTGAGGGAGTAGTGGGTGCGGGGAAGAGGCGGATGGGATCCTGGGGTGCCACGGGAGGGGCAGTTGCGGTGGTGCCGCAGGTGGGGGAGTGTGCGGCACTGGTACAGGGGGCGTTACGTGCGTGCGAGCGGCACTGGTACAGGGGGCGTTACGTGCGTGCGTGCGAGCGGCACTGGTACAGGGGGCGTTACGTGCGTGCGTGCGAGCGGCACTGGTACAGGGGGCGTTACGTGCGTGCGTGCGAGCGGCACTGGTACAGGGGGCGTTACGTGCGTGCGTGCGAGCGGCACTGGTACAGGGGGCGTTACGTGCGTGCGTGCGAGCGGCACTGGTACAGGGGGCGTTACGTGCGTGCGTGCGAGCGGCACTGGTACAGGGGGCGTTACGTGCGTGCGTGCGAGCGGCACTGGTACAGGGGGCGTTACGTGCGTGCGTGCGAGCGGCACTGGTACAGGGGGCGTTACGTGCGTACGTGCGAGCGGCACTGGTACAGGGGGCGTTGCGTACGTGCGAGCGGCACTGGTACAGGGGGCGTTGCGTACGTGCGAGCGGCACTGGTACAGGGGGCGTTGCGTACGTGCGAGCGGCACTGGTACAGGGGGCGTTGCGTACGTGCGAGCGGCACTGGTACAGGGGGCGTTGCGTACGTGCGAGCGGCACTGGTACAGGGGGCGTTGCGTACGTGCGAGCGGCACTGGTACAGGGGGCGTTGCGTACGTGCGAGCGGCACTGGTACAGGGGGCGTTGCGTACGTGCGAGCGGCACTGGTACAGGGGGCGTTGCGTACGTGCGAGCGGCACTGGTACAGGGGGCGTTGCGTACGTGCGAGCGGCACTGGTACAGGGGGCGTTGCGTACGTGCGAGCGGCACTGGTACAGGGGGCGTTGCGTACGTGCGAGCGGCACTGGTACAGGGGGCGTTGCGTGCGTGCGAGCGGCACTGGTACAGGGGGCGTTGCGTACGTGCGAGCGGCACTGGTACAGGGGGCGTTGCGTGCGTGCGAGCGGCACTGGTACAGGGGGCGTTGCGTGCGTGCGAGCGGCACTGGTACAGGGGGCGTTGCGTGCGTGCGAGCGGCACTGGTACAGGGGGCGTTGCGTGCGTGCGAGCGGCACTGGTACAGGGGGCGTTGCGTGCGTGCGAGCGGCACTGGTACAGGGGGCGTTGCGTGCGTGCGAGCGGCACTGGTACAGGGGGCGTTGCGTGCGTGCGAGCGGCACTGGTACAGGGGGCGTTGCGTGCGTGCGAGCGGCACTGGTACAGGGGGCGTTGCGTACGTACGTGCGTGCGTGTGAGCGGCACTGGTACAGGGGGCGTTGCGTACGTACGTGCGTGCGTGTGAGCGGCACTGGTACAGGGGGCGTTGCGTACGTACGTGCGTGCGTGTGAGCGGCACTGGTACAGGGGGCGTTGCGTACGTACGTGCGTGCGTGTGAGCGGCACTGGTACAGGGGGCGTTCCGTACGCGCGTGCGTGTGAGCGGCACTGGTACAGGGGGCGTTCCGTACGCGCGTGCGTGTGAGCGGCACTGGTACAGGGGGCGTTCCGTACGCGCGTGCGTGTGAGCGGCACTGGTACAGGGGGCGTTCCGTACGCGCGTGCGTGTGAGCGGCACTGGTACAGGGGGCGTTCCGTACGCGCGTGCGTGTGAGCGGCACTGGTACAGGGGGCGTTCCGTACGCGCGTGCGTGTGAGCGGCACTGGTACAGGGGGCGTTCCGTACGCGCGTGCGTGTGAGCGGCACTGGTACAGGGGGCGTTCCGTACGCGCGTGCGTGTGAGCGGCACTGGTACAGGGGGCGTTCCGTGCGTGTGAGCGGCACTGGTACAGGGGGCGTTCCGTACGTGCGTGCGTGTGAGCGGCGCTGGTACAGGGGGCGTTCCGTACGTGCGTGCGTGTGAGCGGCACTGGTACAGGGGGCGTTCCGTACGTGCGTGCGTGTGAGCGGCACTGGTACAGGGGGCGTTCCGTACGTGCGTGCGTGTGAGCGGCACTGGTACAGGGGGCGTTCCGTACGTGCGTGCGTGTGAGCGGCACTGGTACAGGGGGCGTTACGTGTGTGAGCGCCACTGGTACAGAGGGCGTTGTGTGTGTAAGCGGCACTGGTACAGGGGGCGTTACGTGTGTAAGCGTCACTGGTACAGGGGGCGTTACGTGTGTAAGCGTCACTGGTACAGGGGGCCTTACGTGTGTAATTGTCACTGCTACAGGGGGCCCTTACGTGTGTAATTGTCACTGCTACAAGGGGTGTTACTTGTGTAAGCGTCACTGGTACAGGGGGGGCGTGACATGTGTAAGCGTCACTGGTACAGGGGGGGCGTGACATGTGTAAGCATCACTGGTACAGGAGGGCGTGACATGTGTAAACGTCACTGGTACAGGGGGCATTACATGTGTAAGTGTCTCTACTACAGGGGTCATTATGTGCGCTGTGCGTTTGTAAAGTATGCAAGGGTGCAAATTTATAGTTTGCAGGGGGGCGCCGAACACCCTAGCACCGGACCAGACTGCACACCGACTGTCACCTTTTACATTAATTCAGCGTCCATACATTACCCTCCGCGATATCACCCTCTCTATCCGCTACATTAACCATCTCGGGGCTTCCAGGCCGGCAGGGCAGGTGCTGTGTTGCGGAGTCAGGGCCTCTGGAGATCTGGGCGTGGCTGTGGCGGGGAGGCACTTCTGTGACATTACACGCAGAACAGGCTCCAGGGCTCAGAGAATATGCGGCGCAGGGAGGCCTATGAAAGTCTTCCGCTGCGCCGCTTTCATACACATTATGCCGGTGGCCGCAGCAGCTTTTGTTCCACCTGCGGCGCGGCTAGGGAGTGGGAATTGTTGATGCCGGAGGGGGCAGGTGGACTGCCAGCAAGACATTGGTGGTCATTCAGAGTTGATCGCTCGCTAGCAGTTTTTAGCAGCCGTGCAAATGCTATGCCGCCGCCCACAGGGAGTGTATTTTAGCTTAGCAGAAGTGCGAACGAAGGGATAGGAGAGCGGGTACAAAATTTTTTTGTGGAGTTTCAGAGTAGCTTCAGACCTACTCGGCACTTGCGATCACTTCAGACCATTCAGTTCATAAACACGCCCTGCGTTCGGGCAGCCACGCCTGCGTTTTTCCGAACACTCCCTGAAAATGGTCAGTTGACACCCAGAAACGCCCTCTTCCTGTCAATCACTATGCGGCTGCCTATGCGACTGAAAAGCATCATCGCTAGACCCTGTGTAAAACTACATCGCTCGTTGTAATAGTACGCCACACGTGCGCATTGCGCTGCATACGCATGCGCAGAAGTGCTGAATTTTTGCCTGATCGCTGCACAGCGAACGAATGCAGCTAGCGATCAACTTGGAATGACTCCCATAGGACGCTGCAGTGAAAGGATGTTTTTTCCCCTATGTACAGTGCAGAGACTTGCTGCAGATGCAGTGGCATACCCTCCCAGCTGCACCTTTTTGCAAGGTACATTCCCTTTTTTTTATGGTCTGTACCGATTATTGACTCTCCAAGCTTCCATTGAAAGTATAGGAAAAGGGGCGTGGCCACGCGCCTGTACCCGTGACTACGCCCCTTTTTCGAATGTGTATCAATGTTTATGTGTACATTTTTTCTAGGGTATGTTGCTGCAGATGCAGTGGGACTATTTTGGGGTGTGGGGCTGGAGCTGCAGCTCCATCAGTCCCAGTGCTAATCCTGCTCTGTGAAAACACAGCAAAGGGCAGAGCCTCCCATTGGATGTAACCTGTGTGGGAGGGCGTTTCTCGGCCAATCAGCTGTGGGCTGGGTGTGATAGACCTGCCACTAACCCAATGAGAGCTCCTAGTCACGCCCAGCGTTAGAAACCCAGGCACAGAATCACAGGGCTATTATATAGGAGATAATCAGTACAGAAGAATTGAAAGCACAACCAGCAGTAGCTAGCAATAAATCACATACAATGCACAGAAATTGGGCACTGAATCAACTACAAAAGCCTCAGAGGCTGGTAGGATAAGTGCAGTAAAACTTGGCCCGTGGGAGAGGTATACAGGGAGACTGGACCAGATTCCTGAGACTTGCTGTGGCAGGCCTGTGTAACAATGGCTGCTGAGCGTCTCACTGGTGGAGAAGGGTACATATGAATAGCTCAGAGGCAGGAAAACCTCCAAGAGGAATCCTGCCCTGGGCTGGCCTACGAGGAGCGCTCACCTCCCATATGCTGACATCACTCCCAGGGCTGACACAGCCTTTACAAGTGCCCCAAATGCCAGATCACAAATATAGCCTGGTATCTGCTGTCAATGCCTCCAACTCCAGAGGTAGGGCCGGCCCGCGATTCCCCGCAGCAGGGGAATACCCCCGTCTCCCGGTGTCCGACTGTGGCCCTGGGCTCGGAGAAGTGTGCTAGCACCTGCTTTCACCAGCACCTGCCGAGAGCACTGTCACAGCGCTGGTGGGAGTTAATGGAGCAGTAGTGCAGGTGTCCCTATCTGATGTCCAACGCTGACTGCTCTAAGTAGCAAAATATAAAATCAAATAAAAGACAAAGGTGCCACCAGATTCTGCTGGCACCAAACGAAAACTGGATGGCCTGGGGCATATAGGAGGAAGCACCAGTGCATCCTGGGACCTAAAAGCTTAATTGTTTGGTGCCCTGTTCTCTCCACACCACCTACACCCCATGGTAATTCCTGCAGAGCCTATGGACACCAATGAAGAAATACCGTACACATTGCATAGTGTGAACGGGCATTCACACACTCCTGTGGGTCGTTCCGTCAGGCATGCTGCATTCCCAAAGGGAGGGACCCAGGAGAACGACGGCATGCAGTTACATGCAGAGGATCTCTCGTCATTGTCCACCATACTTTGTGTGCATCGCCACAATATATCGTATCACCGTTCATGCTGTTGGCTGGGACAGACGTCGTCCTAGTGTGTACCCAGCCTATGTATTCTGAAATAGATTTTCAACCACAGTGTAAACTTGCACTGCACATGTCCACAAGGAAAGCATGCATATTCAGTGCATATTTATGCATATCTTAATGTCTCCATACAACTAGAGGCGGAGCAGAAGAAGGAAGGGGAGTGCAAATGCAAGCCAAGTACAGTTTGTTCACGCAAATGCAACTCAAACAGACTTGCACAAATATCTAAACACATTTTCTGAGGAATCTCTATTGAACTTGGCAGGTGCAAATACATGCTCTCAAAAATCAAACACATGCTGCCGATGCCAGATGCATTTCAATATTGTGACCAACTGCATCAGTCTCTTACGGTTTACAGCAAAAATATAACAATGCACAAATCCACTTTAAAACCTGCAAATTGCTCTACTGCAAGAGAAAAAAATAAGAATTTACTCACCGGTAATTCTATTTCTCGTAGTCCGTAGTGGATGCTGGGAACTCCGTAAGGACCATGGGGAATAGACGGGCTCCGCAGGAGACTGGGCACTCTAAAGAAAGATTAGGTACTATCTGGTGTGCACTGGCTCCTCCCTCTATGCCCCTCCTCCAGACCTCAGTTAGGGAAACTGTGCCCGGAAGAGCTGACATTACAAGGAAAGGAAATTTTGAATCCAGGGTAAGACCCATACCAGCCACACCATTCACACCGTACAACTTGTGCTAACCTTACCCAGTTAACAGTATGAACAACAACTGAGCCTCACTCAACGGATGGCTCATAACAATAACCCTTATTTAAGCAATAACTATATACACGTATTGCAGAGAGTCCGCACTTGGGATGGGCGCCCAGCATCCACTACGGACTACGAGAAATAGAATTACCGGTGAGTAAATTCTTATTTTCTCTGACGTCCTAGTGGATGCTGGGAACTCCGTAAGGACCATGGGGATTATACCAAAGCTCCCAAACGGGCGGGAGAGTGCGGATGACTCTGCAGCACCGAATGGGCAAACTCTAGGTCCTCCTCAGCCAGGGTATCAAACTTGTAGAACTTTGCAAATGTATTTGAACCCGACCAAGTAGCAGCTCGGCAAAGCTGTAATGCCGAGACCCCTCGGGCAGCCGCCCAAGAAGAGCCCACCTTCCTTGTGGAATGGGCTTTTACCGATTTTGGGTGCAGCAATCCAGCCGCAGAATGAGCCTGCTGAATCGTGCTACAGATCCAGCGAGCAATAGTTTGCTTTGAAGCAGGAGCACCCAGCTTGTTGGGTGCATGCAAGATAAACAGCGAGTCAGTCTTCCTGACTCCAGCCGTTCTGGAAACATATATTTTCAAAGCCCTGACTACGTCCAGCAACTTAGTCCTCCAAGTCCCGAGTAGCCGCAGGCACCACAATAGGTTGGATCAAATGAAACGATGACAGGACCTTTGGGAGAAATTGGGTACGAGTCCTCAATTCTGCCCTGTCCATATGGAAAATCAGATATGGGCTTTTACATGACAAAGCCGCCAATTCCGACACACGCCTAGCCGATGCTAAGGCCAACAGCATGACCACTTTCCACGTGAGATACGTTAGTTCCACGGTCTTAAGTGGCTCAAACCAGTGGGATTTCAGGAAATCCAACACAACGTTAAGATCCCAGGGTGCCACAAAAGGGGGCTAAATATGCAGCACTCCCTTAACAAATGTCTGAACCTCAGGCAGTGAAGCCAGTTCTTTTTGAAAGAAAATGGATAGGGCCGAAATCTGGACCTTTTTGGACCCCAATTTTAGGCCCATAGTCACCCCTGAATGTAGGAAGTGCAGGAATCGACCCAGCTGGAATTCCTCTGTAGGGGCCTTCCTGGCCTCACACCAAGCAACATACTTCCGCCATATACGGTGATAATGTTTTCCTGTCACGTCTTTCCTAGCTTTAGGAATAACTTCATCCGGAATGCCTTTTTCCGCTAGGATCCGGCGTTCAACCACCATGCCGTCAAACGCAGCCGCGGTAAGTCTTGGAACAGACAGGGCCCTTGTTGCAGCAAGTCCTGTCTGAGAGGCAGAGGCCATGGGTCCTCTGTGCGCATTTCTTGCAGTTCCGGGTACCAAGTCCTTCTTGGCCAGTCCGGAACAATGAGTATTGTTCTTATTCCTCTCTTTCTTACTATTCTCAGTACTTTTGGTATGAGAGGAAGAGGAGGAAACACATATCGACTGGTACACCCACGGTGTCACTAGGGCATCCACAGCTATCGCCTGAGGGTCCCTTGACCTGGCGCAATATCTTTTTAGCTTTTTGTTCAGGCGGGACGCCATCATGTCCACCTGTGGCAGTTCCCATCGGTTTGCAATCAGTTGGAAGACTTCCTGATGTAGTCCCCACTCTCCCGGGTGGAGATCGTGTCTGCTGAGGAAGTCCGCTTCCCAGTTGTCCACTCCCGGAATGAACACTGCTGACAGTGCTTGCACGTGATTCTCCGCCCATCGAAGAATCTTTGTGGCTTCCGCCATTGCCATCCTGCTTCTTGTGCCGCCCTGGCGGTTTACATGGGCGACCGCCGTGATGTTGTCTGACTGAATCAGCACTGCCCGGTTTCGAAGCAGGGGCTCTGCTTGACTCAGGGCGTTGTAAATGGCCCTTAATTCCAGTATATTTATGTGTAGAGAAGTCTCCAGACTTGACCACAGCCCTTGGAAGTTTTTTAACTGAGTGACTGCCCCCCACCCTCAGAGGCTTGCATCCGTGGTCACCAGGACCTAGTCCTGTACGCCGAACCTGCGGCCCTCGAGAAGGTGAGCACTCTGCAGCCACCACAGAAGAGACACCCTGACCCTTGGGGACAGGGTGATCAGCCGATGCATCTGAAGATGCGATCCGGACCACTTGTCCAACAGATCCCACTGAAAGATCCTTGCATGGAACCTGCCGAAGGGAATGGCTTCGTATGAAGCCACCATCTTTCCCAGGACTCGCGTGCAGTGATGCACCGATACCTGTTTTGGTTTCAGAAGGTCCCTGACCAGAGATGCTAATTCCTGGGCCTTCTCCACCGGGAGAAACACCTTCTTATGTTCTGTGTCCAGAATCATGCCCAGGAAAAGCAGACGCGTCGTAGGAATCAGCTGCGACTTTGGAACATTCAGAATCCAGCCGTGCTGTAGTAACACTTCCTGAGAGAGTGTTACGCTGATCAACAACTGCTCCCTGGACCTCGCCTTTATGAGGAGATCGTCCAAGTACGGGATAATTATAACTCCCTTCTGCCGAAGGAGTATCATCATTTCGGCCATTACCTTGGTAAATATTCTCGGTGCCGTGGACAGGCCAAACGGCAACGTCTGGAACTGGTAATGACAGTCCTGTACCACAAACCTGAGGTACTCCTGGTGAGGTGGGTAAATGGGGACATGCAAGTAAGCATCTTTGATGTCCAGCGACACCATAAAATCCCCTCTTCCAGGCTTGCAATAACCGCTCTGAGCGATTCCATTTTGAACTTGAATTTCTTTATATAAAAGTGTTCAAGGACTTTAGATTCAGAATGGGTCTCACCGAACCGTCCGGTTTCGGTACCACAAACATTGTGGAATAGTAACCCCTTCCCTGTTGAAGGAGGGGGACCCTGACAATCACTTGCTGGAGGTACAGCTTGTGAATTGCCGCCAGCACTACCTCCCTTTCCATGGGGGAAGCTGGCAAGGCTGATTTGAGGTAACGGCGGGGGGGAGTCGCTTCAAATTCCAGCTTGTATCCCTGAGATACAATTTGTATAGCCCAGAAATCCACCTGTGAACGAATCCACTGGCTGCTGAAGTTTCGAAGTCGCACCCCCACCGCACCTGGCTCCGCCTGTGGAGCCCCAACGTCATGCGGTGGACTTAGTGGAAGCAGGGGAGGACTTTTGTTCCTGGGAACTTGCTGCATGGTGCAGCTTCTTACCTCTACCCCTGCCTCTGGCAAGAAAGGATGCACCCCTGACCCTCTTGCCTTTTTGGGAACGAAAGGACTGCATTTGATAATACGGTGCTTTCTTAGGCTGTGAGGAAACCTGAGGCAAGAAAGTCGACTTTCCAGCTGTCGCTGTAGACACGAGGTCCGACAGACTGTCCCCAAACAATTCCTCACCCTTATAAGGCAAAACCTCCATGTGTTTTTTAGAATCAGCATCTCCTGTCCATTGCCGAGTCCATAAGACCCTCCTGGCAGAAATGGACATAGCATTAATTCTAGAGCCCAGCAGGCACTGAGCATCACGCATATATAAGACGACGTCTTTGATATGGCCCAGGGTTAGCAAAACAGTATCTCTGTCGAGGGAATCTATGTCGTCTAACAGAGTATCTGTCCACGCTGCTACAGCACTACACATCCATGCTGAAGCAATAGCAGGTCTCAGTAGAGTACCAGAGTGTGTATACACTGACTTCAGGATAGCTTCCTGCTTTCTATCCGCAGGCTCCTTTAAGGCGGCCGTATCCTGAGACGGCAGGGCCACCTTTTTAGATAAGCGTGTCAGCGCCTTGTCCACCCTAGGGGATGTTTCCCAACGTAACCTGTCCGTTGGCGGGAAAGGGTACGCCATCAGTAACCTCTTAGAAATCACTAATTTCTTATCAGGGGAACTCCACGCTTCTTCACACAATTCATTTAATTCATCAGATGGGGGAAAAGTCACTGGCTGCTTTTTCTCCCCAAACATATAAACCCTCTTGGTATTAACCGGGTTACTCTCAGAAATGTGTAATACATCTTTCATTGCAATAATCATATATCGGATGGCCTTGGTCATTTTAGACTGTAAATGTGCCTCATCATCGTCGACACTGGAGTCGGACTCCGTGTCGGCATCTGTGTCAACCATCTGAGATAGAGGGCGTTTATGAGCCCCTGACGGTTTCTGAGTCGCCTGGGCAGGCGCGGGCTGAGACCCCGGCTGTCCCAAGGCTGCAGCGTCATCAAACCTTTTATGTAAGGAGTTTACACTGTCATTTAAGACCTTCCACATATCCATCCAATCAGGTGTCGGCCCCGACGGGGGCGATACCACACTTATCTGCCCTTGCTCCGCCTCCACGTAAGCTTCCTCATCAAAAATGTCGACACAGCCGTACCGACACACCGCACACACACAGGGAATGCTCTGACTGAGGACAGGATCCCACAAAGTCCTTTGGGGAGACAGAGAGAGAGTATGCCAGCACACACCACAGCGCTATATAACACAGGGATTTTCACTGCTAATAAGTGATTTTCCCAATAGCTGCTTTTTTGTATTGATTTGCGCCTAAATTTATGTGCCCCCCCTCTCTTTTTAACCCGTCTTGTACCTGGATACTGCAGGGGAGAGCCTGGGGAGCGGCTTCCAGCGGAGCTGTGAAGGGAAAATGGCGCTGGTGTGCTGAGGAAGAAGGCCCCGCCCCCTCAGAGGCGGGCTTCTGTCCCGCATTTCATGTAAAAAAATGGCGGGGGTTTTTACATATATACAGTGCTAGACTGTATATATGTATGTTTTTGTGCCAAAGGTACCTCAATTGCAGCCCAGGGCACCCCCCCCCCCCCCCCCCCCCCCAGTGCCCTGCACCCTACAGTGACCGGAGTGTGTAAGTGTGCTGGGAGCAATGGCGCACTGCTGTGGTGCTGTTCACTACCTTAATGAAGACAGGAGTCTTCAGCCGCCGATTTCGCTTCCAGCTTCTGTTCTTCTGGCTCTGCAAGGGGGACGGCGGCGCGGCTCCGGGAACGGACGATCGAGTACAGGTGCCTGTGTTCGAACCCTCTGGAGCTAATGGTGTCCAGTAGCCTAAGAAGCACAAGCTAGCTGCAAGCAGGTAGGTTTGCTTCTCTCCCCTTAGTCCCACGTAGCAGTGAGTCTGTTGCCAGCAGAAGCTCACTGAAAATAAAAAACCTAATAAATACTTTCTTTTCTAGTAAGCTCAGGAGAGCCCACTAGGAGCACCCAGCTCTGGCCGGGCACAGATTCTAACTGAGGTCTGGAGGAGGGGCATAGAGGGAGGAGCCAGTGCACACCAGATAGTACCTAATCTTTCTTTAGAGTGCCCAGTCTCCTGCGGAGCCCGTCTATTCCCCATGGTCCTTACGGAGTTCCCAGCATCCACTAGGACGTCAGAGAAATAGGATTTTAATACCTACCGGTAAATCCTTTTCTCCTAGTCCGTAGAGGATGCTGGGGACTCCAAAAGGACCATGGGGTATAGACTGGATCCGCAGGAGACATGGGCACACTATAAGACTTTGAATAGGTGTGAACTGGCCCCTCCCTCTATGCCCCTCCTCCAGACCTCAGTTATAGGAACTGTGCCCAGGGAGACGAACATTTCGAGGAAAAGGATTTTTGTTAAACCAAGGGTGAGATACATACCAGCTCACACCACAAACACACCGCACAACTGGATTAGCAGGAATACCAGATAACAGTATGAACGAAAAAACAGCAACAAGCTGAACATAACCGATACACAACCTCCGTGTAACCGAAAACAACAACAATACAACTGCAAGAAACAGTACGCACTGGGATGGGCGCCCAGCATCCTCTACGGACTAGGAGAAAAGGATTTACAGGTAGGTATTAAAATCCTATTTTCTCTTACGTCCTAGAGGATGCTGGGGACTCCAAAAGGACCATGGGGTCTATACCAAAGCTCCAGACCAGGCGGGAGAGAGCGGACGACTCTGCAGCACCGATTGAGCAAACATGAGGTCCTCAGCAGCCAGGGTATCAAACTTGTAGAACTTAGCAAAAGTGTTTGAACCGACCACGTAGCTGCTCAGCAGAGCTGAAGTGCCGAGACTCCTTGGGCAGCCGCCCAAGAAGAGCCCACCTTCCTGGTAGATTAGGCCTTCACTGACTTCGGCAACGGCAATCCAGAAGTAGAATGAGCGTGCTGAATCGTATTACAAATACAGCGTGCAATAGTCTGCTTGGAAGCAGGATTTCCAATCTTGTAGGAAGCATACAGGACAAACAGAGCCTCCGTTTTCCTAACAAGAGCCGTTCTGGTGACATAAATTTTCAAAGCTCTTACGACATCGAGAGATTTTGGCACCGCCACGGCATCCGTAGCCACAGGCACCACAATAGGTTGATTTATGTGAAACGAAGAAACCACCTTCGGCAGAAATTGTTGACGAGTCCTCAATTCCGCTCTATCCACATGGAAAATCAAATATGGGCTCTTGTGAGACAAAGCCACCAATTCCGACACCCGTCTGGCGGACGCCAAGGCCAAAAGCATGACCACTTTCCAAGTGAGAAATTTCAACTCAACCTTTCGCAAAGGTTCAAACCAGTGAGACATAAGAAACTGTAACACCACGTCAAGATCCCACGGTGCCACAAACGGAGGATGGATATGCAGCACTCCCTTCACGAAAGTCTGAACTTCAGGAAGGGCGGCCAATTCTTTTTGAAAGAAAATAGATAAAGCCGAAATCTGCACTTTTATGGAACCCAATTTCAGGCCTGCATCCACGCCTGCCTGCAAAAAATGGGAGGAAACGACCCAGCTGAAACTCCTCCGCAGGAGCTTTCTTGGCTTCACACCACGACACATTTTCTCCAAATACGGTGATAATGCTTCGCCGTGACCTCCTTTCTAGTCTTAAGGAGAGTGGGGATGACTTCCCCGGGAATACCCTTTCGAGCTAGGCTTTGGCGATCAACCGCCACGACGTCAAACGCAGCCTCGGTAAGTCCTGAAATACGCATGGCCCCTGCAGTAACAGGTCCTCTCTGAGAGGAAGCGGCCAAGGATTTTCTATGAGCAATTCCTGAAGATCCGGATACCAGGCCCTCCGTGGCCAATCGGGAACGACAAGCACTGCCAGAACCCTTGTTCTTGTTATGATCCTCAACACTTTTGGAATGAGAGGAAACGGAGAAAACACATATACCGACTGAAACACCCACGGAGCTACCAGGGCGTCCACTGCACTGGCTTGGGGGTCCCTTGACCTGGAACAATACCTCGGAAGCTTCTTGTTGAGACGAGACGCCATCATGTCTATTTGAGGAATTCCCCAATGCCGTGTCACTTCTGCAAATACCTCTGGATGAAAAGCCCACTCTCCTGGATGGAGATAGTGTCTGCTGAGGAAGTCTGCTTCCCAGTTGTCCACGCCCAGAAAGAAGACTGCTGACAGAGCGCTCACGTGCTTTTCCGCCCAGCGGAGAACTCTTGTGGCCTCCGCCATCGCCGCTCTGCTCCTTGTTCCGCCCTGGCGGTTTACGTGCCGATTCAGGACAGGTAGACCTCGAAGCAGGTGTTCCGCTTGCAGGAGGCCGTTGTAAATGGCTCTTAACTCCAGAACGTTTATGTGGAGACAAGTTTCCTGGCTTGACCATTTTCCTTGGATACTTCTTCCTAGCGTGACTGCTCCCCAGCCTCGGAGACTTGCATCCGTGGTCAGCAGGACCCAATCCTGGATTCCGAACCTGCGTCCCTCTAGAAGGTGAGAACTTTGCAGCCACCACAGTAGAGCAATTCTTGTCCTGGAAGATAGACTTATTTTCTGGTGCATGTGCAGATGAGACCCGGACCATTTGTCCAGCAGGTCCCACTGAAACACCCAGGCATGAAACCTGCCAAACGGAATGGCTTTGTAAGCCGCCACAATCTTCCCTAGCACTCAAGTGCATTGATGAATCGACACTCTTGCCGGTTTCAGAGACTCCTTGACCATGCACTGGAGTTCCAGAGCCTTTTCCGCCGGAATAAACACTCTGTAGTTCCGTGTCTAGGATCATGCCCAAGAAGGGCAGCCGAGTTGAGTTGTCGGGATCAATTGAGACTTTGGCAAATTTAGAATCCAACCATGATGTCGGAGAACGGTCAGGGAGAGTTCCACATTTCTTAACAACTGCTCCTTCGATCTCGCCTTTATCAGGAGATCGTCCAAGTACGGGATAATTGAGACACCTTGCTTGCGTAGGAGCACCATCATTTCCGCCATCACTTTGGTGAAGACCCTCGGGGCTGTGGAAAGCCCAAACGGCAACGTCTGAAATTGGTAATGACAATCCTGCACTGCAAATCTCAGAAAGGGCTGATGTGGAGGATATATCGGGACGTGTAAGTAGGCATCTTTTATGTCGACTGACGCCATAAAATCCCCCCCCCCTTCTAGGCTGGAGATTACAGCCGGAAGAGATTCCATCATGAACTTGAAAGTTTTCAAGTACAGATTGAGGGATTTCAGGTTCAGGATCGGTCTGACCGAGCCGTCCGGCTTCGGCACGACAAAGAGGCTCGAATAGAACCCTTCCCCCCGTTGGGACGGGGGAACCGGAACAATGACCCTCTGTTGACACAACTTTTGTATCGCTGCACTTACTACTTCCCTTTCTGGGATAGAAACTGGCAAGGCTGATTTGAAAAATCGGCAGGGGGGGGCATCTCCTGAAACTCCAGTTTGTACCCTTGGGACACTATGTCTAAGACCCAAGGATCTAGGCCGATTGAACCCAGACCTGACTGAAGTTTCGGAGACGGGCACCCATCGGCACTGACTCCTGCAGGGGAGCCCCAGCGTCATGCGGTGGACTTGGCAGAGGCGGGGGGAGGACTTATGGTCCAGGGCGCCAGACACAGCAGGCAACCTTTTTCCCCTTCCTCTACCTTTTGAAGCGAGGAAGGACGAGCCCCTTCCTTTTTTGTATTTATTAGGCCAAAGGGACTGCATCTGATAACGGGGTGCCTTTTTCTGTTGTGCGGGAACATAAGGAAGAAAAGAGGACTTACCCGCAGTAGCGGTAGACACCAGCTCAGCAAGGCAGTCACCAAACAAGACACTACCTTTAAAAGGGAGAGCTTCCATAGCTTTCTTGGAGTCAGCATCAGCATTCCACTGATGAATCCACAGCGCCCTCCTGGCTGAGACTGCCATGGCATTGGCCCTTGAACCCAAGAGGCCAATATCCCTCGCCGCATCCTTCAGGTAAGCTGCAGCGTCCCTGATATAACTAAGAGTCAAAAGAATGTTATCCTTATCAAGGGTATCCATGTCAGATGCTAAATTATCAGCCCACTTAGCAATAGCACTACTTACCCATGCCGACGCCACGGCAGGCCTGAGGAGTGCACCCGTAGTGACATAAATGGCCTTTAATGTCGTTTCCTGTTTGCGAACCGCAGGATCCTTGAGTGCCGCCATGTCAGGAGACGGAAGCGCCACTTTTTTGGACAGTCGGGACAGAGCCTTGTCCACATTGGGAGATGGCTCCCACTTTTCCCTGTCGTCAGAGGGGAAAGGATATGCCATAAAAATTCTCTTGGGAATCTGCCATCTTTTGTCAGGCGACTCCCAAGCCTTTTCACAAAGAGCGTTCAGTTCATGAGAGGGGGGAAACTTCACCTCAGGCTTTTTCCCTTTAAATAAACAAACCCTTGTATCTGGAACAGGAGGTTCCTCAGAAAAATGTAAAACATCTTTAATAGCCACGATCATGTACTGAATACTCTTTATCAATTTTGGATGTAAACTGGCCTCACTAAAGTCGACACTGGAATCAGAGTCCTTGTCGGTATCCGTATCTGCCATCTGGGTAAAGGAACGTTTTTGTGACCCTGAGGGGGCCTGTACCTGAGATAAGGCGTCTTCCATGGATTTTCTCCACGTTTGTGTCTAAGAATCAGATTTATCCAGCCTCTTAGACAGTAACGCCACATTTGCATTCAATGTACTCAACATATTCACCCAATCAGCAGTCGGCTGTGCCGACAGAGTCACTCCCAAATCCTTCTCTGCGCCCCCAGTAACTTCCTCCGGGGAGGAGCACTCAGCCTCAGACATGTCGACACTCTGTACCGACACACACTCACACTGGCAATAGGGGACAGACCCACAGGGAAGCCTGTTAGAGAGAACACAGAGGGAGTATACCAGCTCACACCCCAGCGCCCATATACTACAAACAAAATAATATATGTTCACTGCGCTGTTCTAAAATATATATATATATATATATATATATATATATATATACACACATCCCCAATTGCCTGTGGCCCCCCATCCCGTTTTGCTCCCTGTACTTGTAAGGAGAGTGGAGGTCCGTGCCAGCGTCTCTGCATGCTCTGTGAAGAGAGAAAACGGCGCTGGTAAGCTGTGCGGCTAAGCCACGCCCCCACCCGGCACGCTGTAGCCCCGCTCAAATTAAAACTATTATACTGGCGGGGGTCTCATATATAGTGCCAAGGCACCACTAATACGTGTTTTTGACAGTGAAGAAACTCCAGTAACCTGCTGCCCAGGGCGCTCCCCCCAGCACCCTGCACCCTGAGAGTGCCGTTGGTGTGTGTGGGAGCATGGAGTGCTGCGCTGTACCTCATTTACTGAGGTCTTCTGCATACTCACCCGGCTTCTTTCTTCTGGCTTCTGTGAGGGAGTTGACGACGCGGCTCCAGAAACAAGCAGCTAGGCGCACCAAGTGATCGAACCCTCTGGAGCTAATGGTGTCCAGTAGCCTAAGAAGCAGAGCCCTTAACTCAGAAGAAGTAGGTCTGACATCTCTCCCCTCAGTCCCACGAAGCAGAGAGCCTGTAGCCAGCAGGTCTCTCTGAAAATAAAAAAGCCTAACAGTCTTTTTAGAGAAACTCAGTAAAGCTCCCCTAGTGTATGTCCAGTCTCTCTGGGCACAGAACCTAACTGAGGTCTGGAGGAGGGGCATAGAGGGAGGGGCCAGTTCACACCCATTCAAAGTCTTATAGTGTGCCCATATCTCCTGCGGATCCCGTCCATACCCCATGGTCCTTTTGGAGTCCCCAGCATCCTCTAGGACGTAAGAGAAAATAGATATTGCAATTGGCTTCTTAATATTACACCAGTGCAAGAATTAGAACATGCTCCAAATCAGCATGTTAATTTGATATCACTATGCCTAATTTGAGCACTTCTAAGATATTATCTAGTTTTCACACTGGTTAGCAATCATGTAAGTGCCACACTTATAGCAGTAACTTCTGTAATCTAACACTAGTGTGGTTTACATTGCACACACCAAAATTTATGAAACAGGGCTTAAGGCCATAATGATGTAGATGCCATGGGTGTTGGATTATGGCTGACATTTAGGGTGGTATTCAATTCTTTTCACCCCCTTCCACACCCATTCTGTCTCTGCTAACGTGTGTGGTGTAATAATTTCAGCTTGTTACCCCTGGGGTAGTGACGGTGCCCAACCCTTTACACAGCTAAACCTGATTACCATGGGCACAATATGAGCAATAACGGGTATCACTTAAAAAAGGAGATTGGGTGTGAAACATCATTTGAATACCGCCCTCGGGGCGGAGTTCTATTGTTCAGGCATCCAGCATATGGAGCTATTCAATTGTAGCTCCGTTCGGACGTGAATAGCTGCCGGCATCTGCATTTCGGCTCCCAGGGATGGAAAGTTGAAATGCGCAAAGTGACCCATTTGGGTACCCAAACTGCAATTTTTTCGTAATCGCGGCCAGCATAAAACAGCTAAACCTGACCTTCATGGGCACGATCAGCATGGAAAGAAAAATTGCACCTCGCGATCTCCTGTCACTTTACACAGGAGATTGGGGGCGCTAAACTATTGAATATTGCCCTCATTGTCTTATTCCAATGGAGCCGCTATAAATACAAAACCCAATAATTTTGGTATCTACATCACTGTGGCCTTAGACACTGTTTCATGCATTTGGTGTTTGCAAAGTAAGCCAGGAATGCTTTGTTGCACTTGCCATTTAAAAGCCAGTATCCCACCGTTAGTATGGTAACCGCCGGTCTCCCAAACCCAACCCCTTCCTTCTGCAGTTTCTCATACTCAACATTACTCTCAGAAGAGCATCACCCAGGCACGGATTGATATCCCCAGCTAAGGACTTATCTTCCCACCATTAGAGCAACCTACTATGTAATTTTCCCATACACTGCTACTGTACCAGTGCTCAGGTCCCCATCCCTTTCCCTGCATATATATACCTGCTGGGAGGGCCCACGTTGGAGGGTCTGCACATAAAAAGCTCACAAACTGTTGCTACTTTTCAGAAAGCTGCTGAGGATAGCTTTCCTCTGCTAAAGTCCCTGTTTTTCATCATTGATCTGCAGTAAGACTTCTCTCACTGTGCATACAACGCGAATCAGAACCAGCGGTTACACTTCGGGGTTTTAAAATGTAATATGTATATAATGCACAGAGTGAACTTGCCATGAGTGGAGTGAAGGCACAGTAAGGTCAGCATGGATGTGCTGCTATGTGGCTGTGAGGTGCCCCTGGAAACACTAGCCTACAACCATGCTTGTAGATACTGGAGCAGCGAGTAATGGGACAAGTAACCCACCGGCGACTCTCCCTACTGAGGCCAGCGCACACGTTCATCACTGACTCGCCCTTACCTTTAGCTTGTGAATCTCTACGGTGTCCGCCATCTTGGTAGCTCCCCCTCGTCTGAGAAACGGGCACGTGACGCAGCTATTGGACGGGCGCGCACGTGACGTCATGCACGCACTAAAGCGCGGGAGTTTCGATTCCAGCTGTCTTTGGTGTAATGCACCGCGCGGCAGCCCAGTCTCGGCGTGTACCGGGGAATATGCGCTGTGCAATAACAAAAGCTACTGACAGTAACCCACGCGTGGAACGGCAGGGACACGTGTGTGAGTGGCCGGCAAGTTGCCCGGTTTGGGAAGATGATTGGTTGTTCGGTGGGGCTCATGAACCAATCAGTGCTTAGTGACGTCATTAGCCTGCGAGGGACTATAGACCTATCTAGGGTCGCCCAGCGATAACGCAATGTCGCTGCCGCCTATCATAGGGCGGCAGCTTTTACTGATGGTGTAACCAAAGGACGGCGACGTCATCGCTGTCCCGCCCACACACGTCTGCCAGTGCCCAGCAGCGGAAGTGGCGGCGTTTCCTGGAGACCGGGGACAGCAGGCGGAGGTATCGTAGACGAGGTGAATACAGCTTCCGCGGTCTGCGTGGGGCGTCTGCATATTGGTCTGAGTTGTATATCTCTATACATCGTAACATAGTGATGGGTGAAGTCTGGGCCGTGCCTGCGTCTTGCAGTATGGCAGTTTCCTGTGGTGCACCTAGCCATTGGTCGCGTCTCGGCGCACACTAATTATGTGCTCCCTTCCCCATAGCTCAGGTGTGCTAGTGTAACCTTATCCGCACACGCTCCCTGTGTAATAATACCTGTGTAGCAGTGTGTCTTGGGAAAGCTCCAGGGGCCACAGCGCAGCTTTCTAACACACTACGGGTCACTCCCAATACTGAGGGATTCAGTATCGGTCATTCTTCTTATTTATCTTTCTCAACTTATCATTTTATTATCAGCTTGCCCCATTTCTGAAGTAAACATTTGTCTTTTAGGATGAATGTTGGGGTGGCACACAGCGAAGTGAACCCCAACACCAGGGTGTTGAACAGCCGAGGAATATGGTTGGCCTACATAATTCTAGTAGGTTTCCTTCACATAATCCTTTTGAGCTTTCCTTTCTTCAGTGTTCCTGTTGTCTGGACCCTGACTAATGTCATTCACAATCTGGTAAGCCATATTGTAACTTACTTTTTATAATCGTTTGTTTACGTTTGAAGACATGCACACACCTTTGTAAAAGGTTTTGTAGAGGCTTTCTGTCAATGTATCACTGGAATCTAATTGTGCTAGCAATGTAAATTAGACATTTATATAGTATTACTAGTCCTTAACATTTATATAGTGCACATTATGCAGTCCATTCCCCTTGTGGAATCTATATCTCCTAACATATGGACACAGAAACATTAGTGGTGCTTTGATTTATTTGTAAGAAGCTAATTAACCAATAGTGCTATGAGGCAGCAAGCTAACCATTGTTGTCAGCAGCACTGCCACCATCCTTTGTTCTTACACATAGTGGCCTGCCTCACACTATAACTGACTTGACAGGCTTAGCTGTCAATCAACAGCCCTGCACCGCCCCTGGCTCTTACACACACACACTCTGTGCTAGGATGTCGATGGCTCGCCTCACTCTGTAGCTGACTTCACAGGCTCCACTGTCAGCAGCACCCCAGTGCCACCCCTGGCTCCGGCTTGTACACCTATTCTTCACGTTCGGCTGTTTTAGCAGTGCACCGCGCCCTGCCCAATTTTGAAAGGTCAAAATGCGCCCTGCTAAAACAGCCATGCTGCCGATGAGCACCACATGTATTCACATTAAAGGGAGAGATTGGGGGAAGCCAAACACCTCTGTAAGTGCTGGGCATGTCACCATTGGTGTTGCCGACTTGGCCGACTGCGCCCTGCCCACATTCTAGGGGAAACACTGCACATAGGACCTAATTCAGCATGAATTGCAGTTTTGCAAAAAATCGCAGAACGACAACTTGTTCCACTAGCATGCGGGGGACCGCCCAGCACAGGGCAAGGCCGCCCTGCATGCCAGGTCCTCCCCAACCCCCACTAAAATGCGAGTGATTTGCTGAACAGTGTAGCGCTTGCATCTTTAGGGTAGCCCCCTGCCTGCGCAGGCTAGCTGGGAAGGCAGTCGCCAGGCTGACAAGTTTTGGTCTAGTGACCTCTTGTTGTGGTTCATGAATGTAACACAGGAACCAGCACACTCCCCATTCATGATCATGTAACTGGAATCCCTGATGCACAAAGGCACACCATGTAAAGGGGGTTATTCAGACCTGATTGCTCCTCTGCAAATTTGCAGAGGTCTGTGATCAGATAGCCGCTGCGCAGTCAGCGTGAAAACCCGCCCTGTGCAAGTCTATGTACGGCTTGCGAAAATCTCGGCAATCGCCAGTCAGCTGCAAATCCGTTCACAACTCACTCACCATCAACTAATTTCTCTTACGTCCTAGAGGATGCTGGGGACTCCGTAAGGACCATGGGGTATAGACGGGCTCCGCAGGAGATAGGGCACCTAAAAAGAACTTTGACTATGGGTGTGCACTGGCTCCTCCCTCTATGCCCCTACTCCAGACCTCAGTTAGATCTTGTGCCCAGAGGAGAATGGGTGCACTGCAGAGAGCTCTCCAGAGTTTTCTGTGGAAGAAGAATTTTGTTAGGTTTTTTATTTTTAGGGAGTCCTGTTGGCAACAGGCTCCCTGCATCGTGGGACCGATGAGAGAGAAGCAGAGCTGGCTTGTCAAGTTGGGCACTGCTTCTAAGGCTACTGGACACCATTAGCTCCAGAGGGAGTCAGAACACAGGTCTCACCTGGGGTTCGTCCCGGAGCTGCGCCGCCGTCCTCCTCACAGATGCCGAAGATAGAAGCCGGATAGAGAAGGCAGAAGACATCAGATCTTCATGAGGTAAGGCGCGCAGCGGTAAGCTGCGCGCCATTGCTCCCAGTCTCACGCACACAGAGCAGCACTGAAGGGTGCAGGGCGCAGGGGGGGGTGCCCTGGGCAGCAATAAACCTCACATTTTGGCACAAAACAGTTTGATTAGACTGCGGAGGCAGTAAATCTATGATCCCCCGCCATTTTATTGAAAAATCACTGGGACCGAAGCCCGCCGTCGGGTGGGCGGGGCTTGATCCTCAGCACTAACCAGCGCCATTTTCTCCACAGAAGCTGGATGAGGAAAACGCTGGCTCCCTGGTCTCTCCCCTGCTGAACTTCACAGGCTGGAAAAAAGAGGAGGGGGGCACATTAGCGACGCAGTGAGTGGGAATTGGCATATTATATATAAAAAAGCGCTATCTGGACATGTTTTTTCCAGTGTTTTTAAGCGCTGGTGTGTGCTGGCATACTCTCTCTCTTTAGGACCTGGTTGGGGTTTTGTCCCCTTATAAGGTAAATCCCTGTGTGTGTGGGGTGTCGGTACGTGTGTGTCGACATGTCTGAGGCGGAAGGCTTCTCCAAGGAGGAGGTGGAGCAAATGAGTGGTGTGTCCCCGTCGGTTGTGCCGACTCTAGATTGGATGGACATGTGGCATATGTTGAATGTGGCATCTTTACATAAAAGGCTTGATAAGGCTGATTTAGGGGGGACATAAGGGGGTCAATCCTCGGATTGAACCGACTCACAGGGCCCGTCGCGGTCTCAAAAGCGTCCCTTAACACAAGACACTACTACCGACACGGGTACTGATTCCAGTGTCGACTATGACGAAGTAAAATTGCACCCTAGGGTGACTAAAACCATTCAGTGTATGATTGTGGCAATAAGGGATGTGTTGCATATTGTGGATGAACCCTCGGTCCCCGACACAATGGTACACATGTTTAAGGAAAAGAAACAGATTATTAACTTTCCCACATCTCATGAATTAAAAGAATTCTTTGGAAAAGCTTGGGAGACTCCGGATAAGAGACCGCAGATCCCCAAAAGAATTTTTATGGCATACCCTTTCCCTAAGCAGGACAGGGAGATTTGGGAATCACCCCCCACTGTGGACAAGGCCCTGACGCGCTTGTCCCAGAAAGTGGCGCTACCGTCTCCTGACACAGCAGCCCTTAAGGACCCTGCAGATCGCAGGCAAGAAACTACCTTAAAGTGTATTTATTCTCATACGGGTGCTGTGCTAAGACCGACAATTGCGTCGGCATGGGTGTGTAGCGCAATTGCAGCTTGGACAGATGAGCTGACAGATCAATTTGATAATATGGATAAGGATACTATATTCCTAACTCTAGCACATATTAAAGAAGCAGTCTTATTTATGAGGGATGCTCAAAGGGACATTGGATTGCTAGCTTCTAGGGCCAATGCCATGTCTGTCTCAGCGAGAAGATCCTTATGGACTTGCCAATGGACGGGTGATGCTGATTCCAAAAAAACATATGGAAGTACTACCCTATAAGGGTGATGTATTGTTTGGGGATGGGCTGACGGACCTGGTTTCCACAGCTACAGCAGGTAAATCAAATTTTTTACCATATATTCCCCAACAGCAAAAGAAAGTAACACCCTATCAGATGCAGTCCTTTCGGTCGCACAAGTCCAAAAGAGGTCGGGGATCCTCTTTCCTCGCCAGAGGTAAGGGCAGAGGCAAGAGAGCACCTGCTTCGGCAGGTGCCCAGGAACAAAAGTCCTCCCCGGCTGCTCCAAAACCCACAGCATGACGCTGGGGCTACCCTGAGGGAGTCCGCACCGGTGGGGGCACGTCTTCGACTTTTCAGTCAGGCCTGGGTCAGATCAGACCTGAATCCCTGGGTGTTGGAAATAGTTTCCATGGGGTACAAACTGGAATTCGAGAAAGGGATGTAGTGTTAGCTGCAATTCAAACGCTGTGTATACAGCAAGTGATAATCAAGGTTCCCCTGCACCAGCAGGGAAGAGGTTACTACTCAATCCTATTTGTGGTACCGAAACCGGACGGTTCGGTCAGACCTATTTTGAATCTGAAATCCCTAAACCTGTACATAAAGATTCAAATTCAAAATGGAATCTCTCAGAGCGATAATAGCCAACATGGAGGAGGGGGAGTTTATGGTGTCTCTGGACATAAAGGACCTTCATGTCCCCATATATGCCCCCCATCAGGAATACCTGAGATTCGCTGTACAGGATTGTCATTACCAATTTCAGACGTTGCCGTTTGGACTCTCCACGGCCCCGAGGATTTTCACCAAGATAATGGCGGAAATGATGGTGGTCCTGCGCAAGCATGGAGTCACAATTATCCCATACTTGGACGCTCTCCTGATAAAAGCGAGATCAAGGGAGAAATTGCTGAGCAGTGTGGTGCTCTCGCTGAGAGTGCTCCAGCAACACGGTTGGATTCTAAATCTACCGAAGTCACAGTTGTTTCCGACAACTCGACTACTGTTCCTAGGTATGATACTGGATACGGAACAAATGAAGGTCTTCCTCCCAATAGAGAGAGCCCAAGACATACAGAACATGGTCCGAGACTGGCTAAAACCAAAAACGGTGTCAGTTCACCAATGCACTCGAGTTCTGGGGAAAATGGTGGCGGCCTACGAGGCCATTCCCTTCGGAAGGTTCCATGCAAGGACTTTTCAATGGGACCTTCTGGACAAGTGGTCCGGGTCCCATCTGCACTTGCATCGGAAAATAACTCTGTCCCCAGGGACCAAAATATCCCTCCCGTGGTGGTTGCAAAGTGCTCACCTCCTGGAGGGTCGCAGGTTCGGAATTCAGGATTGGATCCTGGTTACCACGGATGCGAGCCTCCGAGGATGGGGAGCGGTCACACAGGGAAAAAATTTTCAGGGTCTTTGGTCAGACCAGGAGTCCTGTCTACATCAATGTGTTGCAACTCAGGGCCATTTACAACGGCCTTCGACAAGCGGAGAGTTTTCTTCGAAACCTACCGGTTCTGATTCAATCAGACAATGTCATAGCAGTGGCTCATGTGAACCGCCAAGGCGGGACAAAAAGCAGAGTCGCGATGGCGGAAGCCACAAGGATCCTTCGCTGGGCGGAAAATCATGTAAGCGCTCTGTCAGCTGTCTTCATTCCGGGAGTGGACAACTGGGAAGCAGACTTCCTCAGCAGACACGATCTCCATCCAGGAGAGTGAGGACTTCATCAAGAAGTCTTTGCAGACGTAACACGTCTTTGGGGAACTCCTCAAACAGACATGATGGCGTCACGCCTCAACAAAAAACTTCGGAGGTACTGCGCCAGGTCTCGGGACCCTCGGGCAATAGCAGTAGACGCTCTGGTAACACCGTGGGTGTTCAAATCGGTCTACGTGTTTCCTCCTCTTCCTCATCACAAAAGTGTTGAGGATCATAAGACGAAGAAGAGTACGAACGATACTCTGTCCCAGACTGGCCTCGAAGGGCCTGGTACTCGGATCTACAAGAGATGCTCACAGGAGATCCCTGGCCTCTTCCTCTGAGGGAAGACCTGTTGCAGCAGGTGCCCTGTGTATTTCAAGACTTACCGCGGTTACGTTTGACGGCATGGCGGTTGAACGCCGAATCCTAGCGAAAAAGGGGAAGTATGTGTCTTGGTGTGAAACCAAGAATGCACCTACGGAAGATTTTCATCTGGGTCGTCTTCTCCACTTCCTACGGACAGGAGTGGATATGGGCCTGAAATTAGGCTCTGTTAAGGTACAGATTTCGGCCCTCTCGATTTTCTTTCAGAAGGAATTGGCTTCTCTTCCAGAAGTCCAGACGTTTGTAAAGGGAGTGCTGCACATCCAGCCCCCTTTTGTGCCTCCATGGGACCTGAACGTGGTGTTGCAGTTCCTAAAATCACACTGGTTTGAACCGCTTAACAAGGTTGAGTTGAAATTTCTTACCTGGAAGGTGGTCATGTTGTTGGCCTTAGCATCAGCAAGGCGAGTGTCAGATTTGGCGGCTTTGTCAGACAAGAGCCCCTACTTGATTTTTCATGTGGATCGAGCTGAATTGAGGACACGTCCGCAATTTTTGCCTAAAGTGGTTTCTTCGTTCCATATGAATCAACCTATTGTGGTGCCTGTGGCTTCAAGTGACCTGGAGGATTCCAGATCCCTGGAAGTAGTCAGGGCCTTAAAAATTTATGTAGCCAGGACGGCTAGAATTAGGAAAACAGAGGCTCAGTTTGTCCTGTATGCGGCCAATAAGATTGGCGCTCCTGCTTCGAAACAGACTATTGCTCGCTGGATCTGTAATACGATTCAGCAGGCTCACTCTACGGCTGGATTGCCGGCACCAAATTCGGTTAAGGCCCATTCCACTAGGAAGGTGGGCTCTTCTTGGGCGGCTGCCCGAGGCGTCTCAGCATTACAACTTTGCCGAGTGGCGACTTGGTCGGGGTCAAACACTTTTGCTAAATTCTACAAGTTTGATACCCTGGCTGATGAGGACCTAGCGTTTGCTCAGTCGGTGTTGCAGAGTCATACGCACTCTCCCGCCCGATTGGATGCTTTGGTATAAACCCCATGGTCCTTACGGAGTCCCCAGCATCCTCTAGGACGTAAGAGAAAATAAGATTTTAAACCTACCGGTAAATCTATTTCTTCTAGTCCGTAGAGGATGCTGGGCGCCCGTCCCAGTGCGGAAACTCTGCAAGACTTTTATATAGTTGTTGCTTACATAAGGGTTATGTTACAGTTGACATCGGTCTTGGACCGTTACTGTTGTTTGTGTTCATACTGTTAACTGGTTATGTATGTTCCAGGTTATACGGTATGATTGGTTTGGGCTGGTATGAATCTTACCCTTGGATTGCTAAATCCTGCCTTGTATTGTCCATCTTCTCTGGGCAGTTCTCTAACTGAGGTCTGGAGGAGGGGCATAGAGGGAGGAGCCAGTGCACACCCATAGTCAAAGTTCTTTTTAGGTGCCCTATCTCCTGCAGAGCCCGTCTATTCCCCATGGTCCTTACGGAGTCCCCAGCATCCACTACGGACTACGAGAAATAGATTTACCGGTAAGTAAATTCTTATATTTTTTTTCCAGTCTGTGCATAGCCCAGGACCTACTCCTACAGTTCAGGGCCAGAGTTGATGTCACACGCACGCTTGGGCACGTCTGCGTTTTTTCTGACACTCCCAGAAAACACCCAGTTATCACCCCCCAAATGCCAGCTTCTTGTGAATCGACTTGTGTACAGCTAGTGATCGATAATTGGCCAGCTTGCACATTCGCACAACAGTGATCAGGTCTGAATAACCCCCATAGTTACACCCTGATGCCCCAAGTGTTTCAAGTTTACTTTGTGGACTGAAGCAATATGTATGAGAATGTAACCTATACGTTTTGTATCTCATCAGTGAAGTCACTTCCTCCTAGTTAATTCATAGAGTAAACATTGGTTATCAGCCTTAATGTGGTTAGGTGAAATTTATACTTTAAAATTTATTTCTCTGACGTCCTAAGTGGATGCTGGGACTCCGTAAGGACCATGGGGAATAGCGGCTCCGCAGGAGACTGGGCACAACTAAAAGCTTTAGTCTAACTGGTGTGCACTGGCTCCTCTCACTATGACCCTCCTCCAGACTTCAGTTAGAATCTTGTGCCCGGCTGAGCTGGATGCACACTAGGGGCTCTCCTGAGCTCCTAGAAGAGAAAGTATATTTTAGGTTTTTTATTTTCAGTGAGATCTGCTGGCAACAGACTCACTGCTACGAGGGATTAAGGGGAGAAGAAGCGAACCTACCTGACTGGAGATAGTTTGGGCTTCTTAGGCTACTGGACACCATTAGCTCCAGAGGGATCGAACACAGGACCCGACCTCGATCGTTCGGTCCCGGAGCCGCGCCGCCGTCCCCCTTACAGAGCCAGAAGCAAGAAGTCGGGCAAAACCCCTGCTTCAAAACCAGCCGTTACTGATCCAGTCAGACAACATCACGGCAGTCGCTCATGTAAACCGACAGGGCGGCACGAGAAGCAGGACGGCGATGGCAGAAGCCACAAGGATTCTCCGATGGGCGGAAAATCACGTGTTAGCACTGTCAGCAGTGTTCATTCCGGGAGTGGACAACTGGGAAGCAGACTTCCTCAGCAGGCACGACCTCCACCCGGGAGAGTGGGGACTTCATCCAGAAGTCTTCCAACTGATTGTAAACCGTTGGGAAAGGCCACAGGTGGACCTGATGGCGTCCCGCCTAAACAAAAAGCTAGAAAGATATTGCGCCAGGTCAAGAGACCCGCAGGCGATAGCTGTGGACGCTCTAGTGACACCATGGGTGTACCGGTCGGTTTATGTGTTCCCTCCTCTTCCTCTCATACCAAAGGTACTGAGGATAATAAGGAGAAGAGGAGTAAGAACTATACTCATTGTTCCGGATTGGCCAAGAAGAGCTTGGTACCCGGAACTTCAAGAAATGATCTCAGAGGACCCATGGCCTCTGCCGCTCAGACAGGACCTGCTGCAGCAGGGGCCCTGTCTGTTCCAAGACTTACCGCGGTTGCGTTTGACGGCATGGCGGTTGAACACCGGATCCTGAAGGAAAAGGGCATTCCGGAGGAAGTCATTCCTACGCTGATTAAAGCTAGGAAAGAAGTAACCGCAAACCATTATCACCGCATATGGCGAAAATATGTTGCGTGGTGTGAGGCCAGGAAGGCCCCAAAGGAGGAATTTCAGCTGGGCCGTTTCCTGCACTTCCTACAGTCAGGGGTGACTATGGGCCTAAAATTGGGTTCCATTAAGGTCCAGATTTCGGCTCTATCGATTTTCTTCCAGAGAGAACTGGCTTCACTACCTGAAGTTCAGACTTTTGTTAAGGGAGTGCTGCATATTCAGCCCCCTTTTGTGCCTCCAGTGGCACCTTGGGATCTCAACGTGGTGTTGGATTTCCTAAAGTCACATTGGTTTGAGCCACTTAAAACCGTGGGATTGAAGTATCTCACGTGGAAAGTGGCCATGTTGTTGGCCTTGGCTTCGGCCAGGCGTGTATCAGAATTGGCGGCTTTGTCATGTAAAAGCCCTTATCTGATTTTCCATATGGATAGGGCAGAATTGAGGATTTGTCCCCAATTTCTCCCTAAGGTGGTATCAGCCTTTCATCTGAACCAACCTATCGTGGTGCCTGCGGCTATTAAAGACTTGGAGGCTTCCAAGTTGTTGGATGTAGTCAGGGCCCTGAAAATTTATGTTTCTAGGACAGCTGGAGTCAGAAAGACTGACTCGCTATTTATCCTGTATGCGCCCCACAAGTTGGGTGCACCTGCTTCAAAGCAGACTATTGCTCGCTGGATCTGTAGTACGATTCAGCTTGCACATTCTGCGGCTGGATTGCCGCATCCTAAATCGGTAAAAGCCCATTCCACGAGGAAGGTGGGCTCTTCTTGGGCGGCTGCCCGTGGGGTCTCGGCTCTTCAACTTTGCCGAGCAGCTACTTGGTCGGGGTCAAACACGTTTGCTAAATTCTACAAGTTTGACACCCTGGCTGAGGAGGACCTAGAGTTTGCCCATTCGGTGCTGCAGAGTCATCCGCACTCTCCCGCCCGTTTGGGAGCTTTGGTATAATCCCCATGGTCCTTACGGAGTCCCAGCATCCACTTAGGACGTCAGAGAAAATAAGAATTTACTCACCGGTAATTCTATTTCTCGTAGTCCGTAGTGGATGCTGGGCGCCCATCCCAAGTGCGGATTGTTTGCAATACTTGTATATAGTTATTGTTGAGCCATCTGTTGAGAGGCTCAGTTGTTATCATACTGTTAACTGGGTATTGTATCACGAGTTATACGGTGTGATTGGTGTGGCTGGTATGAGTCTTACCCGGGATTAAAAATCCTTCCTTATTGTGTCAGCTCTTCCGGGCACCGTATCCTAACTGAAGTCTGGAGGAGGGTCATAGTGGGAGGAGCCAGTGCACACCAGTTAGACTAAAGCTTTCTTTTAATTGTGCCCAGTCTCCTGCGGAGCCGCTATTCCCCATGGTCCTTACGGAGTCCCAGCATCCACTACGGACTACGAGAAATAGAATTACCGGTGAGTAAATTCTTATTTTTTCTTTTTTCTTCATATATTGTTCAAGTACACGTTCCACCGAAATATTTTGTTTGCATACATAAATTACCTAGGAACAAATGTTGATTTCTCAAAAATGTTTGTAAGTTAAAGTTATTCATGTGACACACACCATTGTGATTCTAAATCTTTCCTGTGCAGTGCTAATCATTTATTTTCTCATGCTCCGGCATTATGTATGTCTTGGCATATTAGCATTGCATAAAAATAAAGCCACATGGATCCTATTTATAAGCGATTGGCAGATACAAAGTGTATCTAGCACGTACAGATGGGTCCACCTTTATCTTGACCTTTAATAGGATTAGCTGAGACTGGGCAGTCGGACTTGGGGGGTCAGCTACGATCATTCACACTGACATGCGGGCGGACGCCCAGCACAGGGCTATCCCGCCCCGCATGTCGGTGCCGCCCCCCGCAGAAGTGCAAAGGCATCGCACAGCGACGATGCCTTTGCACTTCAAGAGTAGCTCCTGACCAGCGCAGCTTTAGCGTGCTGGCCGGGAGCTACTCATCGCTCCGCGGCCCGCCCCACGTTCAGTCCAGCCACGCTTGCGTTGGCCGGACCGTGCCCACTAAACAGGAATAGGAGCACTAAGGTCCATTGGAGGGCCACATAAACCACGCTTGACCAAGACAGCCGCCTATATCCACTCTATCAGCCCCTGCTAGAGGCTTGTGGTTCCATATTGAGTGTTTAAATAAAATCCAGGAGATGCACTGCCGCCTCTGACTTACAGAAGGCAATGCAGAGTAGCAAGGACTCTGCTGTCCCAGGAGTTTGGCCACCCACTCTTTTCCTCCCTCCTCCCCCCCCCCCCCCCCCCCCCCAAAGTCAAGATATACATTTTGTGAAAGCAAAGGCTCGCTCTTTGGGATAATCTGTGAATGGGTGGTCTTTGTTTTCTCTTGTTTCTTGTCTGATTTTATTTTATTCATTACTTTCCATACAACTTACATGCTACTAATGATCCCACTTTCTGCTTGCTTTATCCGCCAGGTAATGTACCTTTTCCTGCACACTGTAAAGGGCACTCCATTTGAGACACCTGACCAGGGTAAAGCACGGCTCCTCACGCACTGGGAGCAGATGGACTATGGTATCCAGTTTACCTCTTCTCGCAAGTTTCTCACAATATCCCCAATTGTTTTGTAAGTTTTTAGTGTAAGGTGTATTCGATCTGTGATTCAAACTCTAACGGGCAAAAAAAACAAAAAAAAGTTTACTGTATATACTTGAGTATAAGTCGACCTGAATGTAAGCAGAAGCACCTAATTTTACACCAAAAAACTGGGAAAACTTATTGACTCGAGTATAAGCCTAGGGTGAGAAATGAAGCCCTAGCCGTACACAGCCCTCATTGTGCCAGATATGCCCTCATTGTGCCAGATATGCCCTCATTGTGCCAGATATGCTGCCCCGGTGCTAGATATGGCGGCGCATGCTAAAAGTTAGTTTTGTGTTCACCTCTGTAGATGTCGATGTGTGACTCACTCATTAGCTGTTGCAATCAGACTATAGTTAGCGTTCTGATTATGTCACTGGTGAGAGACATATCTGTTTTTAGTGCTGCTGTTTATTGTGTGTTTGCAATGGCTTTGTCTGATTTGTTTTTTGTTTTTTTAAAGTTTGCTATAATTGCACATAGTGTTGTAATACTATTGTAAGTCCTTCTCCTATTAGAACAGTAAGCTGGTACTGTGATTCACAGAAGCTGCTTACAGTTCTGTGGATCACAATAATAAATTCATAGATACTTGTTAGGGTACTTTAACCACTTAAGGTCTGGTCTATTAACTCTCTTCAGTAATCAGTCAAAATTCTGTTTCTTTAGCAACCGGTTGGGGGTCAGTGAATGAAAAGATGACACACAGGATTATGTGTAACCTAGGCAAATCATAGCTGACCTGCTTAGGGCTCGTTACATGTTTATTCTTATAGGTTAAAGACAAAGGAATCATGCTTGCCAATACATTTAGCCAATCAGAATACACCATGTATGTCTCAGAACCTGAAATACATCAATTGTCATACAAGATTTTAATTAGCAATTAGAACATTCTTGAATATGGTTTATTGCTTTGTGATTATCAGTCTCTCGGACATATACTCAAAACATTCTTCCCGACCTTCCTGACTGGCCTTGGACACATCTGGCGTTGCATGTCCTTGAACAATTCATGCTTTAAACAAGATATTCGGAGTATATAGTTTTCTGAATATCTGTGCAATATTTAAGGATACATGAACACATTTGTGATTAACAGTAAATATCTTAATCAATGCGAAAAAGCTTGAATCAATATCTCTCTGACGTCCTAGTGGATGCTGGGAACTCCGTAAGGACCATGGGGAATAGACGGTCTCCGCAGGAGACTGGGCACTCTAAAAGAAAGATTAGGTACTATCTGGTGTGCACTGGCTCCTCCCTCTATGCCCCTCCTCCAGACCTCAGTTAGAATCTGTGCCCGGCCAGAGCTGGATGCACCTAGTGGGCTCTCCTGAGCTTGCTAGAAAAGAAAGTATTTGTTAGGTTTTTTATTTTCAGTGAGATCTGCTGGCAACAGACTCACTGCTACGTGGGACTGAGGGGAGAGAAGCAAACCTACCTGCTTGCAGCTAGCTTGTGCTTCTTAGGCTACTGGACACAATTAGCTCCAGAGGGTTCGAACACAGGGCCTGACCTCGATCGTCCGTTCCCGGAGCCGCGCCGCCGTCCCCCTTGCAGAGCCAGAAGACAGAAGAGAACGACGAAAACGGTGGCTGAAGACTCCTGTCTTCATTAAGGTAGCGCACAGCACTGCAGCTGTGCGCCATTGCTCCCACAGCACACCACACACTCCGGTCACTGTAGGGTGCAGGGCGCTGGGGGGGGGTGCCCTGGGCAGCAATTATAATACCTTTTGGCACAAATTATACACATAATACAGTCTGGCACTGTATATGTGTTCAAACCCCTGCCATTAAGTCACACAAAACGCGGGACAGAAGCCCGTCGCTGAGGGGGTGGGGCCTTCTTCCTCAGCACACCAGCGCCATTTTCCCTTCACAGCTCCGCTGGAAGCAGCTCCCCAGGCTCTCCCCTGCAGTATCTGGATACAAGAAGGGTAAAAAAGAGAGGGGGGGCACTTAAATTTAGGCGCAAATAAGATAAGTAAGCAGCTATTGGGAAAAATCACTTATTATAGTGTACATCCCTGTGCTATATAGGGCTGTGGTGTGTGCTGGCATACTCTCTCTCTGTCTCCCCAAAGGACTTTGTGGGGTCCTGTCCTCAGTCAGAGCATTCCCTGTGTGTGTGCGGTGTGTCGGTACGGCTGTGTCGACATGTTTGATGAGGAGGGTTACGTGGAGGCAAAGCAGGGGCAGATTAGTGTGGTGTCGCCCCCGTCGGGGCCGACACCTGATTGGATGGATATGTGGAAGGTCTTAACCGACAGTGTCAACTCCTTACATAAAAGGTTCGATGACGCAGCAGCCTTGGGACAGCCGGGGTCTCAGCCCGCGCCTGCCCAGGCGACTCAGAGGCCGTCAGGGGCTCATAAACGCCCTCTGGCTCAGATGGTAGACACAGATGTCTGCTATACTGCGGAAGCTCCTACACCATCATACTGGAGGTACTGTATGACCCATAGAACAGTACACTGTATTTGAGATGAGGTTGTGGCAATAAAGAACGTATACACATATTAACAATGACTGATCATATAAGTCTCTTGTTTCTCTAGTTTTGTCATTCCTTGCTGACACTTAAGGGGGGTACTCACGGAGAGATCCATGCTTAAAATCTAAGCAATCTGACTAGATCACAGATTATACTAAAACCAAACTTTGGTAGAGACAGTGGGGTATATGCAATTGCGGTCGAATTCCCGAAAATGTCGAAAAACGGGACATTTTCGCCAAAAAAAAAAAATTGACAATGCAATTCAGTACTTTTCGTCAAAAAAACGGACTTTCCAAATTCGACTTTTTGAAATTCGACATTTGTCAAATTCGACATTTCTGCAATGGTACAAATGCGGCAATTCGACAAAAGTATATTCAATTGAATTCAATTTTTTAGTAGAAATTAAAAGTCTTTTATAACCTGGTGCCAAACGGGTACAGGATGATATCCCGATGGATGCCGGCCATCATTATACCGTAAACTGCGTCCCAGCTGCCAGTATGCTGACAGCCGGGCGAGCGCAAAGAGTCTCCTTACGGGCTCACTGCGCTTGCCATTCTGTGGCCTCGATGGCTCGCTGCGCTCGCCACAGGTTCTGTTCCCACACTGAGTGTCGACACCCACGAGTGAGAATAGTTCCTGAGCGTCGGGATTCTGTCTGTCGGCGTTGCCAGATGTCGTGATTCCGGCGTCTGTATCCTGCCGCTGGGATCCCAACAGCTGGAAACTTAACTGCATCCCTGCCAAACATCTGCCACTATTACTGGTGTTGACAACAGGGGCCATAATTAGGTGTGTGTAAGCAGTTCTGACATCAAGGGCATAAGACCGAGTAGTTGGCCCTATTGCTACCCGATTGGCAAGTGTATTTGACTTGTACTGTGCCTGGAATTGCAAACTGGAGCGTGTCCAGAAATCAGCTGGACCTTTCTGTGATGGTGTGTGACGTTTTTAGTGGAACATTAAGTTTGACGTACAGTTGTGTCCTGCAGAGCATCTTTTTTTCTGCTGCGGGGTACACTGGGCTCCACAAGGAAAGACATAGGGGTGTAGAGCAGGATCTTGTTCCGAGGCACCAACAGGCTCAAAAGCTTTGACTGTTCCCAAGATGCATAGCGCCGCCTCCTCTATAACCCCGCCTCCCTGCACAGGAGCTCAGTCCGGTGTCACTCCTGCCCAGGGTAATTCGTAAGTTCAAGCAAGAAAGAGGAATTCTGTTTCTCATAACTCCAGCGTGGCCCAGACGGCACTGGTTCTCAGACCTGCAGGGCCTATCGTCAGAGCGTCCAATTCTACTTCCACAATGCCCAGACCTCCTCCGTTCAGGGCCCCTGTGTCTACCAGGACCTAGCCCGGCTGTCTTTGACTGCGTGGCTTTTGAAGCTTCCGTCTTGAGGGCTAAAGAGTTTTCTGAGGCGGTCATTAAAACTATGTTGCGGGCCCGAAAACCGGATTTACCATAGGGTCTGGCATTCTTACTTTGTTTGGTGCGCATCTAACAATTATGACGCTTCCAAGTTTAGTACAGCCAAGTTGTTGGCCTTTCTTCAGCAGGGCCTGGACTTAGGCCTGCGTCAGGCCTCCCTCAAGGTTCAAATATCTGCCTTGTCGGTGTGGTTTCAGAGAAAGATTGCGACCTTACCTGATGTGCATACCTGCACTCAGGGTGTGTTGCGTATCCAACCTCCCTATGTCCCGCCTGTGGCTGCTTGGGACTTGTCGGTGGTTTTGGAGGTGTTGCAAGAGTCTCCGTTTGAACCTCTTGGTTCAGCTGATCTTAAGTGGCTTTCCCTTAAGGTGGTGTTTCTGCTGGCTATTGCTTCAGCAAGACGAATGTCGGATTTTGGTGCCTTGTCTTGTAGTTCCCCATATCTGATATTTCACAGTGACCGGGCGGTTCTTAGGACTCGTCGCGGATATTTGCCTAAGGTGGTTTCTTTGTTTCACCTTAATCAGGAGATTGTGGTACCGGCCTTTCTCTCCTGATCTGTCTTCCAAAGAGCGGTCTTTGGATGTGGTACTGGCTCTCCGTATCTATGTGAAGAGAACTGCTTCTGTTAGGAAATCGAATTCTCTCTTTATTCTGTTTGGGTTTCACAAACGGGGCTGGCCTGCTCACAAGCAGATTTTGGCCAGATGGATTAGAATGGTGATTGCACATGCTTATGTGAGGGCTGGTCTGTCAGCTCCTGCTCACATTACGGCCCATTCTTTTCGGTCTGTTGGACCTTCTTGGGCGGCCCGCCGTGGTGCGACCCTTGAACAATTGTGCAAGGCGGCTACGTGGTCCTCTGTGAACACGT
This sequence comes from Pseudophryne corroboree, assembly GCF_028390025.1. Taxonomy (NCBI): domain Eukaryota; kingdom Metazoa; phylum Chordata; class Amphibia; order Anura; family Myobatrachidae; genus Pseudophryne; species Pseudophryne corroboree. The sequence goes on along the minus strand of NC_086445.1, from coordinate 243,162,615 downwards.
TCATAAGGTTCTATGCCTTCGATACTGCCGCTTCCCAGGAGGCTTCCTTTGGACGCCGGGTTCTTGTGCCCGCTACAGTGTGTCCCCTCCCATAAGGAACTGCTTTAGGACATCCCCTATGTCTTTCATTGTGGAGCCCAGTGTACCCTGCAGCAGATAATGAGTTTTATGGTAAGAACTTGCCTTTGTTAAAACTCTTTCTGCGAGGTACATTGGGCTCCACAAGGCGCCCACCCTGACGCACTTAGCTTCTTTGGGTTGGTATGGCATTAGCCGCTGACACTTCTCCTGTCGTGAGAATGTGGTGTATGTGGCTACTAACCGTTGTCGTCTCTTTTCCTGCTACTGCATTGGGCTGGTTAACTAAAAACTGTGCAGGGAGGCGGGGTTATAGAGGAGGTGGCGCTATGCATCTTGGGAACAGTCAAAGCTTTTGAGCCTGTTGGTGCCTCGGATCAAGATCCTACTCTACACCCCTATGTCTTTCCTTGTGGAGCCCAGTGTACCTCCCAGAAAGAGTTTTGACAAAGGTAAGTTCTTACCAAAAAACTTGTGTTTTTTATTTTTTTATATTTTTTTGTGTGTTTTTTCTCTGCGAAAATGCGTCTTAGTCGCAAAGTCATGCACGAGCAGCTTCTGCTGATTAAAATGATATGCAGTATCCCTATATTCTGTGTATGACTACGACTCTATTTGCTTACAGAATGCTATGCTACAGTGTTTTGTTTTGTTTTCTGGAAAACATTGTAATGTGGCATATCGGATGCAGATACAGCCGCAATTACACACAGAATATAGACCTTTTACATTTAAATATTGCAACATTTTACACTCCAAGCCTAAAGAACTGTACTTTTATCTGAAACAAACCATGTACCACAAATTAATTTTCTTCATTGTACTCCATAGTTTTTTCTCTAAAACAAAAACATACTTCATTCTCCCTGCTTTTCACCCCTCTGTACACATTGCTGCCTCAGTTATTCACTCCCCTCTTGTTAACACTCAGAGTTTTTCTTCTCTCTCTACTTTGACTATAACATCCACAACTGGACACCATAACAAAACATTCACAAACCTCCAACTTTATTTTTCTCTCTCTCCTGCTGCTTTTAGCTGGTGACATTTCCCCAAATCCAGGGCCCAATCACTTGCCCCACTCACACCCACTTGATTCGCAACAATATAAACATCCAGCCAACCTTATAAACATCACGTCTCCCTGCACCCTCCAAATCACTAAAATGTGCCTTATGGACTTCACGCTCCGTTTGTAACAAATTAACATCCTTACATAACCTTTTCATATCTAACAACTTCAATCTGCTTGCTATAACAGAAACATGGCTCACTCAATCAGACACGGCCTTACCTGCAGAACGGTCACATGGTGGTCTCCACTACACACACACACACACACACACACACACACACACACACACACACACACACACACACACACACACACACACACACACACACACCTCCAGGCCTGGTAACTGTAAAGGAGGTGGGGTTGGATTATTACTTTCCCAATCTTTCACATACACAGTTCTTCCTCAGGTTCCATCACTCGCATTCACATCATTTGAAGTACATTCCATCAGGATTTATACTCCTTTCTCTCTGCATGTTGTAGCTATGTATCGCCCACCTTGGCAACCCAAACAATTGCTGGAAGATTTTTCTGCCTGGCTCCCTCACTTTCTATCCTCTGACATCTCCACCATCATCATGGGTGATTGCAATATTGCTATTGATTGTCCAAAATCTGCTGCTCATGCCTCCAAACTACTCTCTAACCTCCTCCTCTCGGCCTCTCCCAATGAACTGACTCCTCTACTCATCAGGAGGGCCACTGCCTTGATCTAGTATTCACCAGACTATGCTCAGTTTCTGACTTCACTAACACCCCTTTCCCTCTCTCAGATCACAACCTTATCACCTGCATGCTCTCCACCATTACTTCAAGTTCGGAGTCATTGAAGTCCTCTAATCCTCCTCAAACCTGCAGAAATATTAACTCAATTAATTTTCAAGAACTGTCCACCTCTCTGCAACTACTGCTCTCACCTATTTCTTTATCATCCACTAGGGGTCACTGGAGTACTCTTGGGATATGGACGGGCGGAGCCGAACAAAGGCACTGAATATTCAAATTTAGGACTCTCCCCCCCCTCCATATCCCCAAGTACCTCAGTGTACTTTGCCAGTGTTTTTTCGGTGCTCACAGATGAACATCGGCTTGTGGCAATGGCCACTTTTCAGATTTTTATTTTTATTTTTAATTTTTACACTGCCCGTCTCAGTTTATGGAAAAACATGGGTCCGGGATGGTGTCGCTGCAAGGCAGCGGATGGCGTGTCGGTCCTCACAAAGAGCACCCTCACAGCCACAGGCGCTATAGACAAGCGCATGGCGTGTCGGTCCTCACAAAGAGCACCCTCACAGCCACAGGCAGCCATTGTCTCCTTTAAACTGAACGGAGCTTACAGAAAGAAGATCCGTTACAGCCAGGATAAGACAAAGAGCTGGAAGGAGCTTACACTTACAGAAGCTCCGTCACAGCCAAGATGAGGCTGAAACGGAGCTTGCAGAGAGAAGAGAAGGCGGCACAAGGTATGAGTGTCAGGGCGGTCAGCTCACGCTGCCGCCCTGCTGTGTGTGTGTTATGCTGTAGAAATGACATAGCCGCTGAGCACGTGAACTACACGCCGCTGAAGGTCTTGCTGAACGATGCGCAGAGCGGCCGCACGTCACTCAGACGTTGGCCGCTCTCACTGCGCTGATGGCCCGGTACGAGAATCTCCGTGCGCTGTACTAAGAGAGCGGCCGCACGTCACTCAGACGCCGGCCGCTCTCACTGCTCTGAGGGCACGGCACCGCTAGACGCTACCGCCATTCTCCTGGGCTGAACTAAGTAGAGCGGCCGCACGTCACTCAGACGCCGGCCGCTCTCACTGCTCTGCTGCGGCACCGTTACACGCCGCCGACATTCTCCGGGAGCTCAACTAAGAGAGCGGCCGCACGTCACTCAGACGCCGGCCGCTCTCACTGCTTTCATGGCCCGGCACCGCTACACGCCGCCGAGACAGTGGCCGCACGTCACTAAAGGACGCAGGCCACTTTTCCAAAGACACACCGCAGACACAGGGAGACTGTGTACTGCTGTAGGAAGCAGCTGCCGGACGGCTCCCCGGCGCTAGATCAGGCTCTCCTGCTCTCCCTGCTCCCGATCTCCGTACGCTGCAGGTAAGGGATGCAGGGGGGGGGGGGGGGGGGGAATAATACCCATAGCAGCAGCAAAGGCTGCATGGGTTCAAAATACACAAGCAGCGCAGCACGTTAACAGCACGTTTTATATATATAAATATAATGAAGCTTTTGCTGGCAATAATATCAGTATGAACTGTGATTATAGGTGTAAACACTTTGTATATATATATAATATATATATGAGGCTTTGGCTGGCAATAGGTTATCAGTGGCATAACCTATTACACGTTTAACCATGTTTTCTGTTATTTTTGGTTACAGTTGCATAAATACACTGCAGGCAGTGCTCATATTATTTGAATACATATATTTTACTGTATCCTATGTATAATAGGCTATTAAGCATAATAACTGTATAATAGGCTATTAAGCCTATATTAAAACTGCAGCAGGTACCCTGTACTATGATTTTCTGGGAAAGCATGGCATGACGGCCATTTTAATCATTGCTGGTTTTCCAGTTATAATTCCAGACCATACACCTCTACTCCACAAGGAGGCGCAGGGGTGTTAGTGGGAATTTTTTTTTTTAGTTCAAGATAATTCTGGAACATTCCTGCCCTACATCTTTAAGCCACCAGAAGGCGCAGGGGTGTTAGTAGGAATTTGGTTCGGGTTTCATGCCCATGTGAACTGCTTTTCACATAAAGACTTTGGTTTCCTAATAAATATGCTGTTCAGCAATAACATATATATATAGATATATATGCCATATAATAATCGTGCAAGTGTCTGTCTGTTGCCTATTATGATGTCTGTCTACATAGCGAATAAGGCTCTAGTGCAGACTAAAAATGTTAACATTGGCAATTCAAATTAAAACAGCGGTAATCGGAGTCTCAGAATAACTCCGCCAGCGCTAACAAAAGACAATCTTTCCAAAGTGACAATTTTCCTTTGGGTACCAGAGTGTTTATTTCACTAGTCTTATAATTTAATGCACGATTCTATGTCAAATCTCACACCGATAACTACAAGTGAGCAGGGTACATTAGTCCAGCACTCAGATAGTGCGGGGTTTTAGACAACCATACATTATAAAAACCACAGATACATTTGGGTCACTAGAATCTATCTATGGAACCATGCCGATCACGGTTAAAAGAAGCTGCAGAGTATATCTGTAAAGCTTTTGCTAACGCCGGTTATTTTCAAATTGTCGCTAGTTAAGCGCGACAAGCCCAGAGCTTGTTTGCTCCTAAATTGGATATATGTGTAACGACATTTTATCCCTTTACGATATTCTGCCATTAGCGCATACAATATACTTGTAACAGCGTTTTATTCTTTTATAAACATCAGTCACGTCTTGTAACGACAGGACGTTACAGTCAGCAAGCCAGTGGTTTGATGACCTCTTTTACATTTGTGGAAGTGCGTCTTTTCAGGTTACATTTGCGAGGTTTCATGACTTCAACTCATATATGTCTCAGCTATTTACAGCTTGGAGTACAAAACTGCTTCTGGCGAACGGTTTGGCAGGTTGTCATTTAGTCTTTGCTGGGTTATAAACCAGTCAATAGTACGCCAACAGAGTCAAAATGACTTATTCCCGTCTGTTTGAGTAAAATCAAACAGCTCCGTTGCAATATCAATCAGCAAGTCATTTACTACAGTTAGAAAATGAAAATGGATTTTCTGCAGTTAGTTTTTGCTTATTGCAGCCACAAAATTGTATAATTGCATTTGATCTTCACAATGCGTATTTACCCAGTCCGGTTTCTTCATCACAGGTTCTAGCGTTTGCAAATCGCCACAACCATTAACCATTTCATTTATACCGTTGCTTATCGCTGCCGGTATTTACCAAAGTGATGTTGGAATAATCGCTCATCTCACATAAGAACTATGTATCAACAAAGTTCCTCTATCTTGCGCTACTAAGGTATACTGCGGTAGCAGATTAAGTTCGAAAACAATCACATCTAAGTCGGTCTAAACGATGTCAATTCCTAGGTAAGATTATAAATACGGTAAATCAAAGACTTTTACCTACTACACCAGCAAGAACAAAGGTACACGCACATTAGCGGTACATTGGTGTATTCACTTATTAAGAATAAAGATGTGTTTTCAATCGCGTTTCTCACAGAGGGACAAGGGTGCGTATACTCTGGACGACAGTCACAGAGAGTCAGGATTTGTAGTTAAAATCAACGCAAAGGTTCTAAAACACGACAGATTGCTGTCAATAAATGTCCTAGAACTCTGTGCATTTTACAATGCAATAGATAAATGTCCTAGAACTCTGTGCATTTTACAATGCAATAAATAATTCGTTTTCAGTCTGTCCAGGGATAGACTCTGGGTTCTCTTCAGAACGAATAAATCTTTCGCTTTTTACTAAAGATTTCTGTAGACAGGAACAACCGTGAGTTTCATGTAATTTTGTTTTTTCATGCCTAGCTCACGCTGCCCTTAAGCAGTCAAACAAAGCAACGGCAGTTGCATACACAACAACCAGTGAAAACCAAGAAGCCGCATGGCAATGCGGCAGGTAACTCAAATCTTCAATGGCTCAGAACGCCATTATGTGAAAATGTCAAGACATCAATCCGTGAGTGGACATTTGTTAGACAAAAGATCTCACCCGTCAGGGTTTGGATCTTGAAAACTGGACATTAAATCCAGAGGTGTTTCATATGTGAGTCCACAGAAGGCGGTTACCCCAAGTATACATAATGGCATCTCGCCACAATTACAAAAGCTCAGTATATGTACATCACATTCATGGGGTCATTCAGCATCGTGTATCTGGCTCCACCATTTTCCGCTTCTCTCTTCGTTGCCAAAACGGATCAGAAGACAGTTCGTCACAGTCATACTGGTGGTATCTCATGGGTTTCGGAGAAGTTTGCTTCTCGAATTTTCAAGTAATACTTGCACACGATCTTGCCCCGCTCATAATACGGCCAACCTGTTACATCACGGAACGTTCTTTTACCCATAGTTACCTATGTACCTATTATCTATGTACCGCAGCTGCGGTTGACGGGGTGAGAGTTCAGACCTCTCTCTTAAAAAATAGAGAATTACAGTATCGGTTATACCAACCATGTTACGAAATAGTAAGCCGCTTAAGGCAGCTCATAATTAAAAAATTTCGTGTGCTTACATAGGTTGTAAACCTCGGAAGTTTCCAACATCATACTTCAAGTACCCGTATTCTGTTAAACGGGATGGGATGGAAAACTGCGTTCATCTGCACTAAGAGTGCAGGTATCTGTGTGGTAAACTTATTTTCAAAGCGTTTGCCTCTATTTACGTCTGTAAACATCTTTCTACAAGGTGTCACCAAAGTTCAGACTCTATTTATCCCACCTACAGCGCCAGGCGATTTGAGGTTGGGTTCAGATTTCTTAGTTTTCATATTTTGGAATCCTTTCAACAAATGGGAATTAAGTTTCATATTTTTGAACCCGTACAACAAATGGGTATTAAGTTCTCACTTTGGAAAACATTTTTCTTCTAGCCTTGGCTTCGCCAAGGGTGCTTCGGCAAGGATTTTGTTTTCATATTTGGGTGCCTTGTATTCCAAGCCACCGTATTTGAGTTTTCTCATTACAAAGCAGATCTTCCGACAAAATCCGCTTTCGTATTCTTCACATCAATATACCAATAGTGGTTCCTGTGGGGACAGCACATTCTAAAATTCTGAATGTGGTACACGCGTTACGCGTTTATATATGTAGTACGTGATATGAATACGTTGTTTGTTCTATATGATACTGCAAACTGGGGTTAGCCAGTTTCTCAGCAGATTTTATCCAGTTGGATAATAATGACTACAAGTCAGGCTTACTTAAGGCTAAGTTACAATCGCCTACGTCAGTAATAGCATCCCACAGGTTCTGTGGGAATGTCACACCCAGCGGGTCGTGGAGCGTCTACGACGCGGCTACATAGCCTTTAGTGCACCACGTTTGTGCACGTTTACACGTTATGAATGGTGGCGCCATCAGCATTTAGCTTTGGCTGCCTACTGTTACAAGTATCAAACAGCTCTCCCGCCCACGAGGGAAGCTTTGGTACGTCCCAAGAGTACTCCAGTGACCCCTAGTGGATGATAAAGAAAATAGGATTTTGGTACTTACCAGGTAAATCCTTTTCTTTGAATCCATAGGGGGCACTGGACGCCCACCCAGAGCAGTTTTACCTGGGTTGTTGTAAGCTCAAGGGAGCTTAGTGAACAAATTTAACTTGGATGGTATTAAGCTCGAAGGAGCTTAGGGTAACACATTTTCACCAATTGGCTCAAATTATAAAGTTCTATCGGTTAAGGTGTCAACTGTTTAGTTGACAATAAGGTTACGGATCAACTTTGTGGTTGTCCGTTATGTTATAGGGATTCTCCATTGTCAACCTCTCTATATCCTGTTCGCTCAGTAAAAAACACTGGCAAAGTACACTGAGGTACTTGGGGATATGGAGGGGGGGGGAGAGTCCTAAATTTGAATATTCAGTGCCTTTGTTCGGCTCCGCCCGTCCATATCCCAAGAGTACTCCAGTGCCCCCTATGGATTCAAAGAAAAGGATTTACCTGGTAAGTACCAAAATCCTATTTTCTGCATTTACTTCTGAGACTGCTGTATCACACCTGAACCAGACTCTAGAAATAGCCCTTGACCAAGTGGCTCCAGCTACCCATCACACTTCACGTAGGTCAAGATGTCAACCGTGGCACTCTAAACTAACAAGACACCTACAAAAACTCTCACGTAAAGCTGAACATCAGTTGCATAAATATCGTATTCCTAGCGACTTTCTCACATATAAGACTGTCTACCACTCTTATCATAATACCCTGGACTCTGCCAAACATATTTTCAAACTCTCATCTCTGCTCAAGCCTTTAACCTCAAACGACTTTTTAATACATTTAAATCACTTCTGAACCCTCCCTCATGCAACCCACCAGCCACTATCAAGGCACAAGATCTTGCTTCATACTTCAAGGACAAGATTGATGAGATCCAAGATGAAATGGTATGCTCTTCCTCCGCCAGTGACCTGCTCAATTCTCTACCTGAACCTTCTGGCACTCTCTCCTCATTTGATCCCACAAGTGTAGATGAAGTGTCAACACTCTTCTCAGCCTGCTACTCTACTACCTCTCCTCTTGAGCCTATACTCTCAAAAGTAAGTAAATCTCTGTCTCCTGTGCTCATCCCAACCTTAACTAACATCTGTAATCTCTCTCTCTACTAGTATCTTTCCTTCACTGTTCAAGCATGCACTGATTACTCCCATTCTGAAAACACTAAATTCTGACCCCAACTCTCTCAAACTACCGTCCCATCTCTCAGCTGCCATGCCTCTCCAAGCTACTTGAGAGACTTGCCTACACTCGCCTCACACACTTTCTTAAAACACACAATTTATTTGACTAACTTCAGTCAGGCTTTCGTTCCCGGCAGTCCAGAGACAGCACTGACTTAAGTAGTGAATGATCTACTCACTTAAAAGTCCAACGGCCATTACTGACTTCTTCTTCTAGATCTCCCTGCTGCTTTTGACACTGTTGACCATTTTCTTCTCATACAAACACTACAATCCCTATGTCTTAAGGACACAGTCCTCTCTTGGTTCCTACCCTACCTATCTAATCGCTCCTTCAGTGTTCGCTTCTCTGAATCCACCTCCTCTTCGCTACCTCCTTCAGTTGGAGTAGCACAAGGCTCGGTCTTAGGTCCTCTGCTTTTCTCAATCTATACCTCATCTCTTGGTAAACTAATCAGCTCTTTTGGATTTCAGTGTCATCTGTACGCAGATGATACTCAACTCTACCTATCCTCTCCAGATTTGTCACCATCTGTATTGGTCAGGGTCACTGAATGCCTTTCTGCTGTTTCATCTTTGGTGTCATCTCGCCACTTCAAACTTAATATTTCCAAAACCGAGCTACTTATATTTCCACTGGCCAATAGTAGTTACCAACCTGATATCTCGATCACTGTTGAGAACTCAACAATCAATCCTACCCCACAAGCTCGCTGCCTAGGTGTCATACTTGACTCAGAACTGTCCTTTGCTCCCCACATTCAATCTGTCTCAAGATCATGTTAAATGCATCTTAAAAACATATCCAAAATACGACCATACCTTACCTTACACAAGACACTGCAAAAACTAATCCATGCTCTCATTATCTCCCATTGATTATTGCAATAGTCTTCTTACTGGTCTTGCCAAAAAGAGACTCTCACCACTACAATCCATTCTGAATGCAGCTGCGAGGCTAACCTTCCTTGCTAGACATTCATTGTTTGCAGATCCACTCTATCAGTCCCTCCATAGGTTACCTGTATTCTACCGTATTCAATATAAAATACTTTTACTCACACATAAGGCCATTAACCATACTACACCAATGTACATCTCTTCGCTCATCTCAAAATATCTCCCTACCCGACCTCTCCGATCTTCACAAGTACTACGTCTCTCATCCACACTCATTCCTTTCTCCCATGCACTATTGCAGGACTTCCTTCGGGCTGCACCCACTCTGTGGAATGCCCTACCACGCACAATAAGACTCTCCCTTAGTCTCCAAACGTTCCATGAAAACTCACCTCTTCAGGCTAACTTATCACATTCCAGAACAGCTCACTCAACCTTCATAAGTTTTCCTATCCGATTATATCCCCACTCTAAATATCCTCCACATATTTTCTTTCTTCACTTTCCCTTCTTTCTGACCAGGGTTCATCATTGCTGTGATGTGATATCATTCAACCCACCTAGAACCTTTGCAATCCGGTGGACAAATATGCAATAGATAATGCCTTTCCTTGTGTATACATGCCTATTTCCCTATAGATTGTAAGCTTGCGAGCAGGGCCTTCCTACCTCTGACTGCTTGTTTATTACCCAGTTTTGTTGTATCATTGTGTCCAATTGTAAAGCGCAACAGAATTTGCTGCGCTATATAAGAAACTGTAAATAAATAAATTGACATGCTGCATGTTATTATAATGAGCAGGATCTGCTTGTGCGTCCCATTACATTACTTTGCAACTGTGACACATTCTAGTGGGAAATAACGCACAAAAATGAGCTTGGTGCTACAGTTTCCCGCCAAGCCATGGTGCGACTTCAAGGGCTGTTTAGCGTGATTGCAGCAAGGATGTAAGAGGACATATCTGTATATGCAAGTTGCTGAAGAATAAGGAGAGCATTCTACGCGCTGTGTGACCCCTGCCACTGCCTGTCTAATTACTTTGTATTGTTTTAATGAAAAGGTGCTTGGGTGAACATTTAACGTTAACTTAAATGTTCCCAAGCATTTCAGTGAGAAACCTAGACCCTGGGCCTGTATTAAATCAATATTTATTTTAAAAAAAATGTGTGATCTTTACAGAAAGTGATTCAATCCCATTTTCTTGTTCTCCTGCAGATACCTCCTTGCCAGCTTTTACACCAAGTATGATGCAGTCCATTTCCTTATCAACACATTGTCGCTGCTCAGTGTCCTGCTGCCAAAGCTTCCACAGTTTCATGGTGTCAGGATTTTTGGAATAAACAAATACTGAATAGAGGACAATTGTAGTAGTATCTTCACACGCTGGCCATCAGATGATGAATCTACTGCATGTCAGAACATGTTGGGAAAGTTAATACTCGTAATGGTGCTGAAGATATCTGGCTATATATTTTGAAAACCAAAATGAGTGCTTGTGTAGATATCTTTTCTAATGCATTGCTCCAAGATCCATGCAGATGGATAATCAAACTATCATATACAATGCTTATTGCTGCAGCCAGTGTAGAAGTGACATTCTGGATACAACCATTACAAGTTAAGAAGAAGAAAAAAAAAAACATTTGCTTTGTTATGGATGTCTTGTTTGCTGACCAAATAGAAAAAGGGGAAGAGTTCACACATTACATATAGTAGCTGTGACTGTATACTACAGTGATAAAGGAAAATCCTCTATACATACATGAAGGTGTCCTACCCCCCCCCCCCCCCTTCCTTCATATTTATCTTGTGTCTTTAGTCTGCCATCCATAGTCTGTGATGCAATGATCTTCTTTTCTGTTCTTAATCCATATCAGTTTTGAGGTTTCATCAGTGTTCTTCACTGAAGCCCTCCGGTTTGTCTAAATATATGAAAACTACAGAATGGGGGGAATAAACATAATATAGCCTAGTAACATGAATTAGCTGCTATGACTATAAGTACATTTGTCCCAATATATAAACCCATTTGAGTGGAGATTGTTGTTGAGCTAAGTTTACTCATAGAGACTGACCAGCCATTTTATGTTTGGATGGAAATGACTTGCTGTCCGAGTACTAGTAGTAGCTGAATGTGGAAAACTGGGAAAGGACCACGTACCAGTGTAATAGTAAGGGTAAAGGGAGGTTATTTCTGGACAACCACTTTAATGCTGCACACATTGGATCAGTGATCCATGCATGAGCTCATTCATATCATTGAATAGAAATACACATATGGGCCATGTATTTTTAGTCTAATTTACACATGGTATAATCACAAACAATCTCCTCATTGTTTTTTTGTATGCGTTTTGGCAGCAGTAAATGACTGTTGCTACATCAAGCACTTACAAGGAACTCATTCCTCCTGAGCTTAGTGATTGTTATATGTAAAAACACAAGTTTTGTCTTGTTTTTCTTCTGTGAATTGCATAGGAAAATAAATATAACTGGCGCTCTGGAAATGCAGTGACATGTACTCTGCCCTCATGCCTTCCTACAGCAAAAACATTCTACATGTAATGTGGGCAGTATTCAAATACATTCCCTGATGTAAAGTAAACTTTATTTCTGATTAAATTTGTTTAATCTCCACTACAACTGACAGTGGAGCGATTCAGTCTGTTATGTGATACACAGTAGCACTTAATAGGTGGGCTATGGAACCATGTCTTTTCCAGTTACAACAAACTATGGCAACTGAACGCCTGGCCTGTAGACTGAGGCAAACCACTGCTATGCTCTTGTCTATATGTTTAAAAAAAAAAAAAGATAGACTTTCAATGGTCGCAGGCCATGGAATCACATTTCTTGTAAGAATTATGATGGACATGGGCAACAAACATGGGGCAGATGTATTAACCTGGAGAAGGTATAAGAAAGTGATAAACCAGTGATATGTGCAAGGTGATAAAGGCACCAGCCAATTAGCTCCAATATGTAAATGAACAGTTAGGATCTGATTGGCTGGTGCCTTTTATCACCTTGCCCATATCACTGGTTTATCACTACCTTATGCTTTCTCCAGGTTAATACATCTGCCTCATGGTGTGCAAATGCAACCTCACCACACTACTCCCTTTCTCAACTAGTGTGATATGATCATTTACAATTACTAGCCAAGCCTATACCTTCCTCTATGCTCATCTTTGCTGCAATGTGGCATTCTGCATCGCGCTGTGACTATTCACAGCTGACAAAATCTCCATTAATTCCATGCAGCATGCCGCATTGCAACAAAGATGAGCATGGCTGCATTTGTACATTCCTTTAATGTTAATGACTGTACAAAAGTTTGAGTTGTAGAATAAAATAGATCAGCGCATCCTGTAATCCTGACACTGTAGTCTATGCATTTACTATGCTATCCATGTATGATTATCTACTTTACAGTAATGCTTTAGATATTTTCTATGACTTTACCAGCTCCTTTTGAACAATATGACTACATGATAGAGGGGGGTTGTTGAAAGAGAGAATATCGGAGTATGAGAAAAGGGTGGCAAGTACAGACTATATCCCACAGGCTCCATTGCAGACCAGTCTTTATTTTTATTCCTGCACTCGAACTTCTGATAACCAGAGGTGTCCTGTTAATGCATTTAAATAAGCACAGTCTACTCTAACAAGCTGTGTGCAACAAGTCCTGCATTTAATGTGTGTTGTGAAAGGATGTTTAATATGCTGATTTTAGTTTTGCACAGAGAATGAGTGACATAACTGCAGACCAAAGCTTTTACCTTTCCAGTGATCATAATTCTGGAGCCTGATCTCTGTGTGTGTATATAATGTATATTTCAGAGAGATACCATATGCAAATAAATTCAAAATAATACATTTAGTGTAAGGTGTTGGTTATTTTTGCAATTGCAACAGCATGAACAGAGTGATCGGACACTTTTGATTGCCAATGTCCTACATGTACCAGTTTTACACTGCCCAAATTACCCAGGTTATTGCTGGGATGCCCCTCTGTAAAATGGTCCCTGGGGAAAAAAAAAAAAAGCTCCCGTGTAATGGGCACTGTAAACGGGTAACCTGGGTTGTGTGACCCGGGTCCGATTTACAGCATGGAGAGATTGGATATCCAGTCGCTTGGAGATAATATCTCCAAGAGCTGGTAGAAGTGTTCCACTGCACACTGGTGCAATGTGAACGGTGCTGACCCACTTTGGAACAGTGTACCAAATCCCGGGTCAAACCTGTGATTTTAGTGTAAAATGGGTAAGTGGAACTTGGCAAGATAAAAATAAATTATATATGTTTGTGTGTATGTATGTGTATATATATGTATGTGTATATATATATATATATATATATATATATATATATATATATATATATAGAGAGAGAGAGATCATGTACAGCCCGGCACTCCTCCTCTGAGTAATGTGCCCTCAGCAACAATAATGGATAGTCGGAAAGAAAAACTGCGGCACTCAGGGGCTTGTACTTGTATGAAAATGTATTAAAAATACAATGCAGAAAACATTATATATATATATATATATATATATATATATATATATATATATATATATATATATATATATATATAGGTTGAGTATCCCATATCCAAATATTCCGAAATACTGAATTTTTTGAGTGAGATAGTGACACCTTTTGTTTTTTGATGGCTCAATGTACACAAACTTTGTTTAATGCACAAAGTTATTAAAAATATTGTATTAAATGACCTTCAGGCTGTGTGTATAAGGTGTATATGAAACATAAATGAATTGTGTGAATGTACACACACTTTGTTCAATGCACAAAGTTATTAAAAATATTGGCTAAAATTACCTTCAGGCTGGGTGTATAAGGTGTACATGAAAGATAAATGCATTCTGTGCTTAGACTTAGGTCCCATCGCCATGATATCTCATTATGGTATGCAATTATTCCAAAATACGGAAAAATCCGATATCCAAAATACTTCTGGTCCCAAGCATTTTGGATAAGGGATACAAAAGGGATTTTTCCCACGCACTCTGCTGGCTGTTAGTAAGAAGAACTATATACTATGTAATAATAGGAAATTTAGAGCTCTTCGTTACATATGTTTTGCAAAAGATATGATAAGCCTCCAGGCCACTTCACGGCTGCTCTATTACTGGAGGTCCCTAACTAAGCATGGGTCCAGGGCTTGGACCCCAGAAAGTCGGCCCAGGCCCGACCACCCCAGGGCAGCACACCATTGAAATACTAAAGTGTTAATATGTGTTAGGAAAGAAGCAGAAGCTATGGGTTAGAAAGTGCTACAAAAATAAGGGTGTTAATAAAATACTCAAAAGAGTAATATTAGTGAAAAAATAGGAGTGTTACATAAGTGCTAAATAAATAATATGGCATGCTACCCCAAGGTGGCCCAGCCCCACCAGACCCGGGGGGTACCACTCCCCAAACCCATACACAGCATAATAATAATAATAACATCCACTATGGGTCATACAATTGCTTAATGTATGGCCACATGATAATGGCACATACAGAACATATCCAGATTGAGAGCTAGTTTACCTGGAGGCACCCCTGTATCCTCCAAATGGCACTACAGGACCCAGCATGCCCTCCTAATGCTGGCTCCATCTATGCCTCTCTGAACTGCAATAAATAGTGGAAAACTGCTCTAATCAAGCTGGTAACAATCCCCAGGTGCTGCGGGAGGGGGTTACTCTAGACAAGAAATACAAAAGGGATTTTTCCCACGCACTCTGCTGGCTGTTAGTAAGAAGAACTATGTACTATGTAATAATAGAAAATTCTTACTAACAGCCAGCAGAGTGCGTGGGAAAAATCCCTTTTGTATTTCTTGTCTAGAGTAACCCACTCAAAGCCTTCCTAAGTGTAAAGGCATGTATAAATGTGGACACTGCAATATGTGTAGGTTTGTCCACCCAAATAGGAAATCCTTTTCCAATTCAGAACAGACAAAGGAATTCAAGATGAAGGACTTCATTAACTGCAATACGACATCTGTAATATATGTGATTGAGTGTGGATGCCACCTTAAATATGTGGGCAAGACTAAAAGACTCCTGAAACTTCGTATCCAGGAACATGTACGCAACATTAAAAATAAAGTGGAGAGCCACCCCCTCTCAAGACATTTCGCTGAAATTCACAACTCAAGCACGGAGACTTTCACATTCAGAGCCGTTGAACACGTCAAAATGGGACCTAGAGGGGGAGATCTACTGAGAAAATTGTCCCAAAGGGAGATGTATTGGATTTTCACTTTAAATACCCTCCAACCGCATGGTCACAATGAAGGCTATGAGATTGCCCCTTTTCTATGAGATACATTTAGGGTCCAAGTTAGCCTCTGCCCCTGGTCTCCAAAATCAGACTTTTCACATATAACTCCTTTCCCTACTTCAGCCTTAGGGCCAGATTAATTTAATTTTTCTGACGTCCTAGTGGATGCTGGGGACTCCGTCAGGACCATGGGATTAGCGGCTCCGCAGGAGACAGGGCACAAAAATAAAGCTTTAGGATCAGGTGGTGTGCACTGGCTCCTCCCCCTATGACCCTCCTCCAAGCCTCAGTTAGGTTTTTGTGCCCGTCCGAGCAGGGTGCAATCTAGGTGGCTCTCCTAAAGAGCTGCTTAGAAAAAGTTTTTAGGTTTTTTTATTTTACAGTGAGTCCTGCTGGCAACAGGCTCACTGCAACGAGGGACTTAGGGGAGAAGAAGTGAACTCACCTGCGTGCAGGATGGATTGGCTTCTTAGGCTACTGGACACCATTAGCTCCAGAGGGATCGAACACAGGCCCAGCCATGGAGTCCGGAGCCGCGCCGCCGACCCCCTTGCAGATGCCGAAAAGTGAAGAGGTCCAGAAACCGGCGGCAGAAGACTTTTTTCAGTCTTCATGAGGTAGCGCACAGCACTGCAGCTGTGCGCCATTGTTGTCACACACTTCACACCAGCGGTCACGGAGGCTGCAGGGGGCGCCCTGGGCAGCAATGAGAATACCTTGTTCTGGCTAAAAAATACATCACATATAGCCCCTGGGGCTAGATGGATGTATTTAACCCCTGCCAGGTCTCAGAAAAACGGGAGAAGAAGCCAGCCGAAAAGGGGGCGGGGCCTATTCTCCTCAGCACACAGCGCCATTTTCCCTCACAGAAATGCTGGTGGGAAGGCTCCCAGGCTCTCCCCTGCACTGCACTACAGAAACAGGGTTAAAACAGAGAGGGGGGGCACTTATTTGGCGATATGATTATATATATTAAGATGCTATAAGGGAAAAACACTTATATAAAGGTTGTCCCTGTATAATTATAGCGTTTTGGTGTGTGCTGGCAAACTCTCCCTCTGTCTCTCCAAAGGGCTAGTGGGGTCCTGTCCTCTATCAGAGCATTCCCTGTGTGTGTGCTGTGTGTCGGTACGTGTGTGTCGACATGTATGAGGACGATGTTGGTGAGGAGGCGGAGCAATTGCCTGTAATGGTGATGTCACTCTCTAGGGAGTCGACACCGGAATGGATGGCTTATTTAAGGAATTACGTGATAATGTCAACACGCTGCAAGGTCGGTTGACGACATGAGACGGCCGGCAAACCAATTAGTACCTGTCCAGGCGTCTCAAACACCGTCAGGGACGTTAAAACGTCCTTTTTACCTCAGTCGGTCGACACAGACACGGACACTGACTCCAGTGTCGACGGTGAAGAAACAAACGTATTTTCCTTTAGGGCCACACGTTACTTGTTAAGGGCAATGAAGGAGGTGTTACATATTTCTGATACTACAAGTACCACAAAAAAGGGTATTATGTGGAGTGTGAAAAAACTACCTGTAGTTTTTCCTGAATCAGATAAATGAAATGAAGTGTGTGATGATGCGTGGGTTTCCCCCGATAGAAAATTATTGGCGGTATACCCTTTCCCGCCAGAAGTTAGGGCGCGTTGGGAAACACCCCTTAGGGTGGATAAGGCGCTCACACGCTTATAAAAACAAGTGGCGGTACCGTCTCCAGATAGGGCCGCCCTCAAGGAGCCAGCTGATAGGAGGCTGGAAAATATCCTAAAAAGTATATACACACATACTGGTGTTATACTGCGACCAGCGATCAGCCTGGATGTGCAGCGCTGGGGTGGCTTGGTCGGATTCCCTTGACAGGGACAGTAATTTATTGACTATAGAGCATTTAAAGGATGCATTTCTATATATGCGAGATGCACATAGGGATATTTGCACTCTGGCATCAAGAGTAAGTGTGATGTCCATATCTGCCAGAAGTTGTTTATGGACACGACAGTGGTCAGGTGATGCAGATTCCAATATTGCCGTATAAAGGAGAAAAAGACAACGTCTTTTCAGCCTCAGTCCTTTCGTCCCCATAAGGGCAAGCGGGCAAAAGGCCAGTCATATCTGCCATGGGATAGAGGAAAGGGAAGAAGACTGCAGCAGGCAGCCCATTCCCAGGAACAGAAGCCCTCCACCGCTTCTGCCAAGTCCTCAGCATGACGCTGGGGCCGTACAAGCGGACTCAGGTGCGGTGGGGGAGGTCGTCTCAAGAGTTTCAGCACGCAGTGGGCTCACTCGCAAGTGGACCCCTGGATCCTACAAGTAGTATCCCAGGGGTACAGATTGGAAATTCGAGACGTCTCCCCCTCGCAGGCTCCTGAAGTCTGCTTTACCAACGTCTCCCTCCGACAGGGAGGCAGTAGTGGAAACAATTCACAAGCTGTATTCCCAGCAGGTGATAATCAAAGTACCCCTCCTACAACAAGGAAAGGGGTATTATTCCACACTATATTGTGGTACTGAAGCCAGACGGCTCGGTGAGACCTATTCTAAATCTGAAATATTTGAACACTTACATACAAAGGTTCAAATCAAGATGGAGTCACTCAGAGCAGTGATAGCGAACCAGGAAGAAGGGGACTATATGGTGTCCCGGGACATCAGGGATGCTTACCTCCATGTCCCAATTTGCCCTTCTCACCAAGGGTACCTCAGGTTCGTGGTACAGAACTGTCATTATCAGTTTCAGACGCTGCCGGTTGGATTGTCCACGGCACCCCGGGTCCTTACCAAGGTAATAGCCGAAATGATGATTCTTCTTCAAAGAAAATGGACGATCTCCTGATAAGGGCAAGGTCCAGAGAACAGTTGGAGGTCGGAGTAGCACTATCTCAAGTAGTTCTACGACAGCACGGGTGGATTCTAAATATTCCAAAACCGCAGCTGTTTCCGACGACACGTCTGCTGTTCCTAGGGATGATTCTGGACACAGTCCAGAAAAAGGTGTTTCTCCCGGAGAAGAAAGCCAGGGAGTTATCCGAGCTAGTCAGGAACCTCCTAAAACCAGGAAAAGTGTCAGTGCATCATTGCACAAGGGTCCTGGGAAAAATGGTGGCTTCTTACGAAGCGATTCCATTCGGCAGATTTCACGCAAGAACTTTTCAGTGGGATCTGCTGGAAAAATGGTCCGGATCGCATCTTCAGATGCATCAGCGGATAACCCTGTCTCCAAGGACAAGGGTGTTTCTTCTGCGGTGGCTGCTGAGTGCTCATCTACTAAAGGGCCGCAGATTCGGCATTCAGGACTGGGTCCTGGTGACCACGGATGCCAGCCTGAGAGGCTGGGGAGCAGTCACACAGGGAAAAAATTTCCAGGGAGTGTGATCAAGTCTGGAGACTTCTCTCCACATAAATATACTGGAGCTAAGGGCAATTTACAATGTTCTAAGCTTAGCAAGACCTCTGCTTCAAGGTCAGCCGGTATTGATCCAGTGGGACAACATCACGGCAGTCGCCCACGTAAACAGACAGGGCGGCACAAGAAGCAGGAGGGCAATGGCAGAAACTGCAAGGATTCTTTGCTGGGCGAAAAATCATGTGATAGCACTGTCAGCAGTGTTCATTCCGGGAGTGGACAACTGGGAAGCAGACTTCCTCAGCAGGCACGACCTCCACCCGGGAGAGTGGGGACTTCATCGGGAAGTATTCCACATGATTGTGAACCGTTGGGAAAGACCAAAGGTGGACATGATGGCGTCCCGCCTGAACAAAAAACTGGACAGGTATTGCGCCAGGTCAAGAGACCCTCAAGCAATAGCTGTGGACGTTCTGGTAACACCGTGGGTGTACCAGTCGGTGTATGTGTTCCCTCCTCTGCTTCTCATACCCAAGGTACTGAGAATTATAAGACGTAGAGGAGTAAGAACTATACTCGTGGCTCCGGATTGGCCAAGAAGGACGTGGCACCCGGAACTTCAAGAAATGCTCACAGAGGACTCATGGCCTCTGCCGCTAAGAAGGGACTAGCTTCAGCAAGTACCAGGTCTGTTCCAAGACTTACCGCGGCTGCGTTTGACGGCATGGCGGTGGAACGCCGGATCCTAAAGGAAAAAGGCATTCCGGAAGAGGTCATTCCTACCCTGGTCAAAGCCAGGAAGGAGGTGACCGCACAACATTATCACCACATGTGGCGAAAATATGTTGCGTGGTGTGAGGCCAGGAAGGCCCCACGAAGAAATTTCAACTCGGTCGATTCCTGCATTTCCTGCAAACAGGAGTGTCTATGGGCCTCAAATTGGGGTCCATTAAGGTTCAAATTTCGGCCCTGTCAATTTTCTTCCAGAAAGAATTGGCTTCAGTTCCTGAAGTCCAGAAGTTTGTCAAGGGAGTATTGCATATACAACCCCCTTTTTGTGCCTCCAGTGGCACTGTGGGATCTCAACGTAGTTCTAGGATTCCTCAAATCACATTTTAAACCGCTCAAATCTGTGGATTTGAAATATCTCACATGAAAAGTGACCATGCTGCTGGCCCTGGCCTCGGCCAGGCGAGTGTCAGAATTGGCGGCTTTGTCTCACAAAAGCCATATCTGATTGTCCATTCGGACAGGGCAGAGCTGCGGACTTGTCCCCAGTTTCTTCCTAAGGTGGTGTCAGCGTTTCACCTGAACCAGCTTATTGTGGTACCTGCGGCTACTAGGGACTTGGAGGACTCCAAGTTGCTAGATGTTGTCAGGGCCCTGAAAATATAGGTTTCCAGGACGGCTGGAGTCAGGAAAACTGACTCGCTGTTATCCTGTATGCACCCAACAAACTGGGTGCTCTTGCTTCTAAGCAGACGATTGCTCGTTGGATTTGTAGCACATTTCAACTTGCACATTCTGTGGCAGGCCTGCCACAGCCTAAATCTGTCAAGGCCCATTCCACAAGGAAGGTGGGCTCATCCTGGGCGGCTGCCCGAGGGGTCTCGGCATTACAACTCTGCCGAGCAGCTACGTGGTCGGGGGAGAACACGTTTGTAAAATTCTACAAATTTGATACCCTGGCTAAAGAGGACCTGGAGTTCTCTCATTCGGTGCTGCAGAGTCATCCGCACTCTCCCGCCCGTTTGGGAGCTTTGGTATAATCCCCATGGTCCTGACGGAGTTCCCAGCATCCACTAGGACGTCAGAGAAAATAAGATTTTACTTACCGATAAATCTATTTCTCGTAGTCCGTAGTGGATGCTGGGCGCCCATCCCAAGTGCGGATTGTCTGCAATACTTGTACATAGTTATTGTTACAAAAAAATCGGGTTGTTATTGTTGTGAGCCGTCTGTTCAGAGGCTCTTACGTTTGTCATACTGTTAACTGGGTTCAGATCACAAGTTGTACGGTGTGATTGGTGTGGCTGGTATGAGTCTTACCCGGGATTCAAAATCCTTCCTTATTGTGTACGCTCGTCCGGGCACAGTATCCTAACTGAGGCTTGGAGGAGGGTCATAGGGGGAGGAGCCAGTGCACACCACCTGATCCTAAAGCTTTATTTTTGTGCCCTGTCTCCTGCGGAGCCGCTAATCCCATGGTCCTGACGGAGTCCCCAGCATCCACTACGGACTACGAGAAATAGATTTATCGGTAAGTAAAATCTTATTTTAGTCTTTTTGAATAGGATATGACTTATTATTTTTAAAATATTTATGCCGGTCTTATACATATACCATGTTTTGTTTTATCAATTGTGTGTCCATAATGTTTTAATTAGTGATTTTAGGGTGATTTATGACTGTGATCAAAATCTGTACGCTTTGTTAATGACCTTAGACTTATACAAGCACAAAAAAACCTCTAAGGCTAATAATGGATGAAAAAGCTCCCACTGTCATAACTGATATTTGGTATTTCTGGGGATGTATATGGTGTCTGCCTATTGTTGACATTATTTATGTGCACGGATGGTTGCCTATTATCTTAAGGAATTTGTAAACATTCCCCCTCCATTATATTACAGTGGCGATTCGCAAGTGACAGTGTTTACGTCACTTCCGCCAATAGCTACACCTGTTCATTAACATTCTTCCGCCAGTAGGAAGTGACTAACAACAAGGACGAGTCACTTCCGCTAACGTTAGAACACACGCCGGCCACGGAGGCTGGTAAGATCTGACCGGAAGTGACGCGACCGGGACGAGCCACGTCACTTCCGGTAAACGAATACACATAAGCGATGACTTTGGTCTTTGCTTGTGCGATGCATCATAAATACCATTCCCACTCACCACTGCCCCACCAATGTCCTTGATATACAATCATCCCTTATGTATTATATAAGTGTATTTACGATCGGATGACACTTCCGGTTCCGGAAATGACGTGAACCGGAAGTGACCGCAATGTGAAACTGAAAGCAGCTATAAATGTGTGTACTTTCTGTTATGCTATATTCTCCTGAGGAAGCCAAAAAGGCGAAACGCGTTGAGAGACTGAACTACTTACCTACTGCCTGTATCACTGAGCTAAGACTTTTATATTTTATTTATTTTTGTACTATGTTTTATTTGGTTTATTAAAAAACTTTGTATTACCATACAAGGCAGTAGATCGAAATTGAATGAATAAGCGCACCATACAGGACCTGCCTGAGTCATTTGGATATAAGTTTATCCTATAAGCTTGATTGAAGTATTGATTAGGTGGGGAACAGCTACCGAGAAAAGAGAGACCGATAGGCCTGATTCCAAGACTATATCCGGTACTGGGGGTCATTCCGAGTTGTTCGCTCTGTATTTTTTTTCGCATCGCAGCGATTTTCCGCTTAGTGCTCATGCGCAATGTCCGCAGTGCGACTGCGCCAAGTAAATTTGCTATGCAGTTAGGAATTTTACTCACGGCTTTTTCATCGTTCTGGTGATCGTAGTGTGATTGACAGGAAGTGGGTGTTACTGGGCGGAAACTGGCCGTTTTATGGGTGTGTGCGGAAAAACGCTACCGGTTCTGGGAAAAACGCGGGAGTGGCTGGAGAAACGGAGGAGTGTCTGGGCGAACGCTGGGTGTGTTTGTGACGTCAAACCAGGAACGACAAGCACTGGACTGATCGCAGATGCCGAGTAAGTCTGGAGCTACTCAGAAACTGCTAAGAGAGGTGTAATCGCAATATTGCGAATACGTTGTTCGCAATTTTAAGAAGCTAAGATTCACTCCCAGTAGGCGGCGGCTTAGCGTGAGTAAATCTGCTAAAAGCAGCTTGCGAGCGAACAACTCGGAATGAGGTCCTATATCCGGTACTTACAGTACATTTACGTGTCCATATTTTATCCATTTATCTAAATTACTACACCATATGGCGCTTTTTCTTCTCCCCTACCTCCACAGAATTTCATGACTGAATCTACCCAGGTCATTTCTTGAAGAACTGAGCTGCCACCAAAGAAGCTTGGAAGGTGTCTGTAGAGCACGAAGTATTTATTAGATGGCTTTAGATACGGATCCAATACGACTAATTAAGTCTCAGCATAGTGACATTCGACGACCCCTTCTTTGGAAGGAATTTTCGAACGTTGGATAAGCGCACTGATCTATTAAAACACTTTCTGCATTTCTATCTGGTATTCTAGGTTGGAGCTGCTATCCTTGTTCGGTGTATAATTAATTTATTTAGTATAGAAAATGTTACGTCTTTGTGGCCTAAGCAAGAAAAGATCAGATCTATGCCAAAAAGTATTTGATGAGGAGAAAACCTCTAGTAATGTAGCTATTAACGAAAATGTTGATTCTTTATTTTGGGATATCGAGAAAACCCTTGTGAAAGAGATTAGGGTATGGTGGGACATCAAGGGACTAGAACATTACCTTAAGGTAAATAGAGTCCCAAGAGGTCTGAGATTAAATAAAAATCCGACATGCGGCACAGATAGAGCTGAATTCATGAGTGAGTGTGTTAAAATCTTACATGATTGTTCTCTAAACCTTATGAAATTGATTGTCAAAGAGAAAAAAAACGAATTAGTAACCATTGAGGAGACTCTGAAAAACAAAGACATGGTTCTTGGTAAATTCAGAGACAGTGAGGAATATAAAATAAATGAAAAAGTGCTCAATAAAAAACTGGAGAAAGTTGAGGAAGAAGTTATCAAGAACAAAGAACATAAGTTTGTTAGAGATAAAAGGGACTGTGAAAACAATAAGGTGAAAAATTGGTCTAGACCTCTCCCACAAAATAGAGGAAGACCTTCTTACCGATCAAGGGATTTGTCCAGGGACAACAATCAGAGAAATAGATCTGCATCATACCACAAACCCAGATTTTATTCCAAATTAGAAACCATGAGAACAGAAAACCGATTCTTGCCTTTGGAATTACCCTCGACAAGCACGACCAATAGTGAAGATACGCATCATTTTTTAGACCGGAAACCACAGAGACCATACAGGGACCAACACGGAAGAATAAAAGAGAGTATCCATACAGCATCCCCACTAAAACGAAGATTCCAAGACGAGGGAAACGAGGAGGAAGAAGACGAAAATCCAAGAAAAAGATACAACAAATAATGGATCCAAAAGATAAAGGTATATTCAATCTATCCTCTCATGTTCTTACACAGTCACAGATTTCCTTACTTAGTAAAGGTACAACATTTGCGCCTACACAGAAACCAGACAAGTTTCAAACATTTATTGACTTGAATAAATATGTTCGAAACCTGACTCTCAAACGGCACTTTGCGAGACAGGACACAGCCATTCAAACGAATTACAATGCATCAAAATCAGGATTGAAACCAACGTCAAAATTGTATCCTTTAGAATCGAAAGGCTCTTACATAAACATTTTTTACGACCTAGTAAAGAAGGATCTAATTGAAGGAGAGGAATCGCAAATAAAGAAATGTAACCTCAGCAACTCCGAAAAACATGCCTTAAAAGAACTCCGGGAAAATGATAAGATTATCCTCAGACCGGCAGATAAAGGTGGAGGCCTGGTCGTACAGGATAGAGAAAACTACATCGAGGAGGCACAAAGACTCCTTAGCGACACTGAATCATACAAGAAACAACCGAAAGACCCTACAGAGGAATTCATTGAGGAATTGAGGGCCATTCTTGTTGCAGGATTATACAAGAATCTAATTGCTAAGGATGAATACCAGTACCTCATGAATAGTAACCCCATTGTCCCCATTTTTTATCATTTGCCCAAGATACATAAGAAGTTGGACTGTCCACCAGGAAGACCGATCATAGCCGGTATTGATTCCTTAACGGCACATCCTTCTGAATATGTAGACATTTTTTTAAAGCTACACGTACAGAACCTTCCCTCTTTTTTTAAAGGACACTACTAGTGTTTTAAGCCTCTTTCAGGATTTTGAGTGGAAAGACACCTACTTATGGACTACGATTGATGTACAAGCCCTGTATACCAGCATCACTAATGAAAAAGGAATAGAAGCATGTCGAGAGAAATTGGAATCCGATCTCAGCATCACCAAAGACCACTGTGAATTTTTATGTTCTCTTATTCAATTCATTTTAACTCATAATTATTTCAAATTTTTAGACACCTTCTTTTTACAAGTCTGTGGCACTGCGATGGGGACAGTTTTTGCTCCGAGTTATGCGAATATTTTAATGGGGATGTGGGAACAACGTTTCATTTATAATAACCCATTTTTAAAAAATAACATCTGCTTTTACAGACGTTATATTGACGACATCATCATGGTCTGGGATGGTGATATAGGGAGTTTTAACCTTTTTATGGAGTTTATTGGTACAAATGATTTTAACGTGAGATTCACCTGCACGATAAACAAGAACCAAATTGAGTTTCTAGACTTGATTTTAAGTAAGGATGGTAAGAAAGTAACCACAAAGAATTTTATAAAAACGGTTGACACCAATAGCTACCTACACTATGACAGTAGTCATACCAATAAATGTAAAAACAATATCCCTTTTTCAACAATGTACAGGCTAAGGAGGAACTGCAGCACTCACGAAACCTTCACAGACCAGTCTAAGATATACGCAGACAGATTCAGAGAAAGAGGCTACCCGGAGAGAATTATTAAAGAGGCTGTTGATCGTGGCGAGAAACTAGACCGAGAAACCTTGATCCATCCAAAGAAGAAAGAAGTGAGGAAAAGCTCCATAGTACCTTTCATCACTCAATACAATTGTGAGGAAATGAAAATCAGAAAATCATTTTCAAGACACTGGCATATCCTAAAAATGGACCCTGTACTGAAAGAAATTTTACCAGAACACACGCAAGTTGTATTTAGGAAATCTCGGAATTTGAAGGAAATTTTGGCACCCAGCATGATCAAAAACAAGGTGGCCACCACTCAAAGCCTTCCTAAGTGTAAAGGCATGTATAAATGTGGACACTGCAATATGTGTAGGTTTGTCCACCCAAATAGGAAATCCTTTTCCAATTCAGAACAGACAAAGGAATTCAAGATGAAGGACTTCATTAACTGCAATACGACATCTGTAATATATGTGATTGAGTGTGGATGCCACCTTAAATATGTGGGCAAGACTAAAAGACTCCTGAAACTTCGTATCCAGGAACATGTACGCAACATTAAAAATAAAGTGGAGAGCCACCCCCTCTCAAGACATTTCGCTGAAATTCACAACTCAAGCACGGAGACTTTCACATTCAGAGCCATTGAACACGTCAAAATGGGACCTAGAGGGGGAGATCTACTGAGAAAATTGTCCCAAAGGGAGATGTATTGGATTTTCACTTTAAATACCCTCCAACCGCATGGTCACAATGAAGGCTATGAGATTGCCCCTTTTCTATGAGATACATTTAGGGTCCAAGTTAGCCTCTGCCCCTGGTCTCCAAAATCAGACTTTTCACATATAACTCCTTTCCCTACTTCAGCCTTAGGGCCAGATTAATTTAATTTAGTCTTTTTGAATAGGATATGACTTATTATTTTTCTCTAACGTCCTAGTGGATGCTGGGGACTCCGTCAGGACCATGGGGGGATTAGCGGCTCCGCAGGAGACAGGGCACAAAAATAAAGCTTTAGGATCAGGTGGTGTGCACTGGCTCCTCCCCCTATGACCCTCCTCCAAGCCTCAGTTAGGTTTTTGTGCCCGTCCGAGCAGGGTGCAATCTAGGTGGCTCTCCTAAAGAGCTGCTTAGAAAAAGTTTTTAGGCTTTTTTATTTTCAGTGAGTCCTGCTGGCAACAGGCTCACTGCATCGAGGGACTTAGGGGAGAGAAGTCAACTCACCTGCGTGCAGGATGGATTGGCTTCTTAGGCTACTGGACACCATTAGCTCCAGAGGGATCGAACACAGGCCCAGCCATGGAGTCCGGTCCCGGAGCCGCGCCGCCGACCCCCCTTGCAGATGCCGAAGATGGAAGAGGTCCAGAAGCAGGCGGCAGAAGACTTTTCAGCCTTCCTGAGGTAGCGCACAGCACTGCAGCTGTGTGCCATTGTTGTCAGCACACTTCACACAGCGGTCACGGAGGGTGCAGGGCGCTGGGGGGGGCGCCCTGGGCAGCAATGTATAATACCTTTTTATGGCTAAAAAATACATCACATATAGCCCTTGAGGCTATATGGATGTATTTAACCCCTGCCAGATCTCACAAACTCCGGAGAAGAGCCCGCCGAAATAGGGGGCGGGGCTTATTCTCCTCAGCACACAGTGCCATTTTCCTGCTCAGCTCCGCTGTGAGGAAGGCTCCCAGGACTCTCCCCTGCACTGCACTACAGAAACAGGGTAAAACAGAGAGGGGGGGCACTTTTTTTGGCGATATTACTATATTTAAGCTGCTATAAGGATACAACACTTATATAGGGTTGTTCCCATATATATTATAGCGCTTGGGTGTGTGCTGGCAAACTCTCCCTCTGTCTCCCCAAAGGGCTAGTGGGGTCCTGTCTTCAATAGAGCATTCCCTGTGTGTCTGCTGTGTGTCGGTACGTGTGTGTCGACATGTATGAGGACGATGTTGGTGTGGAGGCAGAGCAATTGCCGGTAATGGTGATGTCACCCCCCAGGGAGTCGACACCGGAATGGATGGCTTTGTTTATGGAATTACGTGATAATGTCAGCACATTACAAAAATCAGTTGACGACATGAGACGGCCGGAAAACCAGTTAGTACCTGCCCAGGCGTCTCAGACACCGTCAGTGCTGTAAAACGCCCTTTACCTCAGTCGGTCGACACAGACCCAGACACGGACACTGAATCTAGTGTCGACGGTGAAGAAACAAACGTATTTTCCAGTAGGGCCACATGTTATATGATCACGGCAATGAAGGAGGCTTTGCATATCTCTGATACTACAAGTACCACAAAAAGGGGTATTATGTGGGGGGTGAAAAAACTACCTGTAGTTTTTCCTGAATCAGAGGAATTGAATGATGTATGTGATGAAGCGTGGGTTAACCCAGATAGAAAAGTGCTAATTTCAAAAAAGTTATTGGCATTATACCCTTTCCCGCCAGAGGTTAGGGCGCGCTGGGAAACACCCCCTAAGGTGGATAAGGCGCTCACACGCTTATCAAAACAAGTGGCGTTACCGTCTCCTGATACGGCCGCCCTCAAGGATCCAGCTGATAGGAGGCTGGAAACTACCCTAAAAAGTATATACACACATACTGGTGTTATACTGCGACCAGCCATCGCCTCAGCCTGGATGTGCAGTGCTGGGGTGGTCTGGTCGGATTCCCTGACTGAAAATATTGATACCCTGGATAGGGACAGTATTTTACAGACTTTAGAGCAATTAAAGGATGCTTTTCTTTATATGCGAGATGCTCAGAGGGATATTTGCACTCTGGCATCGAGAGTAAGTGTGATGTCCATATCTGCCAGAAGAAGTTTATGGACACGACAGTGGTCAGGTGATGCGGATTCCAAATGGCATATGGAAGTATTGCCGTATAAAGGGGAGGAATTATTTGGCGTCGGTCTATCGGATTTGGTGGCCACGGCAACTGCCGGGAAATCCACCTTTTTACCTCAGACCCCCTCCCAACAGAAAAAGACACCGTCTTTTCAGCCGCAGTCCTTTCGGTCCTATAAGAAGCGGGCAAAAGGACAGTCATATCTGCCCAGAGGCAGAGGAAAGGGTAAGAGAGGGCAGCAAGCAGCTCCTTCCCAGGAACAGAAGCCCTCCGCGGGTTCTGCAAAGCCCTCAGCATGACGCTGGGGCTTTACAAGCGGACTCAGGAACGGTGGGGGGTCGACTCAAGAATTTCAGCGCGCAGTGGGCTTGCTCACAGGTGGACCCCTGGATCCTGCAGGTAGTATCTCAGGGTTACAGGTTGGAATTCGAGAAGTCTCCCCCTCGCCGGTTCCTAAAGTCTGCTTTGCCAACGTCTCCCTCAGACAGGGCGACGGTATTGGAAGCCATTCACAAGCTGTTTTCTCAGCAGGTTATAGTCAAGGTACCCCTCCTACAACAGGAAAAGGGGTATTTCTCCACGCTATTTGTGGTACTGAAGCCGGACGGCTTGGTAAGACCTATTCTAAATCTGAAATCTTTGAACCTGTACATACAAAAATTCAAGTTCAAGATGGAATCACTCAGAGCAGTGATAGCGAATCTGGAAGAAGGGGACTTTATGGTGTCCCTGGACATAAAAGATGCTTACCTGCATGTCCCAATTTGCCCTTCACATCAAGGGTACCTCAGGGTCGTGGTGCAAAACTGTCATCAGTTTCAGACGCTGCCGTTTGGATTGTCCACGGCACCTCGGGTCTTTACCAAGGTAATGGCCGAAATGATGATTCTTCTGCGAAGAAGAGGCGTATTAATTATCCCTTACTTGGACGATCTCCTGATAAGGGCAAGGTCCAGAGAACAGCTGGAGGACGGAGTAGCACTAACCCAAGTAGTGCTGCAACAACACGGGTGGATTCTGAATTTTCCAAAATCTCAGTTGACCCCGACAACACGTCTGCTGTTCCTGGGAATGATTCTGGACACGGTTCAGAAAAAGGTGTTTCTTCCGGAGGAGAAAGCCAAGGAGTTATCCGAACTTGTCAGGAACCTCCTAAAACCAGGAAAAGTGTCTGTGCATCAATGCACAAGAGTCCTGGGAAAGATGGTGGCTTCTTACGAAGCAATCCCATTCGGCAGATTCCACGCACGAACTTTTCAGTGGGATATGCTGGACAAATGGTCCGGATCGCATCTGCAGATGCATCAGCGGATAACCTTATCGCCACGGACAAGGGTGTCTCTTCTGTGGTGGTTGCAGAGTGCTCATCTGTTAGAAGGCCGCAGATTCGGCATACAGGACTGGGTCCTGGTGACCACGGATGCCAGTCTGAGAGGCTGGGGAGCGGTCACACAGGGAAGAAACTTCCAGGGAGTATGGTCAAGCCTGGAGATGTCTCTTCACATAAATATACTGGAGCTAAGAGCGATTTACAATGCTCTAAGCCTGGCAAAACCCCTGCTTCAGGGTCAGCCGGTGTTGATCCAGTCGGACAACATCACGGCAGTCGCCCACGTAAACAGACAGGGCGGCACAAGAAGCAGGAGAGCAATGGCAGAAGCTGCAAGGATTCTTCGCTGGGCGGAAGATCATGTGATAGCACTGTCAGCGGTGTTCATTCCGGGAGTGGACAACTGGGAAGCAGACTTCCTCAGCAGACACGATCTACACCCGGGAGAGTGGGGACTTCATCCAGAAGTCTTCCACATGATTGTGAACCGTTGGGAAAAACCAAAGGTGGATATGATGGCGTCTCGCCTCAACAAAAAACTGGACAGGTATTGCGCCAGGTCAAGAGACCCTCAGGCAATAGCTGTGGACGCTCTGGTAACACCGTGGGTGTTCCAGTCAGTGTATGTGTTTCCTCCTCTGCCTCTCATACCCAAAGTACTGAGAATTATACGGCAAAGGGGAGTAAGAACGATACTCGTGGCTCCGGATTGGCCAAGAAGAACTTGGTACCCGGAACTTCAGGAGATGCTCACGGAAAATCCGTGGCCTCTACCTCTAAGACGGGACCTGATTCAGCAGGGACCGTGTCTATTCCAAGACTTACCGCGGCTGCGTTTGACGGCGTGGCGGTTGAACGCCGAATTCTAAGGGAAAAAGGCATTCCAGAAGAGGTCATTCCTACACTGGTTAAAGCCAGGAAGGAGGTGACTGCACAACATTATCACCGCATTTGGAGAAAATATGTTGCGTGGTGTGAGGCCAGGAAGGCCCCCACGGAGGAATTTCAATTGGGTCGATTCCTACATTTCCTGCAAACAGGATTGTCTATGGGCCTCAAGTTGGGGTCCATTAAGGTTCAAATTTCGGCCCTGTCGATTTTCTTCCAGAAAGAATTGGCTTCAGTTCCTGAAGTCCAGACTTTTGTAAAAGGAGTACTACATATACAGCCCCCGGTTGTGCCCCCAGTGGCTCCGTGGGACCTTAATGTAGTTTTGGATTTTCTCAAATCCCATTGGTTTGAGCCACTCAAATCGGCGGATTTGAAATATCTTACATGGAAAGTAACCATGCTACTGGCCCTGGCTTCAGCCAGGAGAGTGTCAGAATTGGCGGCTTTATCGTATAAAAGCCCATATCTGATTTTCCATTCGGACAGGGCAGAACTGCGGACGCGTCCTCATTTTCTGCCTAAGGTGGTGTCAGCGTTTCACCTGAACCAGCCTATTGTGGTGCCTGCGGCTACTAGCGATTTGGAGGATTCCAAGTTGCTGGACGTTGTCAGGGCATTGAAAATATATATTTCAAGGACGGCTGGAGTCAGAAAATCTGACTCGCTGTTTATACTGTATGCACCCAACAAGCTGGGTGCTCCTGCTTCTAAGCAGACGATTGCTCTTTGGATTTGTAGCACAATTCAACTTGCACATTCTGTGGCAGGCCTGCCACAGCCTAAATCTGTCAAGGCCCATTCCACAAGGAAGGTGGGCTCATCCTGGGCGGCTGCCCGAGGGGTCTCGGCATTACAACTCTGCCGAGCAGCTACGTGGTCGGGGGAGAACACGTTTGTAAAATTCTACAAATTTGATACCCTGGCTAAAGAGGACCTGGAGTTCTCTCATTCGGTGCTGCAGAGTCATCCGCACTCTCCCGCCCGTTTGGGAGCTTTGGTATAATCCCCATGGTCCTGACGGAGTCCCCAGCATCCACTAGGACGTTAGAGAAAATAAGATTTTACTTACCGATAAATCTATTTCTCGTAGTCCGTAGTGGATGCTGGGCGCCCATCCCAAGTGCGGATTGTCTGCAATACTTGTACATAGTTATTGTTACAAAAAAATCGGGTTGTTCTTGTTGTGAGCCGTCTGTTCAGAGGCTCCTACGTTGTCATACTGTTAACTGGGTTCAGATCACAAGTTGTACGGTGTGATTGGTGTGGCTGGTATGAGTCTTACCCGGGATTCAAAATCCTTCCTTATTGTGTACGCTCGTCCGGGCACAGTATCCTAACTGAGGCTTGGAGGAGGGTCATAGGGGGAGGAGCCAGTGCACACCACCTGATCCTAAAGCTTTATTTTTGTGCCCTGTCTCCTGCGGAGCCGCTAATCCCCCCATGGTCCTGACGGAGTCCCCAGCATCCACTACGGACTACGAGAAATAGATTTATCGGTAAGTAAAATCTTATTTTAAATATTTATGCCGGTCTTATACATATACCATGTTTTGTTTTATCAATTGTGTGTCCATAATGTTTTAATTAGTGATTTTAGGGTGATTTATGACTGTGATCAAAATCTGTACGCTTTGTTAATGACCTTAGACTTATACAAGCACAAAAAAACCTCTAAGGCTAATAATGGATGAAAAAGGTCCCACTGTCATAACTGATATTTGCTATTTGGTATTTCTGGGGATGTATATGGTGTCTGCCTATTGTTGACATTATTTATGTGCACGGATGGTTGCCTATTACCTTAAGGAATTTGTAAACATTCCCCCTCCGTTATATTACAGTGGCGATTCGCAAGTGACAGTGTTTACGTCACTTCCGCCAATAGCTACACCTGTTCATTAACATTCTTCCGCCAGTAGGAAGTGACTAACAACAAGGACGAGTCACTTCCGCTAACGTTAGAACACACGCCGGCCACGGAGGCTGGTAAGATCTGACCGGAAGTGACGCGGCCGGGACGAGCCGCGTCACTTCCGGTAAACGAATACACATAAGCGATGACTTTGGTCTTTGCTTGTGCGATGCATCATAAATACCATTCCCACTCACAGAACCACTGCCCCACCAATGTCCTTGATATACAATCATCCCTTATGTATTATATAAGTGTATTTACGATCGGATGACACTTCCGGTTCCGGAAATGACGTGAACCGGAAGTGACCGCAATGTGAAACTGAAAGCAGCTATAAATGTGTGTACTTTCTGTTATGCTATATTCTCCTGAGGAAGCCAAAAAGGCGAAACGCGTTGAGAGACTGAACTACTTACCTACTGCCTGTATCACTGAGCTAAGACTTTTTTATATTTTATTTATTTTTGTACTATGTACTATGTTTTATTTGGTTTATTAAAAAACTTTGTATTACCATACAAGGCAGTAGATCGAAATTGAATGAATAAGCGCACCATACAGGACCTGCCTGAGTCATTTGGATATAAGATTATCCTATATGCTTGATTGAAGTATTGATTAGGTGGGGAACAGCTACCGAGAAAAGAGAGACCGATAGGCCTGATTCCAAGACTATATCCGGTACTGGGGGTCATTCCGAGTTGTTCGCTCTGTATTTTTTTTCGCATCGCAGCGATTTTCCGCTTAGTGCTCATGCGCAATGTCCGCAGTGCGACTGCGCCAAGTAAATTTGCTATGCAGTTAGGAATTTTACTCACGGCTTTTTCATCGTTCTGGTGATCGTAGTGTGATTGACAGGAAGTGGGTGTTACTGGGCGGAAACTGGCCGTTTTATGGGTGTGTGCGGAAAAACGCTACCGGTTCTGGGAAAAACGCGGGAGTGGCTGGAGAAACGGAGGAGTGTCTGGGCGAACGCTGGGTGTGTTTGTGACGTCAAACCAGGAACGACAAGCACTGAACTGATCGCAGATGCCGAGTAAGTCTGGAGCTACTCAGAAACTGCTAAGAGAGGTGTAATCGCAATATTGCGAATACGTCGTTCGCAATTTTAAGAAGCTAAGATTCACTCCCAGTAGGCGGCGGCTTAGCGTGAGTAAATCTGCTAAAAGCAGCTTGCGAGCGAACAACTCGGAATGAGGTCCTATATCCGGTACTTACAGTACATTTACGTGTCCATATTTTATCCATTTATCTAAATTACTACACCATATGGCGCTTTTTCTTCTCCCCTACCTCCACAGAATTTCATGACTGAATCTACCCAGGTCATTTCTTGAAGAACTGAGCTGCCACCAAAGAAGCTTGGAAGGTGTCTGTAGAGCACGAAGTATTTATTAGATGGCTTTAGATACGGATCCAATACGACTAATTAAGTCTCAGCATAGTGACATTCGACGACCCCTTCTTTGGAAGGAATTTTCGAACGTTGGATAAGCGCACTGATCTATTAAAACACTTTCTGCATTTCTATCTGGTATTCTAGGTTGGAGCTGCTATCCTTGTTCGGTGTATAATTAATTTATTTAGTATAGAAAATGTTACGTCTTTGTGGCCTAAGCAAGAAAAGATCAGTTCTATGCCAAAAAGTATTTGATGAGGAGAAAACCTCTAGTAATGTAGCTATTAACGAAAATGTTGATTCTTTATTTTGGGATATCGAGAAAACCCTTGTGAAAGAGATTAGGGTATGGTGGGACATCAAGGGACTAGAACATTACCTTAAGGTAAATAGAGTCCCAAGAGGTCTGAGATTAAATAAAAATCCGACATGCGGCACAGATAGAGCTGAATTCATGAGTGAGTGGGTTAAAATCTTACATGATTGTTCTCTAAACCTTATGAAATTGATTGTCAAAGAGAAAAAAACAGAATTAGTAACCATTGAGGAGACTCTGAAAAACAAAGACATGGTTCTTGGTAAGTTCAGAGACAGTGAGGAATATAAAATAAATGAAAAAGTGCTCAATAAAAAACTGGAGAAAGTTGAGGAAGAAGTTATCAAGAACAAAGAACATAAGTTTGTTAGAGATAAAAGGGACTATGAAAACAATAAGGTGAAAAATTGGTCTAGACCTCTCCCACAAAATAGAGGAAGACCTTCTTACCGATCAAGGGATTTGTCCAGGGACAACAATCAGAGAAATAGATCTGCATCATACCACAAACCCAGATTTTATTCCAAATTAGAAACCATGAGAACAGAAAACCGATTCTTGCCTTTGGAATTACCCTCGACAAGCACGACCAATAGTGAAGATACGCATCATTTTTTAGACCGGAAACCACAGAGACCATACAGGGACCAACACGGAAGAATAAAAGAGAGTATCCATACAGCATCCCCACTAAAACGAAGATTCCAAGACGAGGGAAACGAGGAGGAAGAAGACGAAAATCCAAGAAAAAGATACAACAAATAATGGATCCAAAAGATAAAGGTATATTCAATCTATCCTCTCATGTTCTTACACAGTCACAGATTTCCTTACTTAGTAAAGGTACAACATTTGCGCCTACACAGAAACCAGACAAGTTTCAAACATTTATTGACTTGAATAAATATGTTCGAAACCTGACTCTCAAACGGCACTTTGCGAGACAGGACACAGCCATTCAAACGAATTACAATGCATCAAAATCAGGATTGAAACCAACGTCTAAATTGTATCCTTTAGAATCGAAAGGCTCTTACATAAACATTTTTTACGACCTAGTAAAGAAGGATCTAATTGAAGGAGAGGAATCGCAAATAAAGAAATGTAACCTCAGCAACTCCGAAAAACATGCCTTAAAAGAACTCCGGGAAAATGATAAGATTATCCTCAGACCGGCAGATAAAGGTGGAGGCCTGGTCGTACAGGATAGAGAAAACTACATCGAGGAGGCACAAAGACTCCTTAGCGACACTGAATCATACAAGAAACAACCGAAAGACCCTACAGAGGAATTCATTGAGGAATTGAGGGCCATTCTTGTTGCAGGATTATACAAGAATCTAATTACTAAGGATGAATACCAGTACCTCATGAATAGTAACCCCATTGTCCCCATTTTTTATCATTTGCCCAAGATACATAAGAAGTTGGACTGTCCACCAGGAAGACCGATCATAGCCGGTATTGATTCCTTAACGGCACATCCTTCTGAATATGTAGACATCTTTTTAAAGCCACACGTACAGAACCTTCCCTCTTTTTTTAAAGGACACTACTAGTGTTTTAAGCCTCTTTCAGGATTTTGAGTGGAAAGACACCTACTTATGGACTACGATTGATGTACAAGCCCTGTATACCAGCATCACTAATGAAAAAGGAATAGAAGCATGTCGAGAGAAATTGGAATCCGATCTCAGCATCACCAAAGACCACTGTGAATTTTTATGTTCTCTTATTCAATTCGTTTTAACTCATAATTATTTCAAATTTTTAGACACCTTCTTTTTACAAGTCTGTGGCACTGCGATGGGGACAGTTTTTGCTCCGAGTTATGCGAATATTTTAATGGGGATGTGGGAACAACGTTTCATTTATAATAACCCATTTTTAAAAAATAACATCTGCTTTTACAGACGTTATATTGATGACATCATCATGGTCTGGGATGGTGATATAGGGAGTTTTAACCGTTTTATGGAGTTTATTGGTACAAATGATTTTAACCTGAGATTCACCTGCACGATAAACAAGAACCAAATTGAGTTTCTAGACTTGATTTTAAGTAAGGATGGTAAGAAAGTAACCACAAAGAATTTTATAAAAACGGTTGACACCAATAGCTACCTACACTATGACAGTAGTCATACCAATAAATGTAAAAACAATATCCCTTTTTCAACAATGTACAGGCTAAGGAGGAACTGCAGCACTCACGAAACCTTCACAGACCAGTCTAAGATATACGCAGACAGATTCAGAGAAAGAGGCTACCCGGAGAGAATTATTAAAGAGGCTGTTGATCGTGGCGAGAAACTAGACCGAGAAACCTTGATCCATCCAAAGAAGAAAGAAGTGAGGAAAAGCTCCATAGTACCTTTCATCACTCAATACAATTGTGAGGAAATGAAAATCAGAAAATCATTTTCAAGACACTGGCATATCCTAAAAATGGACCCTGTACTGAAAGAAATTTTACCAGAACACACGCAAGTTGTATTTAGGAAATCTCGGAATTTGAAGGAAATTTTGGCACCCAGCATGATCAAAAACAAGGTGGCCACCACTCAAAGCCTTCCTAAGTGTAAAGGCATGTATAAATGTGGACACTGCAATATGTGTAGGTTTGTCCACCCAAATAGGAAATCCTTTTCCAATTCAGAACAGACAAAGGAATTCAAGATGAAGGACTTCATTAACTGCAATACGACATCTGTAATATATGTGATTGAGTGTGGATGCCACCTTAAATATGTGGGCAAGACTAAAAGACTCCTGAAACTTCGTATCCAGGAACATGTACGCAACATTAAAAATAAAGTGGAGAGCCACCCCCTCTCAAGACATTTCGCTGAAATTCACAACTCAAGCACGGAGACTTTCACATTCAGAGCCATTGAACACGTCAAAATGGGACCTAGAGGGGGAGATCTACTGAGAAAATTGTCCCAAAGGGAGATGTATTGGATTTTCACTTTAAATACCCTCCAACCGCATGGTCACAATGAAGGCTATGAGATTGCCCCTTTTCTATGAGATACATTTAGGGTCCAAGTTAGCCTCTGCCCCTGGTCTCCAAAATCAGACTTTTCACATATAACTCCTTTCAGCCTTAGGGCCAGATTAATTTAATTTAGTCTTTTTGAATAGGATATGACTTATTATTTTTAAATATTTATGCCGGTCTTATACATATACCATGTTTTGTTTTATCAATTGTGTGTCCATAATGTTTTAATTAGTGATTTTAGGGTGATTTATGACTGTGATCAAAATCTGTACGCTTTGTTAATGACCTTAGACTTATACAAGCACAAAAAAAACCTCTAAGGCTAATAATGGATGAAAAAGGTCCCACTGTCAACTGATATTTGGTATTTCTGGGGATGTATATGGTGTCTGCCTATTGTTGACATTATTTATGTGCACGGATGGTTGCCTATTACCTTAAGGAATTTGTAAACATTCCCCCTCCGTTATATTACAGTGGCGATTCGCAAGTGACAGTGTTTACGTCACTTCCGCCAATAGCTACACCTGTTCATTGTCACAACTGAGGGCCTGAGCTGACGGGAGGCAGCCTCAGTTGTAGGGGCTGAGATGTACCGGAACCTGGGAGGTTGTATCAGACCTCTGGACATGTAAGTAACATGAATAATAACTGCCCGAAGGCGTGACCACGACAACTTGGATAAAAGTCAATGATGTTTATTATGACAACTCCGCAACACAGCAGCAGTAAAAGAAAACGTAAAAGTCAGCAAAGAATAAATACAGTTCCTGGGTACTACAGGATGGCAGGAGCCACAGGGCACTGGTAGTGTGAGATAGTTCTTATGATCTTCTAGATGGAAAGTCCTTACCAGGCCCGACTGTAGCAATGGAGATAACCCAGGATTGTGCCAGCTGGTGTTCCAGGAAAAGCTGGGTTGCTGAAGATAAAACAGCTGCTGTGGATACTGGCTGGAACCAGACTGTTGTTAGCACGGAGTGGATACTGGCTGGAACCAGTTAAATAATAAATGAACTTGGGAGCGATGAAATATGAACTGAAATGTAGAACTTGAGAGCGGAGAAATAATAATACCGGTGGAGAGTGGTAAAGTGTAGAAAGGACACCGGCCCTTTAAGGGAAGCTGTACTCTGCTGGAAGCTGAGCTGGAAGCAGGTAATGTTGTAGCTGGAAACAGATGAATCCACAATGGATTGGAGAGTCAGGCTACACCGCAGGTGGAATGCTGGTGCGGGTCTCTATGGTGGAAGTCTTGAGACAGGAGCTGGAACCTGGAAGACAATCACAGGAGAGAGACAAACAGGAACTAGGTTTGACAACCAAAGCACTGACGCCTTCCTTGCTCAGGCACAGTGTATTTATACCTGCAGCAAGGAAGGGATTGGCTAGGCAATTATGCAGATTATCAATACTGAGAACAGATTGGTGGAAATGATCAGCTGACAGAATCCAAGATGGCTGCGCCCATGCAGACACTTGGAGGGAAGTTTGGTTTGTAATCCATGTGGTAATGAAAACAGTAATGGCGGCGCCGGCCACCGGAGACAGGAGGCACCAGGCTGACAGATGCACATCCAACCACGCGGACACAGCGGAGGCCGCGGCTGACGTAATCGCCACTCAGACACTCTGCATGCAGAAGTTCAGGGACGGCGGCGGAGGCCGCGGGAGACGCCATGCCAGGTGTAATATGGCGTTTACTGTGACAGCGTCCCAGAGTGACAGGAGAGGATACAGGAATGTACACATCAGGATAACAGATGGAATCCGGTCCTGGAGCGCTGAGCCAGCCTTAGGAGGCATCTGATGGGTAAGAAATGGCGTCCAGATACCCGGATCGTGACAGCACCCCCCCCTTTAGGAGTGGCCCCAGGACACTTCTTTGGCTTTTGAGGAAACTTGGAATGGAATCTCCGGACCAAGGCAGGAGCATGGACATCAGAAGCATTGGTCCATGAACGTTCCTCAGGACCATAACCTTTCCAGTCAATAAGATATTGTAGTTGACCGTAACGGTGACGTGAGTCCAGGATCTTGGCCACTTCATACTCAACGCCTCGTTGAGTTTGGACTTTCGGAGTTGGAGGAAGTGAGGAATGAAACCGATTCAAGATCAGCGGTTTCAACAGGGAAACATGGAATGTCCTTGGTATTTTTAAGAAGGGAGGCAACTGGAGTCTGTAAGCAACAGGATTGATGACTTGTTCAATCTTGAAAGGACCGATATAGCGAGGTGCAAACTTCATACTGGAAACTCTTAACCTCAAATTCTTCGTGGATAACCATACCCGATCACCCACCTTGAGAGCAGGAACTGCTCGACGCTTCTTATCCGCAAACTTCTTGTACCTGAACGATGCCTTGAGCAGAGCTGATCGTACGCTCTTCCAGATATTGGCAAACTGATGCAAGGTGATATCCACTGCGGGGACAGAAGTTGCTGGAAGCGGTTGGAACTCAGGGACTTTAGGGTGGAATCCAAAGTTAGTGAAGAATGGTGTTGAAGCAGATGAAGAATGATACTGGTTGTTATGACAGAACTCGGCCCAGGGAAGTAATTGAACCCAGTCATCTTGAGAGGAGGACACATAGATGCGGAGGAAGGCCTCCAAGTCCTGATTCACCCTCTCGGTTTGACCATTGGTCTGAGGATGGTAAGCCGTGGAAAACTTTAGCTTGACTTGGAGGACTTGACATAAACTTCGCCAGAATTTGGCTGTGAATTGAACTCCTCGATCTGAGATAATTTCTTCAGGAAGACCGTGGAGTCGGAAGATCTCTTGTATGAATACTTGAGCCAACTTGGAAGCTGACGGAAGACCGGTGAGAGGAATGAAGTGTGCCATCTTGGTGAACCGGTCAACTACCACCCAGATGGTATTGAACTTGTTGCACATGGGTAAGTCTGTAATGAAATCCATCGACAAGTGGGTCCATGGTCGACGGGGAACGGATAGTGGAACCAGTTGCCCCGCAGGCGACTGGCGGGATACTTTATGTTGGGCACACTTTGGGCAAGATGCAATAAACTCCAAGACGTCCTTTTTCAGAGTTGGCCACCAATAGGACCTAGAGATAAACTCCAGGGTTTTTTGGATACCTGTATGTCCGGCAAAACGGGAAGCATGGGCCCAATGCATGAGCTTCTTCCTTAGCATCGGCTTCACAAAACTTTTCCCTGATGGGGGCGTAGAGTCCATCCCTACCGTGGAGAATGCCAACGGATTTATAATAGGATGCTTGTCTGAAGACTCTGACTCATTTTCTTTCTCTTATGAGCGGGAAAGGGCATCGGCCTTGCGATTCTGAGAGCCCGGACAGAACTCGAGTTTAAAGTCGAACCTGGAAAAGAAAAGTGCCCATCTGGCCTGACGAGGGTTGAGACATTGTGCGCCCTTCAGGTATAAAAGGTTCTTGTGGTCTGTAAGTATGGTGATTGAATGAGAAGCTCCCTCCAACAGATACCTCCACTCTTCTAGAGCGAGCTTGATGGCTAGCAACTCCTGGTCGCCAATGGCATAGTTGCGCTCAGCTGGGGAGAACTTCCGGGAGAAGAAACTGCAAGGGTGTAAATGGCCATCTTTAGCCCTCTGAGATAACACCGCTCCTACTCCAACGGAGGAGGCATCCACCTCTAAGATGAAAGGAGAGTCGATGTCAGGCTGTTTCAGAACAGGCGCAGAGATGAACCTTTGTTTTAAAAGATGAAATGCTTGCATGGCTTCTTCAGACCACTTGGACGGGTTAGCACCCTTCTTAGTGAAAGCAGTAATAGGCGCCACAATGGTGGAAAAGTCTCGTATAAACTTTCGGTAATAGTTGGCGAACCCTAAGAACCTCTGGACCCCTTTGAGGGTTAAGGGTACTGGCCAATTTTGGATTGCTTGTAGTTTCTCAGGATCCATCTCTAGTCCGGAACCGGACACAATGTACCCTAGAAACGGAATGGACTTGACTTCAAAGACGCATTTTTCTAATTTGCAATAGAGATGATTGACACGGAGACGGGACAGAACCTCTTTAACCCAAAAACGATGTTCCTCTAAATCGTTGGCAAAAATGAGGATATCGTCTAGATAGACCACGACATGACGGTATAGAATGTCTCTGAAGATCTCATTGACAAAATGCTGGAAGACAGCTGGAGCATTGCTCAATCCGAAGGGCATGACGAGGTACTCATAATGTCCGTCACGGGTGTTAAAGGCGGTCTTCCACTCGTCACCCTCATGGATCCGGATGAGATTGTATGCACCTCGCAAGTCCAGCTTTGTAAAGATGGTAGCTCCGCTAACTCTGTCAAAGAGCTCAGTAATCAGGGGTAAAGGATAACGGTTCTTGATGGTAATGTCGTTCAAACCTCTGTAGTCGATGCACGGCCGCAGACCACCATCTTTCTTTTTTACAAAAAGAAGCCTGCGCCGGCTGGAGAAGAAGAAGGTCGAATGAACCCCTTTGCTAGGTTCTCTTTAATATATTCCTCCATAGAATGCGTCTCAGGCAGAGACAACGGATAAGTTCGGCCTCGAGGTGAAACCTTCCCTGGAACGAGATCAATCGGACAGTCCCATTCTCTATGAGGAGGAAGGATATCAGCAGAAGCTTTACTGAACACATCCGTGAAATCTTGATATGGAGGAGGTGGAACATCAGACGACCTGGGGGAGGAAGAACAGACAGGCAATACTTTAAACAAACATGTCTCAGCACAGGAGGAACCCCATGCCAGGATTTGCGTAGTCGTCCAATCAATTGTAGGATTGTGAAGACGGAGCCATGGAAGGCCCAGGACCACAGGATGTGTGGCTCTTGGAATCACTAAAAAAGAAATAAGTTCGGAATGAAGAACTCCCACTCTCAGACGAACTGGTAGAGTCCTTAAAGA
Organism: Pseudophryne corroboree; assembly: GCF_028390025.1. Classification (NCBI taxonomy): domain Eukaryota; kingdom Metazoa; phylum Chordata; class Amphibia; order Anura; family Myobatrachidae; genus Pseudophryne; species Pseudophryne corroboree. The sequence goes on along the minus strand of NC_086445.1, from coordinate 243,120,255 downwards.
AATAACTGCATCAAAAATTTTGCTGCCATCCACGGCAGTTAAAGAAATGGACGAAGGAAGTCTCTCGGTGGGTAGGGACCACCGTTTAACATAGGCTTCGGTAATAAAGTTCCCAGCTGCTCCGGAATCAAGGAGGGCAATGACGTTCCGATAACGTTGAGCAACTTGAAGCGAGACTGGGAGATTACAATCTTGAGGAGATGGAGAGGAGATCATTACTCCTAGCCGGCCCTCTCCTTGGCGAGCTAGGATTTGGAGTTTCCCGGACGTTTGGGACAGGCATTAATGGTGTGAGACGGAGCTGCACAATAGAGACAGAGTAACTCGGAGAGACGTCTTCGGCGCTCAGCAGGAGTTAAACGGGAACGGCCAAGTTGCATGGGCTCATCTTTAGATGGTGACAGTTGACGAGGAGGAGGAGCAGAAGATTTTGGAGCAGATGATCCTCCACGCTCAGTTGCTCTCTCTCTGAAACGTAAATCAACTTTCGTGCAGAGTGAGATTAGCTCATCTAACTTAGAAGGTAAGTCTCTGGTAGCTAACTCATCTTTAATACGCTCAGATAAGCCATGCCAGAATGCAGCATACAGGGCCTCGTCGTTCCATGCCAGTTCGGATGCCAGGATCTGGAACTGTATCAGATATTGTCCTACAGTACGTGACCCCTGGCGTAAACGGAGAATCTCGGATGAAGCTGAGGTTACCCGGCCTGGCTCGTCGAAGATGCGCCTGAATGTTGACACGAAGGCAGTGTAGGAAGATAGCAGGGTGTCGGACCTCTCCCATAACGGTGATGCCCAATCAAGGGCTGAGCCACTGAGAAGAGAAATAATGTAGGCAATTTTTGTACGGTCACTGGGAAAATTGCCAGGTTGTAGCTCAAACTGAATCTCACACTGGTTGAGAAATCCCCTGCAGAATCTTGGAGATCCGTCAAATTTTGCTGGCGTTGGAAGATGAAGACGTGGAGCAGAAATGGGTAAGGTGGGTGGGGTTATAGCTGGAGTCACTGTGGTTGACGCACCAGACGCGCCTGATCCACGGAGAGTTGTCTGAATCCCATCCAGCCGAGTAGAGAGATCCTGGAGACAGCGGATGATGTGGCCCTGTGCAGCCTCCTGATGTTCTAGTCGGGCTGCCAGTTCTTGCATCGGCCTGGCCGCTTGATCCTGGTCTCCGGCTGGATTCATTAGGTCAGTGCTTACTGTCACAACTGAGGGCCTGAGCTGACGGGAGGCAGCCTCAGTTGTAGGGGCTGAGATGTACCGGAACCTGGGAGGTTGTATCAGACCCCTGGACATGTAAGTAACATGAATAATAACTGCCCGAAGGCGTGACCACGACAACTTGGATAAAAGTCAATGATGTTTATTATGACAACTCCGCAACACAGCAGCAGTAAAAGAAAACGTAAAAGTCAGCAAAGAATAAATACAGTTCCTGGGTACTACAGGATGGCAGGAGCCACAGGGCACTGGTAGTGTGAGATAGTTCTTATGATCTTCTAGATGGAAAGTCCTTACCAGGCCCGACTGTAGCAATGGAGATAACCCAGGATTGTGCCAGCTGGTGTTCCAGGAAAAGCTGGGTTGCTGAAGATAAAACAGCTGCTGTGGATACTGGCTGGAACCAGACTGTTGTTAGCACGGAGTGGATACTGGCTGGAACCAGTTAAATAATAAATGAACTTGGGAGCGATGAAATATGAACTGAAATGTAGAACTTGAGAGCGGAGAAATAATAATACCGGTGGAGAGTGGTAAAGTGTAGAAAGGACACCGGCCCTTTAAGGGAAGCTGTACTCTGCTGGAAGCTGAGCTGGAAGCAGGTAATGTTGTAGCTGGAAACAGATGAATCCACAATGGATTGGAGAGTCAGGCTACACCGCAGGTGGAATGCTGGTGCGGGTCTCTATGGTGGAAGTCTTGAGACAGGAGCTGGAACCTGGAAGACAATCACAGGAGAGAGACAAACAGGAACTAGGTTTGACAACCAAAGCACTGACGCCTTCCTTGCTCAGGCACAGTGTATTTATACCTGCAGCAAGGAAGGGATTGGCTAGGCAATTATGCAGATTATCAATACTGAGAACAGATTGGTGGAAATGATCAGCTGACAGAATCCAAGATGGCTGCGCCCATGCAGACACTTGGAGGGAAGTTTGGTTTGTAATCCATGTGGTAATGAAAACAGTAATGGCGGCGCCGGCCACCGGAGACAGGAGGCGCCAGGCTGACAGATGCACATCCAACCACGCGGACACAGCGGAGGCCGCGGCTGACGTAATCGCCACTCAGACACTCTGCATGCAGAAGTTCAGGGACGGCGGCGGAGGCCGCGGGAGACGCCATGCCAGGTGTAATATGGCGTTTACTGTGACAGCGTCCCAGAGTGACAGGAGAGGATACAGGAATGTACACATCAGGATAACAGATGGAATCCGGTCCTGGAGCGCTGAGCCAGCCTTAGGAGGCATCTGATGGGTAAGAAATGGCGTCCAGATACCCGGATCGTGACATTCATTAACATTCTTCCGCCAGTAGGAAGTGACTAACAACAAGGACGAGTCACTTCCGCTAACGTTAGAACACACGCCGGCCACGGAGGCTGGTAAGATCTGACCGGAAGTGACGCGGCCGGGACGAGCCTCGTCACTTCCGGTAAACGAATACACATAAGCGATGACTTTGGTCTTTGCTTGTGCGATGCATCATAAATACCATTCCCACTCACAGAACCACTGCCCCACCAATGTCCTTGATATACAATCATCCCTTATGTATTATATAAGTGTATTTACGATCGGATGACACTTCCGGTTCCGGAAATGACGTGAACCGGAAGTGACCGCAATGTGAAACTGAAAGCAGCTATAAATGTGTGTACTTTCTGTTATGCTATATTCTCCTGAGGAAGCCAAAAAGGCGAAACGCGTTGAGAGACTGAACTACTTACCTACTGCCTGTATCACTGAGCTAAGACTTTTTTATATTTTATTTATTTTTGTACTATGTTTTATTTGGTTTATTAAAAAACTTTGTATTACCATACAAGGCAGTAGATCGAAATTGAATGAATAAGCGCACCATACAGGACCTGCCTGAGTCATTTGGATATAAGTTTATCCTATATGCTTGATTGAAGTATTGATTAGGTGGGGAACAGCTACCGAGAAAAGAGAGACCGATAGGCCTGATTCCAAGACTATATCCGGTACTTACAGTACATTTACGTGTCCATATTTTATCCATTTATCTAAATTACTACACCATATGGCGCTAGTTCTTCTCCCCTACCTCCACATATATATAATATAGTTAGTGTGTGTTTTTAAATGGATAAATCACTTATAATCTGGTCATATAGCACTCTGTGGTTTAGAATTACCAGGATTTCTCCGTCATCCACTAGGGGTAGGCTTCCAGCTATCCACTGGAAGGCTTAAGACCGTGGGATATAGATGGTGGTAGGTGGAGCCGTCACTTTAAGAATTTAGAGATGTGACTAGCTCCTCCCCCTCTATGCTCTCCCTCCAGACCAGTTTTAAAAATGTGCCAGAGGGAGCCGGATGTCTGGGTTGCTCCAGAGTTAGTTGCCTAAAAGAAGAATAGGAAGTTTATCCAAAAGAGCTACCGGGGGACCTTGTCACAGTTGCCTTAAACTGGAGCCAGGGTCCCTGGCTACAGAGCTCACAGCCTGTGAATTTCCTAATGGAGCTTATCTGACGCTGCCTTTGTTGGGATCTAGCCAAGTGCTAGCCCGGTTAGCATGGCAGTAACTGTGAGTATTACCCCACCGCTCTAACTAGCAGAGTGCTGGGTGACACACAAGCACAGGACGCGTTTCTTAAGGATGTGTAAACACCTTGTAGAATTCCATCCTGGTATCACAACCGTACTGAGGGATCTCTGGTGCCGATAGCGCTTTTTTTTTTTTTAAAGGCACAATGGCTGCGAACAGCGGAAGGGGCGGAGCTTCACTCCGTCCAGCGGAGCTCCCGGCGGCATTGCACCTTTACATCAGTGTGAGGTGGCTCTAGCTCCTGCTTCAGCGTGGCACTGTGTGAGAGTATCCAGCGGCTGCAGCACGTATATCTCTGTTCCCTCTCCACATGCAGCGGGAAGAGGACATGAATACACCCGAGGTCTGGGAGGCACAGATTGTGGGAGCGTTTCAGGCACACATCTCACTCAATCTCTGGGTGGATGGTCAGCATTGCCTGTGCAGTACATATATATTTACAGCGCTATAAGAGGCAGATGTGACTCTACCTCCTCCTCGATAGCCTCCCCTCCACAGTAATTCCTGTGTCTTGCTTTAATGCTCTACTCTTCACTGTTGTTTCTGTATTATCTGTGTATACAGTATAGCAGGAAAAGGATCATCATCCAAAGCTTCTCAGAAGCTTTATACTTGTAAAAAATGTCATGCAAAGTTTACACAGGGACAGTCAGAGATGTCCATATATTGTGATTCTTGTGAACAGGTTCCTATAACAGACCCTATTTCCTTGGAACAAGAGTCCGGCCCAGTATGGCTAGCTCAGTTAACCGGGGTTATGTCGGATCTTTATGCAGAACTGGCAGCTTCTCGTAAGGATAGAGAGTCTACTAGTTCACGAAGCTCAGTTCAATCCATGCCAGAACCGGCGTGGCCACAAGCCTTGGCTAAGTCGGTTGATGGACTTACCAAGGCAAAGAGGTTTTTACCGGATGTTTTACAGTCTGCCGAATTTGACACGGAGGATATGCCACCTTTAGAGGAGGGGGAGGTTGGTCAAGACTCAGAGGCTGACCAACCTCTGGAAGAGGCGGAAGTAGCCTCAGAAGGATAGAGGCTTTTATTTTAGCTGAGCATCAGGTCCTACAAATCACAGACTCGGACGCAAATACAGCTTAGCCTTTCTTCTTTAGTAAGAAACACAGGTCCTTTAGCTCTGGCGTGGAAACACCCTGATAAAAAAAAAATTCAGGTTACACGCAGTTTTTTTGCCTCATCCTTTTCCAGCAGTTAATAGGGTGAAGTGGGAGACTCTGCCATTGGTGGATCCCCCCCTTTCTCGCCTAAGAAGACCATCCTGCTGGTGGGAGGAGCGACGACCCTGAAGGACCCTGCAGACTGCCGACTAGAGACCACTCTGAGGCCTTTAGAGACACCGGGACACTTGGATCAAAAAATTCTGCGTTGGCTGTGTCGGCTCGCAGAGCCTTATGGATCCAACAGTGGCAGGGAGATCCAGAGTCTAAAAAGGCGGTTGAGGCAATTCCGTTCACGGGTGAGTTTTTGTTTGGTCTGGATTTGTACAAATTTCCAAGGCCACTGGAGGAAAATCTATGTTCCTTCCGTTAGCTGCACCAGCTCCTCGTAAGCAGTACTCTGGTCTGTCCTTTTGAGTCCCTACCAAATTTCGTGGTAAGTCCAGAGGTGGTAGAGGTCGTAACGTTCCGTAAGCCTCTTCCAACCAGGAGACCAAGTCTACCACAAAACCCAGTGCATGACGGGTTTTCCTTCCTCCTGGGGGATCCCAGGGTGGGAGCCCATCTACGGAACTTCAGGGACATCTGCAGGAAGACTTGCTTGGTTGTCTGGGTTCAGGAGGTAGTCACCCAGGGTTACAAAATAGACTTCCAGTTCCAACCTCCTCCCCGTTTCTTTACAGCAGGTTTGCCAGTTTCTGTAGAAAGGCGATGGGTCTTGCAGAAGGCCATACAAAAGCTACTGGCTTCTGGAGTCATTTCGTCCGTACCCCCTCATCAACTCAAACAAGGTTTTTACTCCAACCTATTTGTGATTCCAAAGCCGGACGGCTTCGTCAAACCTATCCTGAACCTGAGTCTGAGAGGTTGGGGAGCGGTGACATTGGATTGTCAGTTCCAAGGTTGATGGACTCAGCAGGAGGCTGCATTACATATCAATATCCTCGAACTGAGCAATCTATAATGCGCTCCAGTTGGCTTTTCCTTTATTGCGGAATCAAGCAATATGTGTTCAATCGGACAACGCCACTGCCGAAATCGACAGGGTGGCACTCGCAGCAGGGAGGCAATGAGAGGTATTGCGTATTCTACTGTGGGCTGAATCCTTTGCAGAGGCAATATCTGCTGTGTTCATTCCGGGTGTCAACAACTGGGAGGCAGATTACCTCAGTCGCCCGTATCTCCACCCGGTAGAATGGGAACTCCATCACCAAGTTTTCCAACAACTGGTGACTTGTTGGGGTCTTCCACAAATAGACCTCATGGCATCCAGACACAATCACAAACTGCCAAGATACTGCTCCCAGACGAGGGACCCGCAGACAGAGGCTGTGGATTCCCTAACAACTTCCTGGACTTACAGCTACTTGTACCTATGCCCCCCCGTTTCCACAACTCCCGCGTCTGATTAGAGGGATCAACAGGGATGACCATACAGATCAACTGTACTCCTCGTGGCCCAGACTAGCCTCGCCAATCTTGGTATGCCGATTTTTTTCCCTTACTTATGGCCGATCCATGGCCTCTTCCACTACTAGAGGATCTGCTAATTCAAGGCCCTTTCGTCTATCCAGAATTAAGGCAACTACGTTTGATGGCTTGGCTGTTGACACAGCAATTCTGAGGGATAGGGGTGTTCCCTTTGTGGTTGTTCCTGTCATGATTCAGGCCACGAAAGAAGTTACTTCTCAACATTATTACCGGATCTGGAAAGCATACGTTACTTGGTGCGAGACTCGTAAGGTGTCCTCTACATCTTTTATAATGTCCAGACTGTTACTATTCCTGCATTCTGGATACGCAGCAGGCCTGTCTTTGGGCTCGTTAAAAGTACAGGTGTCATCACTTTCCATCTTTTTCCAGAAGAAGCTGGCCCAGACAACGGAAGTACAGATCTTTTCCAAGGCGTTCTTTGATTACGACCACCTACGGTGCCTCCTGTGGCCCCATGGGACCTGGAGTTGGTTCTTTCCTTTTTACAATCCTCTGTTTTTGAACCACTGGAATCCACAGATATCAAATAACTCACTTGGAAGGTGGTTTTGCTGTTGGCATTGGCCTCTGCCAGATGGGTCCGTGAACTATCATATAGGAATATCATGAATGCCTAGCCATAGGTATGTCTAGTGGAATAACAATCCCCAGCAAGCTGTAATGAGTCTTCTAATTATCATATAGGAATATCATGAATGCCTAGCCATAGGTATGTCTAGTGTATTAAATATTATTAGCAGATTTATTCAAGTTTTATTTGTAGTTATTTGGGGAATGTGTAATGGTTTCATCCCTACTCATCATTTGTTTGTTTAAGTTTTATTGCTCCAAATGGGTGATGGGCTAGGGGAGGGTCCAATCAATCAATGTGCTTACATACACATGTTTGGGCTTTATATTAGTGTGTAGTTTAGCTGAATTAGCGTAGCTGATTCATTTTTGGGAGAAAGATTTCAAAGGGAGAAAATTTCTAAGGGTTTCGTCTGGGACTTATACTGGACTTTAACTGGATGGAAACTGCATGGAAACTCCAAACAAAAGCAAATAAATCATCACAATACACCAATACTTGGACTGCAGCTACAAATGTTTGTACACACCTATTATTCTCCAAACCTCACTTACCCAGGAAACTATACATTCACTTTCTGCAAAAACACCTGCAATACAACTTTTACTCTGACCCTGCAAATACCTGGAAAACAAATGTTTTATTGAGAAGCATATTTGATGAAGTAACACTGACTTGTGGTTTGCCAACACTGTGTAATTTTCCATCTAACATCAACAAATATTTGATTTACTGGTAATCTGTAGATATTAACATCATTTTAAATACTTGCAAATCGTATTTCTTTCTGCAAACTTCACTGCTCTCTCATACAGTCACCACTCCTCCTCCTATTCTCAGTTTACTACCAGTTTACACCCCATCCACACTATGGCCAGGCTGGCAACCCCCATTACTCATTGTCTTTCTAATCCTTTATTCTGTCCCCTGTTACCACCTCTATCTCTCTCTCCCAGTCTCCTACATCTCATCCTCTCTCCTCTCCTCTGTCTGCCTCCCTACCCCTCTTCTGTTTCCCCATTGCAATTCACTTCTGCCCCTTCACACCATTTATACCCCACCACTCAACCCTGCTCTCTCCCTCCTCTGCCTGTCTCCTCACCTCTCCTCCACCAGTATCAAACTGCACTCCCTCCCTGTCTCACTCATGCAGTCTCCCTTCCTAGCCAAGGCCCCAGCACCATCATCACACCCTCTTTATCCTTTCCTTCCAAATTACTCCTACCTCAACGCTACAGCAATCCTGATAATCTCATTCACATCTCTCCCACAAACTCATACCCCCTATCCTGTGCACTCTGGAATGCCAGATCTATTTGCAACAAACTGGCCCCCACTCATGACCTTTTCATTTCCAACTCCCTGCACCTCCTGGCCATTACAGAAACCTGGATTACTCCTCATGACACCACTTCTCCTGCTGCTCTCTCTGCTGGGGGCCTCACATTCTCACACACACCCCGACCCGGGGGTCGCCATGGGGGTGGTGTTGGGATCCTTTTACCCTCAAGCTACACATACCAACTTATACCTCCAGAACCTTCTTTTACATTCTCTACATTTGAGGTCCATGCAATACGCCTCTACCAACCTACTAATCTTCGAGTTGCTGTAATTTACCGTCCACCTGGCATTTCCTCCAAATTCCTCGACAACTTTGCTTCCTGGCTACCTCACTTCCTCTCTTCTGACATTCCCTCCATTATTCTAGGTGATTTCAACATCCCTATCGATAACCCCACAAAATCACCTGCCTCTAAACTCCTTAACCTCACCTATTCACTTGGTCTCTCCCAGTGGACCACCTCACCCTCCCATGTGAACGGGAGCTCACTGGATCTGGTTTTCACTCACCGCTGTGATATTTCTGATTTCTCCAATTCCCCTTTTCACCTCTCTGACCACCACTTGCTCTCTTTCAACTTATCTATCTCTGCTTCCCCATATCTCCCTCCTAAGGCTACCATCACGAAGCGTAACATTGAGGCTATTGACACCTCATCCCTATCCTCCCTGTTTGACTCCCTTCTCTCTCCTCTTCTCTCTCTCACATGCCCTGAACAAGCCACATCCCTATACAATGCATCTCTTACTTCTGCCCTTGACTCTGTTGCTCCGCCAACCACTATTCACCCTCGCAGATCAACACCTCAACCCTGGCACAACAAATGCACCAGATATCTACAAAAATGCTCACGTACTGCCGAGCGACAGTGGAGGAAATCACGCTCTAAAGCAGACTTCCTCCATGTCAAATTCATGCTCTCATCCTTCAGTACTGCCCTTTCCCTTGCTAAACAATCATACTTCAAAATCCTCATTTCTACCCAGTCTTCCAACCCCCGGCACCTCTTTGCCACTGTTAACTCCCTCCTCTGCCCACCACCACCTCCTCTCCCTTCCTCATTGTCTGCTCTTGACTTTGCCACTTATTTCACATCCAAGATTGACTCCATACGTCAGGATATCACATCCCACCAGACCAGCAACCAGCCACCACCCATCCCTTGCCACCCCTCCCCTTCCCTCTTACCAACTCTGACATCTTTCTCCCATGTATCTGGCGAGGAAGTCATGGCCCTCATCCGTTCCTCCCCCCCACAACCTCCCCGCTCGACCCTATCCCCTCCCACCTCCTCCGCTACCTCTCTCCTTCTGCCTGTTCCCATCTTGCTCACCTTCTCAATCTTTCCCTTTCATCAGGCACTGTCCCCTCTGCCTTCAAGCATGCTCTTGTCTCCCCTATTCTTAAAAAACCTACCCTTGATCCTAACACTCTCTCCAACTATCGACCCATCTCTCTCCTCCCCTTTGCCTCCAAACTTCTTGAGCGTATTGTCTATAATCGCCTCACTGCCTTTCTTTCCTCTCACTCACTGCTTGACCCATTCCAGTCTGGTTTCCGTTCTCTCCACTCCACTGAAACTGCCCTCACAAAAGTCTGCAATGACCTCCATGCAGCCAAATCTAAGGGCCACTACTCTCTGCTTATTCTTCTTGACCTCTCTGCTGCTTTTGACACTGTGGACCACCCTCTCCTTCTGCAAATCCTTCACTCTCTTGGTCTGCGTGATACTGCCCTCTCCTGGCTGTCCTCCTACCTCTCTGATCGTTCCTTCTCTGTCTCCTCTCATGATGCTACCTCCCCCCCACTTCCACTAACTGTTGGTGTCCCCCAAGGCTCTGTTCTTGGTCCTCTCCTTTTCTCTCTCTATACGTTCTCTTTAGGTGAACTCATTAGTTCTTTTAACTTCCAATACCACCTCTATGCTGATGACACTCAAATCTACCTCTCCTCCCCTGATCTCTCCACGGCTCTCCTCACTCGGACCTCAAACTGTCTTTCTGCTATCTCTTCCTGGATGTCTCAGCGCTTTCTTAAACTCAACATGTCTTAGACTGAGCTGATCATCTTCCCACCCTCCCGCACAGCCTCACCTCCCACAATTTCATTATCCATTGATGGCACGACTATCTCCCCTAGCCCCCAAGTACGCTGTCTTGGCGTAATCCTTGACTCCTCCCTCTCCTTCAAACCACACATTCAGCACCTATCACAAACCTGTCATTTTCATCTCAAAAACATTTCTAGAATCAGACCTTTTCTCACCCAGGATGCCACTAAGATCATTATTCACTCACTGATTATTTCCAGACTGGACTACTGTAATCTCCTCCTAACTGGCCTCCCTGACAATTACCTCTCTCCACTCCAATCTATCCTCAATGCTGCTGCCCGGCTCATCTTCCTCACCAAACGCACTACGTCTACCTCCCCTCTCCTACAGGCCCTCCACTGGCTTCCCTTCCCTTTCAGAATCCAATTCAAACTTCTCACACTCGCTTACAAAGCTCTCACCCACTCCTCTCCCATCTACATCTCTGACCTTATCTCCCTTTACTCTCCCACCCGTCCTCTTCGCTCTGCTAATGCACGCCGACTCTCCTGTCTTCTGATTACTTCCTCCCACTCCTATCTCCAAGATTTTTCACGTGCTGCTCCCTTTCTCTGGAATTCTTTACCTCTCCCCCTCAGACTCTCCACCTCTCTACAAAACTTCAAACGGGCTCTTAAGACCCATTTCTTTACCAAACCTAGCCAAGTCTCAACCTAACCCTCTGTTCCATGCTCTCTATGTACCCCATCTGTGTCACCCCTGTCTGTCTACCCCTCCCCTTAGAATGTAAGCTCTCACGAGTAGGGCCCTCTTCCCTCATGTGCTTATACTTTTCTTACTTTAATAATACTCAACTGCCCAGATCCCGCAGTTTTTTGGCCACCTGGAACTTATCTCTATGTTTACTGGTGTAGTTATGCTTAGTTGCCCTGTACTTGTCCTATATTGTCTTCAACTGTAAGTCACTGTTTTCCTGTTTTGATTATGTGCATATGTACTCTGTAATTGGGCGCTGCGGAACCCTTGTGGCGCCATATAAATAAAGGATAATAATAATAATAACTGGGAGCCCTCTCTTGTAAACTACCATATTTTATCTTCCATTCCGACAGTGCCGAATTGCAAACTCTTATGTCCTTTTTACCAAAGATGGTCTCCACCTTCCACATTAACCAACCAATTATGGTTCCGGTTCTTGTTGAGGACTCCCCTTCTACCAAGTCACTCAGAGTTGTTCGAGCTTTACGAAGCTACGTGGACAGAACTTCTTCCCTTCGGAAGACACACTTTGTTTGTTCTCTATGACGCTGCTCGTCCTGGTTGGATTGCTTCCAAACAGACGCTATCACGTTGGATTAGCTTTACTATTCATCAAGCTTATGTGGTCTCATCACGACAGTCACCACCGTCTATTTCTGCCCACTCTGCTAGGTTGGTTGGTACCTCATGGGCGGCTGCCAGGGAGGTACCAATGACCCACTTATGTCGGGCAGCGACTTGGTCTGGCCAACATACTTTCCTTAGGTTTTACCGGTTTGATACGTTTGCCGCTTCAGCCTCTCAGGTTGGTTGTGCGGTTTTGCAGGGTTCTCTGCAGTCTCCCGCCCAACAAGGGAGCTCTGGGACGTCCTCACGGTCTTAAGCCTTCCAGTGTCCCCTAGTGGATGGAGAAAACTGGATTTTGGTACTTACCGGTAAATCCCTTTCTCTGATTTGACAGCGGACACTGGATGCCCACCCAGCGCTTCTTCCCTGCTGTATTGTATGCTACTTAGAGAATTGTGAATAAGAGTCACAACACGATGCTATGTCAGTATTGTGCCTGTTATACACACACATACATGTTAGTATATCTCTGGTTATGGTTCTGTTACCTTTCTGGTTTTATGTTCTGTTGCCTTTCTCTTACCTCCTCCTCTGTCATCTGGTCTCCCGTCTGTCCTCGGGCTCAGTTTCTATAACTGGTCTGGAGGAGGGGCACAGAGTGGGAGGAGCCAGTCACATCACTAAATTCTTAAAGAGCCGGCACCATCTACCACCATCTGTACCCCATAAATATTTCTCTGGTTCTCAGGATAAGACTGTCAGAATTGTGGAAAGGATCAGTCATCTACATGTGCACAGTCTTATCAATTGACTCAATTAATGGAATGGATGAAGAAATCTTTTGTTTCTAAGGAGGAGTTTGTGGAAATGCAAGGTTTCAAGAGAGAAGGTCTCAGTCTAGTTTGTATGGTGAAGATATATCGTCTGATGATTTGTTGCAGGATGAATTATTTGACATCTCTAGTGAGGTATCTGGTGTGATTAAAGAAGAATCCAGGCTGTTTAATACTGAATTGGTGGAGAGTATGTTAAAGAACATTTATAAGACTATGAAGTATAAAGAACCTGTGCAGACAGCAGAAGAACAGGATTTGTTGTTTGAGGATAGAGTAAAAAAAAAAAAGGAAGAGTCTTTCCAATACATAGGGTAATGAAAGAATTTTCTGTTACGTCCTAGAGGATGCTGGGGACTCCGTAAGGACCATGGGGTATAGATGGGCTCTGCAGGAGACATGGGCACTATAAAGAACTTTAGAATGGGTGTGCACTGGCTCCTCTCTCTATGCCCCTCCTCCAGATCTCAGTTAGATCCTGTGCGCAGAGGAGATTGGGTGCACTACAGGGGAGCTCTCCTGAGTTTCTCTGATAAAGAATTTTGTTAGTTTTTTTATTTTCAGGGAGCACTGCTGGCAACAGGCTCCCTGCATCGTGGGACTGAGGAGAGAGAAGCAGACCTACTTAAGTGATAGGCTCTGCTTCTTAGGCTACTGGACACCATTCGCTCCAGAGGGAGTCGGAACGCAGGTCTCCCCTTGCTGTTCGTCCCGGAGCCGCGCCGCCATCCTCCTCGCAGAGCCGGAAGATAGAAGCCGAGGGTGAGTATAAGAAGACTTCAAGGTGGCAGAAGACTTCAGATCTTCACTGAGGTACGCGCGCAGCGGTAACGCTGCACGCCATTGCTCCCACACACACACACACACACACTAGCGGGCACAGATGGGTGCAGAGCGCAGGGGGGGCGCCCTGGGCAGCAATAAAGCCTCTGAGTTATTTTGAGCGGGACCGAAGCCTGCCGATGGAGGGGGCGGAGCTTGATCTCTCAGCACTAACCAGCGCCATTTTCTCCACAGAGATCTGCTGAGAAGCTGGTTCCCCGGTCTCTCCCCTGCTGAACACGGTGGCACAGGGCTGAAAAGAGGGGGGGGGGGGCACTTGTAAGGCGCAGTGAGTGTCTTACACAGTAATTTAATATAAAAGTGCTATTATCTGGGACATTATTTTCCAGTGTCATTTGGCGCTGGGTGTGTGCTGGCATACTCTCTCTCTGTCTCTCCAAAGGGCCTTATTGGGGAACTGTCTCATATCTATATCCCTATGTGTGTGGGGGTGTCGGTACGAGTGTGTCGGCATGTCTGATGCGGAAGGCTCAGCTAAGGAGGAGGTGGAGCAGATGATTGTGGTGTCGCCGTCGGCAACGCCGACTCATGATTGGATGGACATGTGGAATGTTCTAAATGCAAATGTGACCTTATTACATAAGAGATTGGACAAAGCAGAGTCCAGGGAAAGAGCAGGGAGTCAATCCACAGCTTCGGCTGGGTCACCGGGCCCTTCTGGGTCTCAAAAACGTCCCCTATCCCAGATAGCAGACACTGATACCAACACGGACTCTGACTCCAGTGTCGACTACGATGAAGCGAGGTTGCACACGAGGGTGGCAAAGAGTATTCATTATATGATTATTGCAATAAAAGGTTTTGCATATCACAGATGACCCCTCGGTCCCTGACACGAGGGTGCGCATGTATAAGGAAAAGAAACCTGAGGTAACCTTTCCCCCATCCCATGAGCTTAACGAGTTATTTGAAAAGGCTTGGGAAACTCCTGATAAAAAACTGCAGATTCCCAAGAGGATTCTTATGGCATATCCTTTTCCTGCACGGGACAGGGTACGTTGGGAATCCTCACCCAGGGTGGTCAAGGATTTAACACGCCTGTCCAAGAAAGTGGCGCTACCGTCTCCGGACACGGCAGCCCTCAAGGATCCTGCTGATCGCAGGCAGGAAACTACTTTTAAAGTCAATTTATGCGCATACAGGTGCTTCGCTCAGACTGGCAATCGCATCGGCATGGGTGTGTAGTGCAGTTGCAGCTTGGACAGATACATTGTCAGCTGACCTTGATACCCTAGATAGGGATACCATTTTATTAACCTTAGGCCACATTAAAGACGCAGTCTTATATATGAGGGATGCTCAAAGGGACGTTGGTCTGCTGGGTTAGAGAGTCAACGCCATGGCGATTTCTGCTAGGCGTGCCCTGTGGACTAGCCAATGGACGGGAGATGCCGACTCAAAGAAACATATGGAGGTTTTGCCATACAAAGGTGAAGTTTTATTTGGGGAAGGTTTCGCGGACCTGGTTGCCACAGCTACCAAGGGTAAATCTTCCTTTTTGCCTTTTCCCCCACAGCAAAAGAAAACTCCACAGTATCAGATGCAGTCCTTTCGGTCGCGTAAGTCCAGAAGAGGTCAGGGCTCATCTTTCCTCGCCAGAGGTAAGGGTAGAGGGAAAAGAATGCCTGCTACGGCTAGTTCCCAGGAGCAGAAGTCCTCCCCGGCTTCTACTAAATCCACCGCATGACGCTGGGGCTCCACTGAGGGAGTCCGCACCGGTGGGGGCACGTCTTCGACTCTTCAGCCAGGTCTGAGTTCTATCAAACGTGGATCCTTGGGCGATGGATATTGTATCCCAAGGCTACAAACTGGAATTCGAAGAGGTGCCCCCTCACCGATTTTTCAGGTCGGCCTTGCCGGCTTCTCCCCCAGAGAGGAAGTAGTGTTCGCTGCAATTCAAAATCTGTATCAACAGCAAGTGATTGTCAAGGTTCCCCTAGTCCAACAGGGGAAAGGGTACTATTCAACCCTGTTCATGGTCCCGAAGCCGGATGCTTCGGTCAGACCCATTTTAAATCTAAAATCCCTAAACCTGTACTTGAGGAAGTTCAAATTCAAGATGGAATCGCTCCGGGCTGTGATCTCCAGTCTGGAATGGGGGGATTTTATGGTGTCACTCGACAAAAAGGATGCATACCTTCATGTCCCCATATATCCTCCTCATCAGGCGTACCTGAGATTCGCTGTACAGGACTGTCATTACCAGTTTCAGACGCTGCCGTTTGGGCTTTCCACGGCCTCGATGATTTTCACCAAGGTGATGGCGGAGATGATGGTGCTCCTGCGCAGGCAGGGAGTCACAATTATCCCATACTTGGACGATCTCCTGATAAAAGCAAGATCGAGGGATCAATTGCAGAAGAGCGTTTCGCTCTCCCTGAGAGTGCTGCAACAACACGGTTGGATTCTCAATCTGCCAAAGTCACAATTGATTCCAACGACTCGACTATCATTCCCAGGCATGATTCTGGACACGGAACAGAAGAGGGTTTTTCTCCCGATGGAAAAAGCCCAGGACCTCCAGAACATGGTCAGAGACTTGCTAAAACCAAAAAGAGTGTCTGTTCATCAATGCACTCGAGTTCTGGGGGAAATGGTGGCAGGCTACGAAGCCATCCCCTTCGGCAGGTTTCATGCAAGGGCGTTTCAGTGGGACCTCCTGGACAAGTGGTCCGGGTCCCATCTACTAATACATCAGAAGATAAGCTTATTCCCCCGGGCCAGGGTGTCTCTCCTGTGGTGGCTGCAAAGTGCTCACCTTCTAGAGGGTCGCAGGTTCGGCATTCTGGACTGGGTTCTGGTAACCACGGACGCGAGCCTCCAAGGATGGGGGGCAGTCACAAAGGAAGAAATTTTCAGGGGCTATGGTCAAGCCAGGAGGCTTGTCTACACATCAACGTACTGGAATTGAGGGCCATATACAATGGCCTACGACAAGCGGAGGATCTTCTTCGCGACCTACCGGTTCTGATTCAATCAGACAACGTCACATCCGTAACTCATGTAAACCGCCAAGGCGGGACAAGGAGCAGAGTGGCGATGGCGGAAGCCACCAGGAAAATCACGTAAGCGCTCTGTCTGTCATGATCCTGACTGTAGTTTTCATATTTGGTGACTTACCTCTGCCATCTCTGTCCTGGATCCTGCATCTTTCTGCTCACTGGGATAAACAGCTTGCCAATACCATGAGTTTCCTGAGTTCTCTGCCTGGAAGGTAATGGTTAACGAGCTCCACCTGTGGTGATCTTCTGTGTGAGTCTGAATTCAGCAATCTGAAGTTTAGGCCTAAAAGCCAGCATCCTCTGTTTGCAGAAGTTCAGGCTTCAGTGTTCTCTCTGCCTGCTAGGCCTCACTCCACATCACAGCCTAGTCTAGAGTACTCACATGACAGTGACTGTTCACCTGACCCAGAGCTGTCCAATCCTCTGCCAGCCTGAGACTCTCTGAATCACCTGACACTGCTCACCAATCACCAAGGACCAGGAAGTATAAGTCGAGAGACTGAGTTGGAAGCTGGGCCAGTTCCTCGTGTCACACACAGCTCTGTGTGAGCTTTGAAGCTGAGCTCCCTAAAGGTAGCCCTTGTACTTCAGTTTCTGTAAAAACTCTGTTCCTTTGTTACCCAGTTTGGATTACATTTGTGTTACCATTGATATCCAGTATTTCCACAAGTCTCAACTTAAAGGCACAGTTGCAGTGTTTAATCTTAAAGGCACAGTACAGTATTCCACAGTCTCAACTGAAAACCACAGCTGCAGTATTCTACCGTCACAGCCGCAGGGTTCTTCAGCCTCGTACTAGAGTTATAGCCACAGTCATTCTACTTTCAGTTGCGTTTCCAGTTATATCCGGTACCAGCCCGCATTACAGTTGCATCCCAGTCTCACCGGTAACCAGCCCAGTTATCAGTCTCGCCAGTAACCAGTCCGTCTTACTATCTTGCCAGTAACCTTGAGTACATAAGCACCTACTCCTGTGACACTATATCCAGTACAGTCTCACCTATACATTCATCATCCTGCTATCAAAGTCCCTGGTGATCCAGTGGTCAGGATACGGCTTCTTCTGCCGAGGCGCGGGTTTGATCCCCGGTCAGGGATTGCTCCTTCTTCTCCCTGATTCCTACAGACCAGCCTAATATTCACATAGTCCTCCAGTTGCCCGCACAGACTTCACTAACACCGGGTTCACAAAACCACAGTCATGACACTGTCAGCGGTCTTCATTCCGGGAGTGGACAACTGGGAAGCAGACTTTCTCAGCAGACACGATCTCCATCCAGGAGAGTGGGGACTTCATCAAGAAGTTTTTACAGAGATAACAAGTCTTTGGGGAATTCCTCACATAGACATGATGGCGTTACGCCTCAACAAGAAGCTTCGGAGGTATTGTGCCAGGTCAAGGGACCCTCAGGCAGTAGCGGTGGACGCCCTGGTGACACCTTGGGTGTTTCAGTTGGTCTATGTGTTCCCCCCTCTTCCTCTCATATGAAAAATATTGAGAATCATAAGACAAAAAAGGGTGAAAACAATACTCATTGTTCCAGATTGGCCTCGAAGGGCCAGGTATTCAGATCTTCAGGAGATGCTCACAGAAGATCCATGGCCTCTTCCTCTCAGGGAGGACCTGTTACAACAGGGGCCCTGCGTGTTCCAAGACTTACCGGGGTTACGTTTGACGGCATGGCGGTTGAACGCTGAATCCTAGCTGGGAAAGGTATTCTGGAGGAAGTCATCCCTACTCTGATAAAGGCTAGGAAGGAGGTGACGGCAAAACATTATCACTGTATCTGGAGGAAGTATGTTTCTTGGTGTGAAGCCAAGAATGCTCCTACGGAAGATTTCCATCTGGGCCGTTTTCTCCACTTTCTACAGACAGGAGTGGATGTGGGCCTAAAATTAGGCTCCATTAAGGTTCAGATTTCAGCCCTGTCTATTTTCTTTCAGAAGGAATTGGCTTCTCTCCCAGAAGTCCAGACTTTTGTAAAGGGAGTGCTGCACATCCAGCCTCCTTTTGTGCCCCCAGTGGCACCTTGGGACCTTAACGTGGTGTTACGGTTCCTGAAGTCTCACTGGTTTGAACCTCTTCAAACGGTTGATTTGAAATTTTTCACTTGGAAGGTGGTCATGTTGTTGGCCTTGGCATCTGCAAGGCGGGTGTCCAAATTGGCGGCCTTGTCTCACAAGAGCGCCTATTTGACCTTCCATGTGGATAGAGTGGAGTTGAGGACTCGTCCTCAATTTTTGCCTAAGGTGGTTTCTTTATTTCATATGAACCAACCTATTGTGGTGCCTGTGGCTTCGAGTGACTTGGAGGATTCCAAGTCCCTGGATGTAGTCAGGGCCTTAAAAATCTATGTAGCCAGGACGGCTCGAGTTAGGAAAACAGAAGCACTGTTTGTCCTGTATGCAGCCAACAAAGTTGGCGCTCCTGCTTCGAAGCAGACTATTGCTCGCTGGATCTGTAACACGATTCAGCAGGCTCATTCTATGGCAGGATTGCCGTTAACAAATTCGGTAAAGGCCCATTCTACTAGGAAGGTGGCCTCTTCTTGGGCGGCTGCCCGAGGCGCCTCGGCTTTACAGCTTTGCCGAGCAGCTACCTGGTCAGGTTCAAACACTTTTGCAAAGTTCTATAAGTTTGATACCCTGGCTGATGAGGACCTTGCGTTTGCTCAGTCGGTGCTGCAGAGTCGTCCGCACTCTCCCGCCCGGTCTGGAGCTTTGGTATAAACCCCATGGTCCTTCCGGAGTCCCCAGCATCCTCTAGAACGTAAGAGAAAATAAGATTTTAAACCTACCGGTAATTCTTTTTCTCCTAGTCCGTAGAGGATGCTGGGCGCCCGTCCCAGTGCGGACAAAATCTGCAAGGTTTGTATATAGTTGTTGCTTACATAAGGGTTATGTTACAGTTGAGATCAGTCTTTGGCTGTTACTGTTTTTTGTTCATACTGTTAACTGGTTGCGTATATTCCAGGTTATACGGTGTGAATGGTGTGGGCTGGTATGAATCTTGCCCTTAGATTAACAAAATCCTTTCCTCGTATTGTCCTTCTCCTCTGGGCACAGTTTCTCTAACTGAGGTCTGGAGGAGGGGCACCTGAAAAGCCGGGACTAAAATTCCTTCGTTAAGGTGAAACTTAGAGACCACCTTAGGAAGATAACCAGACCTAGTTCTGAGAATTGCTTTATCTTTATAAAAAATTAGAAAAGGAGACTTACATGACAGCACTCCTAAATCTGATACTCTTCTAGCTGATGTCATAGTCAGTAGAAAGAGTACTTTAGTTGTCAACCATTTAAGATCCACCTTATTAAGTGGTTCAAACGGAGCACCCTGAAGGGCTTTGAGGACCAGACTTAAATCCCAAGGCACTGCAGGAATAACAAAGGGTGGTTGAATGCACAGCATTCCCTGGAAAAAAAGTACGCACATCCTGTGAAGTGGCAATTTTCCAATTTTCCATTCCTGCCTGAAGGAAATTTAAGATTCTGGATACTCTGAAAGATTTTGGATCCATACATCTTTCACCAATGAATATAGGCTTGCCATATTCGGTGATAAATGCGAGCTGAGGAGGGTTTCCTTGCTCTGAGAATAGTTTGAATTACCTGTTGTGAGAATCCTCTTGACTTTAGGATAGAAGTTTCAACAGGCACGCCGTCAAAGACAGCCGATCCAGATGCCTGTGATAACAAGGACCCTGCATCGGTAGATCTGGACGTTGAGGGAGCAGAATTGGAACATCCAATTACATCCTCTGTAGATCTATGTACCAATGCCTTCTGGGCCAAGCCGGAGCTATCAGAATCACTGCACCCTTTGCTTGCTTTATTTTCCTCACCACCCTGGAAAGCAGGGAGATTAGAGGAAACAGATATGCCAGATGAAAGTCCCATTTCACTACCAGTGCGTCCAAAAGGATCGCTCCGGGGTCCTTTGTTCTTGACCTGTATGCCGGAACTTTGTTGTTCAGATGGGATGCCATGAGGTCTATCTCTGGCAACCCCCACTTGTCTACTAGAGTCTGAAAGACCTCTGGGTGTAGAGCCCATTTGCTTGCTTGAATGGTGTGTCGACTGAGAAAATCCGCTTCCCAGTTTAGGACTCCTGGAATGAACACTGCGGACGATGCTGGAAGATGGAGTTCTGCCCACTTTAGTATGTGACTTACCTCCTTCATTGCTTTTTGGCTGCGAGTTCCTCCCTGATGGTTGAGGTACGCTACTGCCATTGTATTGTCCGAGTGGATCTGAACTGGTTTTCCTTGCAGAATATCCTTTGCCTGAATCAGTGCCATGTATATGGCCCGGAGTTCCAACAGGTTTATTGGCAGGCGACTTTCTTCTGTGGTCCATTGTCCCTGCAACCATAATCTTCCGGACACTGCTCCCCAGCCCTGTAGACTGGCATCCGTTGTTAGGATCTCCCAATCTGATATCCAAAAAGGTCTTCCCTTGTCTAGATGGGATGTCTGTAGCCACCAGGCTAATGACCCTTTTACCTTTACTGGAAGTACCATCATTTGTTTCTTTATTGTCTGATGTATTCCATTCCATCTGGTCAGAATCAAATGCTGCAGAGGTCTTGAGTGGAATTGTGCATATTCCACCATGTCGAATGTTGACCCCATCACTCGCATTGCTGCGGGAATTGATATTGTCTGACTGTGTAATAATTCCTGAGTCATTAACTGCACCTTGGATATCTTTTTCTGAGGTAAAAATATTTTCTGCAGTCTTGAATCCAATACAGCCCCCAAGTGAATCATCTGTTGTGATGGAATCAGAGACGACTTTGCCCAATTTATAAGCCATCCGTGTTTCTGTAGACAATTTATTGTCTGTTGGAGATGGCTCGAGCAATTCCTAGGATTGTGCCAGGATTAAAAGATTGTCGAGGTATGGAAAAATCCTTATCCCCTGCTTGCGGAGATAAGCTGCCATAACCACCATGATCTTGGTAAATACTCTGGGGGCTGTGGCTAACCCAAAGGGTAAGGCCTGGAACTGAAAATGTTGCTGGAGGATGGCGAACCTGAGGTAACACTGATGGGACAATGCTATAGGCACATGCAGGTAAGCATCCTGTATATCCAGAGATACTATGTAATCCCCTGGTTCCATGGCCAAAACTATGGAGCGTAACGTCTCCATGTGGAACCTTGGGACCCAAATGTATTTGTTTAACATTTTGAGATTGAGAATTGGTCGGAATGACCCATTTGGCTTCTGAAGCAAAAATAGGTTGGAGTAAAAACTCTGCCCCCGTTGTGCCAGGGGTACTGGAATACTTACCCCGGACTGAAGTAATTTCTGAACTGCTTCTTGCAGGGCTCTGGCCTTCGCCTCTATATGAGACGGGCTGGTGCAAAAAAACCTTCGAGGAGGCTGCTTCTTGAAAGGGAAAACATAACCCAGAGATACCACTTCTTGCACCCAAGCATCTGTCGTCGACTGATGCCATATGTGTGCAAACTGAAGAAGTCAGCCCCTACCTTGGGGTCCCCCAGGTGGAGGCCCGCACCATCAGGCTGATAGTTTCTGTTCTGGTTTGGAAGCTGACCCGCTGGTGACCCATTGCTTCTTTGCTTTACCAGACTTATTGTACTGGGTCTGCTTAGAATCATTTTTGCCTTTTGTTTTACCTTGCCACCGAAATGGCCGAAACCCCGAACCCTTTGGCCTAGAGTTATAACTGGCAGGAAACTTGACCTTCTTGGATTCTGCTTCTGATTCCAGAATATCTGTCAATTCCTTACCAAAGAGAATGTTCCCAACAAAAGGCAAAGCTTCCAGAACCTACTTGGATTCTGAATCAGCTTTCCATGTACGCAGCCAAATTGCTCTGCGAGCAGCTACCGTTAAGGCTGATGCTTTGGAAGTAATTGTATCCATATCCATTGCTGCTTCTTCTAAAAATAGTGCAGCCTGTTTCATATGAGCTATATGGGACTCCGGCTCCCTGGTAGGTGCTGAAAACCCATTTTCCTGTTCCTTTGCCATCCAGGCCGAGGCCATAGCTGGCCTTATGACTGCCTCTGACAGAGAAAAAATGTTTTTCAAAAACCCATCCACTCTTCTGTCTGTGACATCATTTAATGATGTTGATGGCAAAGGCAAAATAGATTTTCACACTAACCGTATGATGTGCATATCTACCTTAGGAGGCACTTCTCTTTTTAAACAGTCCCTAGTTGGAAAAGGGTAATAAGATTCCCATTTTTTGGGAATTCTGTATTTCCTATTGGGTGTAGCCCAAGCTTCCTCCATAATTTCCGTCCGTTCCTCTGACCCTGGAAACTCAACCCGAACTGTTTTGGGACGTTTAAACACAGGTGCTTTAGTTTTTATTATTGGCTCTGCTGAATACTCTAGAGACAGAATAGCCTTCATTGTTCCAATTAACACAGCTATAGCATCTGAGCTGAAACCTTCTACCTGTTCTTCATATGGTGAAGTAGAGTAAATGGAGCTATCCTCATCTGATGTATTGTCCTGTGTAGCCTGTGAATTTGATGATATATTTACCCTTGGTTTATCAGCTTGTTGTTTTGTAGAAGCTGTTGGGGCTATACCATAAGACGTGAGCTGCATGTATGGGTTAATAGTGTACCCTATTCCTGAGGTTGAAGCTGTAGGGACCAACCTGTCAGCTATACTGGATAAGGTTTGTGCAAACATAGCCCAAGGTGGACCTATTTGTCATTGAACAGGGATCTGCCTTGCAATCTGCTGAAACGCAGAACAATTTGCACATAACCCATCATGTGTCAGATGCTGAGTTGATATCCCCACCTTGCAGGATAAACATGTTATAAGTGTTGGTGTTACTGTTATTGTAACCTCGACACCTTTGCCGCTCTTAGACATGATAAATAATAAGCTTTACACAGTATACTACACAATCTGTGACTGCAATCACTTTACTGTATTAAAGGGATATCAATCTGACCCCCACCCCAGGCACCAGCATTTAGGCTCAGAAGAAACACTGACAAACATATATAGTCAGCAATCACACTAGCAGTCAGTCACATGTTATATATTAGTCATATGAGCATATTATCAACTACGAACACATTTCAAGTATGTAGGAGTACATTTACTGAATTCTGTTCAGTTATTTAACAGTTATTTAACGTATTCAGACGCATTGTGAAGAAAACCACAGTAATGTACATAGACTCGTATGCAATAGGCACTAAAGTTAACTATTCATACTAACAAAAGTAGATAGAAATTTAGTGCTGTATAACCCGTACTCCATAGAGTGGGATACAGGGAGACTCACCCCACTTCCAGGATCGATCAATACGTTAGCGAACACTGAGTTGATCCAGACGCTACTGGTGTACACTGCCGTTCCTGGAACTTTTTAGTAGAGATGAGCGGGTTCGGTTTCTCTGAAACCGAACCCGCACGAACTTCATGTTTTTTTTACGGGTCCGAGCAGACTCGGATCCTCCCGCCTTGCTCGGTTAACCCGAGCGCGCCCGAACGTCATCATGACGCTGTCGGATTCTCGCGAGACTCGGATTCTATATAAGGAGCCGCGCGTCGCCGCCATTTTCACACGTGCATTGAGATTGATAGGGAGAGGACGTGGCTGGCGTCCTCTCCATTAGAAATTAGATTAGAAGAGAGAGAGAGATTGTGCAGAGTCAGACAGAGTTTACCACAGTGACCAGTGCAGTTGTTGTTAGTTAACTTTTATTTATTTTAATATAATATATCCGTTCTCTGCTATATCCGTTCTCTGCCTGAAAAAAAACGATACACAGCAGCAGCCAGTCACACAGTGTGACTCAGTCTGTGTGCACTCAGCTCAGCCCAGTGTGCTGCACATCAATGTATAAAAGGCAAAGCTTATAATAATTGTGGGGGAGACTGGGGAGCACTGCAGGTTGTTATAGCAGGAGCCCCCAGGAGTACATAATATTATATTAATTTAAAATTAAACAGTGCACACTTTTGCTGCAGGAGTGCCACTGCCAGTGTGACTAGTGGTGACCAGTGCCTGACCACCAGTATAGTAGTATATTGTTGTATGTATTGTATACTATCTCTTTATCAACCAGTCTATATTAGCAGCAGACACAGTACAGTGCGGTAGTTCACGGCTGTGGCTACCTCTGTGTCGGCAGTCGGAACTCGGCAGGCAGTCCGTCCATCCATAATTGTATTACAATATATACCACCTAACCGTGGTATTTTTTTTTCTTTCTTTATACCGTCGTCATAGTGTCATACTAGTTGTTACGAGTATACTACTATCTCTTTATCAACCAGTGTACAGTGCGGTAGTTCACGGCTGTGGCTACCTCTGTGTCGGCAGTCGGCAGGCAGTCCGTCCATCCATAATTGTATTATTATTATAATATATACCACCTAACCGTGGTTTTTTTTTCATTCTTTATACCGTCATAGTGTCATACTAGTTGTTACGAGTATACTACTATCTCTTTATCAACCAGTGTACAGTGCGGTAGTTCACGGCTGTGGCTACCTCTGTGTCGGCAGTCGGCAGGCAGTCCGTCCATCCATAATTGTATTATTATTATAATATATACCACCTAACCGTGGTTTTTTTTTCATTCTTTATACCGTCGTCATAGTGTCATACTAGTTGTTACGAGTATACTACTATCTCTTTATCAACCAGTGTACAGTGCGGTAGTTCACGGCTGTGGCTACCTCTGTGTCGGCAGTCGGCAGGCAGTCCGTCCATCCATAATTGTATTATTATTATAATATATACCACCTAACCGTGGTTTTTTTTTCATTCTTTATACCGTCGTCATAGTGTCATACTAGTTGTTACGAGTATACTACTATCTCTTTATCAACCAGTGTACAGTGCGGTAGTTCACGGCTGTGGCTACCTCTGTGTCGGCACTCGGCAGGCAGTCCGTCCATCCATAATTGTATTATTATTATAATATATACCACCTAACTGTGGTATTTTTTTTTCTTTCTTTATACCGTCGTCATAGTGTCATACTAGTTGTTACGAGTATACTACTATCTCTTTATCAACCAGTGTACAGTGCGGTAGTTCACGGCTGTGGCTACCTCTGTGTCG
Organism: Pseudophryne corroboree; assembly: GCF_028390025.1. Taxonomy (NCBI): domain Eukaryota; kingdom Metazoa; phylum Chordata; class Amphibia; order Anura; family Myobatrachidae; genus Pseudophryne; species Pseudophryne corroboree. The sequence continues at coordinate 243,094,730 of NC_086445.1, read as the reverse complement.
GCAGTCGGCAGGCAGTCCGTCCATCCATAATTGTATTATTATTATAATATATACCACCTAACTGTGGTATTTTTTTTTCTTTCTTTATACCGTCGTCATAGTGTCATACTAGTTGTTACGAGTATACTACTATCTCTTTATCAACCAGTGTACAGTGCGGTAGTTCACGGCTGTGGCTACCTCTGTGTCGGCAGTCGGCAGGCAGTCCGTCCATCCATAATTGTATTATTATTATAATATATACCACCTAACCGTGGTTTTTTTTTTCATTCTTTATACCGTCGTCATAGTGTCATACTAGTTGTTACGAGTATACTACTATCTCTTTATCAACCAGTGTACAGTGCGGTAGTTCACGGCTGTGGCTACCTCTGTGTCGGCAGTCGGCAGGCAGTCCGTCCATCCATAATTGTATTATTATTATAATATATACCACCTAACTGTGGTATTTTTTTTTCTTTCTTTATACCGTCGTCATAGTGTCATACTAGTTGTTACGAGTATACTACTATCTCTTTATCAACCAGTGTACAGTGCGGTAGTTCACGGCTGTGGCTACCTCTGTGTCGGCACTCGGCAGGCAGTCCGTCCATCCATAATTGTATTATTATTATAATATATACCACCTAACCGTGGTATTTTTTTTCATTCTTTATACCGTCGTCATAGTGTCATACTAGTTGTTACGAGTATACTACTATCTCTTTATCAACCAGTGTACAGTGCGGTAGTTCACGGCTGTGGCTACCTCTGTGTCGGCAGTCGGCAGGCAGTCCGTCCATCCATAATTGTATTATTATTATAATATATACCACCTAACTGTGGTATTTTTTTTTCTTTCTTTATACCGTCGTCATAGTGTCATACTAGTTGTTACGAGTATACTACTATCTCTTTATCAACCAGTGTACAGTGCGGTAGTTCACGGCTGTGGCTACCTCTGTGTCGGCAGTCGGCAGGCAGTCCGTCCATCCATAATTGTATTATTATTATAATATATACCACCTAACCGTGGTTTTTTTATACCACCTAACCGTGGCAGTCCGTCCATAATTGTATACTAGTATCCAATCCATCCATCTCCATTGTTTACCTGAGGTGCCTTTTAGTTCTGCCTATAAAATATGGAGAACAAAAAAGTTGAGGTTCCAAAATTAGGGAAAGATCAAGATCCACTTCCACCTCGTGCTGAAGCTGCTGCCACTAGTCATGGCCGAGACGATGAAATGCCAGCAACGTCGTCTGCCAAGGCCGATGCCCAATGTCATAGTACAGAGCATGTCAAATCCAAAACACCAAATATCAGAAAAAAAAGGACTCCAAAACCTAAAATAAAATTGTCGGAGGAGAAGCGTAAACTTGCCAATATGCCATTTACCACACGGAGTGGCAAGGAACGGCTGAGGCCCTGGCCTATGTTCATGGCTAGTGGTTCAGCTTCACATGAGGATGGAAGCACTCAGCCTCTCGCTAGAAAACTGAAAAGACTCAAGCTGGCAAAAGCACCGCAAAGAACTGTGCGTTCTTTGAAATCCCAAATCCACAAGGAGAGTCCAATTGTGTCGTTTGCGATGCCTGACCTTCCCAACACTGGACGTGAAGAGCATGCGCCTTCCACTATTTGCATGCCCCCTGCAAGTGCTGGAAGGAGCACCCGCAGTCCAGTTCCTGATAGTCAGATTGAAGATGTCAGTGTTGAAGTACACCAGGATGAGGAGGATATGGGTGTTGCTGGCGCTGGGGAGGAAATTGACCAGGAGGATTCTGATGGTGAGGTGGTTTGTTTAAGTCAGGCACCCGGGGAGACACCTGTTGTCCGTGGGAGGAATATGGCCGTTGACATGCCAGGTGAAAATACCAAAAAAATCAGCTCTTCGGTGTGGAGGTATTTCACCAGAAATGCGGACAACAGGTGTCAAGCCGTGTGTTCCCTTTGTCAAGCTGTAATAAGTAGGGGTAAGGACGTTAACCACCTCGGAACATCCTCCCTTATACGTCACCTGCAGCGCATTCATAATAAGTCAGTGACAAGTTCAAAAACTTTGGGTGACAGCGGAAGCAGTCCACTGACCAGTAAATCCCTTCCTCTTGTAACCAAGCTCACGCAAACCACCCCACCAACTCCCTCAGTGTCAATTTCCTCCTTCCCCAGGAATGCCAATAGTCCTGCAGGCCATGTCACTGGCAAGTCTGACGAGTCCTCTCCTGCCTGTGATTCCTCCGATGCATCCTTGCGTGTAACGCCTACTGCTGCTGGCGCTGCTGTTGTTGCCGCTGGGAGTCGATGGTCATCCCAGAGGGGAAGTCGTAAGCCCACTTGTACTACTTCCAGTAAGCAATTGATTGTTCAACAGTCCTTTGCGAGGAAGATGAAATATCACAGCAGTCATCCTACTGCAAAGCGGATAACTGAGTCCTTGACAACTATGTTGGTGTTAGACGTGCGTCCGGTATCCGCCGTTAGTTCACAGGGAACTAGACAATTTATTGAGGCAGTGTGCCCCCGTTACCAAATACCATCTAGGTTCCACTTCTCTAGGCAGGCGATACCGAGAATGTACACGGACGTCAGAAAAAGACTCACCAGTGTCCTAAAAAATGCAGTTGTACCCAATGTCCACTTAACCACGGACATGTGGACAAGTGGAGCAGGGCAGGGTCAGGACTATATGACTGTGACAGCCCACTGGGTAGATGTATGGACTCCCGCCGCAAGAACAGCAGCGGCGGCACCAGTAGCAGCATCTCGCAAACGCCAACTCTTTCCTAGGCAGGCTACGCTTTGTATCACCGCTTTCCAGAATACGCACACAGCTGAAAACCTCTTACGGCAACTGAGGAAGATCATCGCGGAATGGCTTACCCCAATTGGACTCTCCTGTGGATTTGTGGCATCGGACAACGCCAGCAATATTGTGTGTGCATTAAATATGGGCAAATTCCAGCACGTCCCATGTTTTGCACATACCTTGAATTTGGTGGTGCAGAATTTTTTAAAAAACGACAGGGGCGTGCAAGAGATGCTGTCGGTGGCCAGAAAAATTGCGGGACACTTTCGGCGTACAGGCACCACGTACAGAAGACTGGAGCACCACCAAAAACTACTGAACCTGCCCTGCCATCATCTGAAGCAAGAAGTGGTAACGAGGTGGAATTCAACCCTCTATATGCTTCAGAGGTTGGAGGAGCAGCAAAAGGCCATTCAAGCCTATACAATTGAGCACGATATAGGAGATGGAATGCACCTGTCTCAAGTGCAGTGGAGAATGATTTCAACGTTGTGCAAGGTTCTGATGCCCTTTGAACTTGCCACACGTGAAGTCAGTTCAGACACTGCCAGCCTGAGTCAGGTCATTCCCCTCATCAGGCTTTTGCAGAAGAAGCTGGAGGCATTGAAGAAGGAGCTAACACGGAGCGATTCCGCTAGGCATGTGGGACTTGTGGATGCAGCCCTTAATTCGCTTAACAAGGATTCACGGGTGGTCAATCTGTTGAAATCAGAGCACTACATTTTGGCCACCGTGCTCGATCCTAGATTTAAAGCCTACCTTGGATCTCTCTTTCCGGCAGACACAGGTCTGCTGGGGTTGAAAGACCTGCTGGTGACAAAATTGTCAAGTCAAGCGGAACGCGACCTGTCAACATCTCCTCCTTCACATTCTCCCGCAACTGGGGGTGCGAGGAAAAGGCTCAGAATTCCGAGCCCACCCGCTGGCGGTGATGCAGGGCAGTCTGGAGCGACTGCTGATGCTGACATCTGGTCCGGACTGAAGGACCTGACAACGATTACGGACATGTCGTCTACTGTCACTGCATATGATTCTCTCAACATTGATAGAATGGTGGAGGATTATATGAGTGACCGCATCCAAGTAGGCACGTCACACAGTCCGTACTTATACTGGCAGGAAAAAGAGGCAATTTGGAGGCCCTTGCACAAACTGGCTTTATTCTACCTAAGTTGCCCTCCCACAAGTGTGTACTCCGAAAGAGTGTTTAGTGCCGCCGCTCACCTTGTCAGCAATCGGCGTACGAGGTTACATCCAGAAAATGTGGAGAAGATGATGTTCATTAAAATGAATTATAATCAATTCCTCCGCGGAGACATTGACCAGCAGCAATTGCCTCCACAAAGTACACAGGGAGCTGAGATGGTGGATTCCAGTGGGGACGAATTGATAATCTGTGAGGAGGGGGATGTACACGGTGATATATCGGAGGGTGAAGATGAGGTGGACATCTTGCCTCTGTAGAGCCAGTTTGTGCAAGGAGAGATTAATTGCTTCTTTTTTGGGGGGGGTCCAAACCAACCCGTCATATCAGTCACAGTCGTGTGGCAGACCCTGTCACTGAAATGATGGGTTGGTTAAAGTGTGCATGTCCTGTTTTGTTTATACAACATAAGGGTGGGTGGGAGGGCCCAAGGATAATTCCATCTTGCACCTCTTTTTTCTTTTCTTTTTCTTTGCATCATGTGCTGATTGGGGAGGGTTTTTTGGAAGGGACATCCTGCGTGACACTGCAGTGCCACTCCTAGATGGGCCCGGTGTTTGTGTCGGCCACTAGGGTCGCTTATCTTTCTCACACAGTCAGCTACCTCATTGCGCCTCTTTTTTTCTTTGCGTCATGTGCTGTTTGGGGAGGGTTTTTTGGAAGGGACATCCTGCGTGACACTGCAGTGCCACTCCTAGATGGGCCCGGTGTTTGTGTCGGCCACTAGGGTCGCTTATCTTACTCACACAGCGACCTCGGTGCAAATTTTAGGACTAAAAATAATATTGTGAGGTGTGATGTGTTCAGAATAGGCTGAAAATGAGTGTAAATTATGTTTTTTGAGGTTAATAATACTTTGGGATCAAAATTACCCCCAAATTCTATGATTTAAGCTGTTTTTTAGGGTTTTTTGAAAAAAACACCCGAATCCAAAACACACCCGAATCCGACAAAAAAAATTCGGTGAGGTTTTGCCAAAACGCGGTCGAACCCAAAACACGGCCGCGGAACCGAATCCAAAACCAAAACACAAAACCCGAAAAATTTCAGGCGCTCATCTCTACTTTTTAGTAGACGCAGACGCTCAGTGAACGCCAGTGCATGCAGACGCACCATTCTGCGACCCAGTCTCCTAGCGGTAACCTTAGTGTACACGGACGCAGCGGCCTATGCTGCGACCGAGACCCCTCGTGGTAGCGTCTGAGACAAGTGAGGCAATCGGTTCATGGCGGGAGATGCGTGGAAACTGGTCATGAACTGGGGGAAGGTGCGACCAGGAGAGCGTCTGACTCCCCACCGCTGACATCAACCCTAGGGATCGCAGCCTCAAACTAATCCTAGTGCCTTATGATTCCTAAGGCCTAGCGCTGGAGCACCCGTGGTGGCGGCGCGCCAGCTACTGTTTGGTAGTCTCCTCCCAAAACAGTGCGGCTGTGTCCGTATTCCCCTTCTAAGCAGAATCAATGCCTTACCTTCTCCCCGTGCTCCGGCCACAGCCTGGTAATGTCTGCTGGACCTGCTAGTATATCCGACACAGACGCCCGTCGAGACAGCACTTGTACCGTGGGTAAGCGTTATTGCGAGATGGCGGAGAGTTGTTAGAGCGACTCTTTCCAATATGCATGTAAGATGCTGTTAGGAAAGATCGCTCAAAAACATGTAGTAAGACTATAAAAATGAAATAAAAAAGCTTAGGGCTGCCAAACATATCCCAATGTTATCCTGTTGATAACCTATGGACCCTGCCGGAGAAAATCCTGCATAACCATCCTGTTTCCTGACATATAGTGCACAGTAACTGTTGCGCAGAGGTGATATCCAGTGCTGCACCCACTGATCTAAGTGCGGTGTGTGAGCCTGCAGGGTAACCTTGTCTGTTCGGAGCTCCGTGGTACGGACTGGTCTCGCAGTTAAACCCTGTGCCGTGTCTCCAGTTCACTTCTGGTTGCAGCTCCCCTCTTCTCTGGCGCTCCGGCTGGCGGGCTCCTGACCTGGGGACTGTGTGCGCTGGGCGGCTATGGCGTAGAGTCCCTGTGCATCTGGAGCGGCACACCTAACTGCGGTTGTGTATACCCAGTGTGGTCCCTCCGTCCTCCTCATCACGCTGGGCCTGTTCCTCTGAGCAGCGGGGCCGGTCACGGGTGGTCATTCCGAGTTGTTCGCTATTTGTTTCATTCGCATGTTGCAAAATTGCGAATATCCGCCTCTAACGTACTTTTGCTAATTCGTCCGCAGTATTACATAAAGTGGGCATATGCCAAATGACATCGCAGTAATGCGAAACCATCGCATTAACACAAACCTCATCGTAAAAATACTAACTTTTAGTAGATTTACACATTTTTCTTAAAATTGCACACGCTTTTGGTTAAAAAACGCACAGCAATGGTTTTTTTTTTCACTTTTAAGTTAAATAAGGCTCCACAAGCCATCCTCAATTACGAATCCAATTAGTGTAATGATTGTTAATGGTCATGACCAATTAAGTCTCCAAATAATACCTGTCGAACACTTTGTAGGCATAATTGGCCATTAACATTCTAAATAAGTTATTTTTAATATAGATGTGGTAAATGTTGTTGTTTTTTTGTAGACGTGTAGTGTGTGAATAAATGTGTTAACATGTTTTTAAAATCAATAAGCTCCTAACTATTTTTATTGTTTATTTTCGGTATAAATTTTAAATTCACATTCTTAAGTTACATGTCAGAAATGTTTAAGTGAACCAATTTCTGCTAGGCAATCTGCAGTTCGTTTATTGCATAAATAAACACAACACCCGATTATCTTGAAACAAAAATGTTTATTTGTTTTGTTTTTTGTTTTTTGAACATTTTTAGAAATATTTTTTTTTTTTAAACCAATTTTTCCATCACATCCACTGTTGCCAGTAAATTTTGTAGTTGCTGGCACATGCTGGCCAGAATTTCGTCCAAACTTGTGGGATCTCCAACCGCAACATCTGAAATTAAGATGCAAAATAAACATTAATAACTTCATCACATTACCTATTATACAAACAAGGCACAAAGCACACTTTAATGCAGGCATGTCCAAACTGCGGACCTCCAGCTGTTTCAAAAATACATATCCCAGCATGCCTTGACCCAGTTTTGCTGTCAGAGAATGCAAAAGCTGTGTCTGGCAATGCTGGGATGTGTAGTTTTTCAACAGCTTGAGGGCCGCAGATTGGACAGGCCTGCTTTAATAGCCAAGTAACTACATCATGGATGTTTTAATGATAAAACATTAGCAGAACAACACACAAGCCTGCTCAGCAAGGTTTTTTATTTTTTACTTAAACAAAGTGTACGACACCATGGGGTCCATACAGTAATATGGGAGTTATATTGTAGATGGAATGTTACCCATAGCAACCAATCAAAATCAACATATTATCTTGTTGAAGGTGATAAATTATTGAAAAGTATGATCTGCTTGGTTGCTATGGACAAAATTCCAACTTAAATAGTAATACCATCTTAGTAAATGTAGCCTCATGCAGGGATTCATTCACATCTGGAGTGAAGCATTTTTTTTTTTTCATTTTTTTTTTGGCCCTGCATCATCACACTGCATATCCACATCTTCTGAAGGACCACATATCGTAGCATGCCCACACTCCATGAAAGACTGCCTTACAACATAAGGTCAAACAGCTTTCTAAATGGATAAATCCGAAATAGTAGGAGTGTAACTTTCACAACACAAATCACTGTGTCCTTAGCCTGCCTAATAAAGTGACTACTGCGACTTTAATGTGAAAAAAAAATCAATACCCAGGCACAATTTTAAAAGTAAAAACACACAAAAAGTACCACTCAGGTCTAAATGTTTTGCATATAATGTATCACATACAAACCCTGTTGTGCAGCCAAACCTGTCGACATAGTGATTGGCGAGCCAGAGTGGGCATCCTCAACATTGCAGATGTAGACACTGTACATATAATGTTCCTCACACAAATGTAAATGCATCATCCATACCATGATGAAGAAGACAAGCATTTAACCTTGACAAAAGATTGCCCACAGTACAACACTGCATTTATTTGAATGTGTAGTTTAAAAAAAAAAAAAAAAAAGAATGTGTGTGAACTTACTCTCCTCTGCCACTTGCCCACCTCCCTCAAGTGGCTCCAGGGCCTCTGCTGCCCATTCGGATGGCGGCGAAGGTGGCTGGCTGGGGGATGGAGGCTGGATGGGTGAGGTTGGCTGGATGGGGGATGGGTGCTGGATGGGGGAAGGAGGCAGGATGGGGGAAGGAGGGTCTATTTCTGTAAGAGGATGGAAGGGGGAGGGCCTTACAGAGTGGGTTTGAGAATGATAGGGTGAGGGTGGTGGAGAGGATTTTTGGGACACAGAGGGGGAGGGGGGCAGAGAGGGGAATTGTGAAAGAGAGTGGGATTGGGCCAGAGAGGGTGATTGGTCGGGAGAGGGGGATTGGGAAAGAGAGTGGGTTTGGGCCGGAGAGGGGGAGTGGTCCAGAGAGGGGGAGTGGGCCGGAGAGGGGGTGTGGGCCGGAGAGGGGGAGGTGGCTGGAGAGAAGGAGTGGGCCGGAGAGGTGGAGGTGGCTGGAGAGGGGGAGTGGTCCAGAGAGGGGGAGTGGGCCGGAGAGGGGGGAGTGGGCCGGAGAGGGGGGAGTGGGCCGGAGAGGGGGTGTGGGCCGGAGAGGGGGTGTGGGCTGGAGAGGGGGAGTGGGCTGGAGAGGGGGAGGGGGAGACAGAAGGGGAGGGGCCTGGTGTGGGCTCCCAGCAGCAGCTTGCCGTTGTGCTCGCCCTAGAATGACATATGTAATATTTAGGTTGTAGCTTATACATTTATAACATCAGCATATTCCTATTATTCTGTTCTGTCCCATGTTAAATAGACAGGGGTAACATTAATTAGTTTTTTTAATGTTTAAACTGGTGATGTTGCCCATAGCAACAAATCAGATTATACATAACATTTATTAAGCTGCTTCTATCAGATAATATATAGAATCTGATTGTTTGATATAGGTAACATCACCAGTTCTAAAATCCTCCACCATTATAAAATTAAACCCACTGAGCAAGTTATTGGGTTCAGTTGACAGGCTGTGTAGCAACTCTGCACAACAACATTCACTTTTGCAGAAGCACCTTGCTACACAGTACTGCTTGCCCAACCCACACACACTGTCATCTTTATTCGACAATAGTTTATTGCAAGTGTGCAAATTTTCACACTCACTTAGTGAAAATAGGCAAAGTTTATGCTATAATTCACAGTGTTATTTACTGTAATATTTTACTTACTGCGCCTACGTATGTCACGGATTTGTTGGCGGAGCTCCGCCAACAGGTCCGGCGTACGCCTGCAGAGGTCGCTCCATCGCCTTTCTAATTGTATCGCAATAAGCGGCGGACCTCCGCGTAGGCCTCGCGCTTAACCCTATTTGGGACAAAGGGCCCTGCGCGGCCTACGCGGCGGTCCATCACTGCAACTAGTACGCGCAGCTCGCGGCGTGTAAATGCTGCTGCGTGCATCATGGCAATGGCGTTTTCCATATATGGGCTTATATTTATAGTTTGTGGTGGCATGTGATTGGTGGAAGATTTATGGTGTCATCAAATTTACTTTATTCATGTGTGCATTGCATAAACTTTATTGATTGGTGCAGTGCTGTGAAGGACAGAGGGGGTAGTTCGCTATAGCGGACATTCGCAGTCGCGGAAGAACATGCAAAGAATACGTACACTCACAATTACACATACACACTCACACACACACTCACATTTTTTGAAAATTAATTGTTACAATCTGTGTACTCACCACATTTGCCAAGAAAAATCAGCTGCACAAAGTCACAAAGTGTACAACATTTAGGATCATAGGTTGAGTATTTTGTAATGAAAACAGAAGCAAAAAAAAAAAGGAAAAAAACAAAAAACACCAGTTATTACACCAATTATGCAAAGAAAATATATTACCAAAATTAAAAAAAAAAAGATTGTTTCATAAAACATTGTACGTTTATTATTTTAGAATATTAACATAAACAATGAATAATATAGACACACACACCAAAACAATTACACTATGAGCTTTCACTAGCTACCTAAATGACATCAGAACAAACTGAACATAAACATACAGTGACTTCGTGAAAAATTTAATAATTATGTCAAAAAACACTATACCTGAAATAATCCTGCACAATGCGTGCCCTTACTTCGTTTCCCCTCCGGGAAACACTCCCCCCACCGACTGTCCGACCAATCCTTGGCTCCTCATCAGGCAATTCCTCTGTTTGAGGAAGCTCAACGCAACTCCTTACAGCGATGTTATGTAGGATAGCGCACAGGACCACAATTTTACTTACCATCTCCGGCGAATACATGATGTCGCCACCAGTGCGGTGGAGCACACGAAAGCGGCCTTTAAGGACACCAATTGTGCGCTCCACCAGCTGTCTAGTGGCAGTAAGCGCGGAGTTAAATGCCGTCTGTGGTCCTGGCCTGGGCTTACTGTAAGGAGTCATGAGCCAGGGGGTGCAAGGATATCCACGGTCTCCTGTTTGATGAGAAGAAAAGTAATAAATTAAAGTATTATTTTTTTATTTTGAATTTTTTCCAAATATGCAACAATACTCACCCAATAACCACATGTCTTGTCCTTCCATCGATCTTAATCTCTGCCATATCCCTGATTGTCTAATGATATGGGCATCATGGGAGTTCCCCGGGAACTTAGCATTCAAGGACAGGATCTGGAGGGATGGCCCACAAACAACCATTACATTCAGAGAATGAAACAGTTTCCTGTTTGGAAAAAAATCTTCATTATGTCTTGGTGGTACAATAGCTACATGTGTGCCATCCACAACCCCAATAACATGTGGGAAGCGACTACCACCTTCCTCAAATTGCCGCTTCACCACATCCAGGGCACCAACATCCAAAGGCATAGAAATAAATTGTTTCACTCGCTTAAGGAAAGCCTGGCTGACACGCCGCAGGACCTTACTGAACTGGCCCTGCGACATGCCAACCAGATCTCCAACCACATGCTGGTATGAACCAGTGGCAACAAAATGTAACACAGCAAGGAATTGTGTCAATGCTGGTATTGCTGTAGGATACCTAATGGATTGTTCTAGATCACTCTCTATTATGGAGAGAGTGTCTAGGATTAGATGAGGTGGGAGCCTGTATCTGCGCAATACCACATCATCAGGCATCCCAAAAAGAAGGACACGGGTACGGAAAATTGGTGGCCTAGCACGCCTCCGTTGCCTTGGATGATGAGGAGCCGGTTGGTGTTGGAGGGCTTGCGGCGGTTGGGGTGGGAGTGGTTCTGTGGGTTGGGGTGGGATTGCTTCAGCCCCGACATGGATAGACATCACCAACTTAAAAAGAAGGTAAGAATCATGACACCAAAAAAAACCGCACATAAACATTGTCATCCATATTCAAAATCAAAGTGTATGGGTGTTAACTTACTGCTTGTGCGTACTCCATTTCTTATAAATTACAATAGGATCCAAACCAAAAAAAATAAAAAATTAGCTCATTCTCCACAACATAGGTTCACATCACAAAATAATAATCAAAACTGCAAAACAACACTACCCATTTAATGAATGCAACAATATATATTTAAGAAAATAAGTATGAGTCATTTTATGAAAACAAAAACCACACAAATGTCCTTAAAAAAAAAAAACTACATTAAAACGGGTGGCCTTTTTTTACAAATACACCTAACATCAGCCATACCTTGTCAAAAGTAAATGCATTTAAATGTAAAAAATGTTTGTTTGTTTTTAAACAAAAGAAAAGGAGTCTAAGAGATCAGATAGACACTGACAACAAACAGCATGACACACTGAGATAGACTACTTACCTGCTCAATATGTTCAGGCAGCCAATTGTATCAAGAAACTTAAACGAAAAGAGCACACTTGGGCGACAAAAAAAAAACAAAAATAATATTCAGAGACACCTACAAGAGACAGAAAAGGAGTCTAAGAGAACAGATAGACACTTACAACAAACAGCAGGACACACTGAGATAGACTACTTACCTGCTCAATATGTTCAGGCAGACAATTGTATCAAGAAACTTAAACGAAAAGAGCACACTTGGGCGACAAAAAAAACCTAAAATAATTTTCAGAGACACCTACAAGAGACAGAAAAGGAGTATAATAAATAAAGTATCCAGTGTGAACAATAGAACTGACACACTGTAAAGTACAGGTTAAAAAAAAACCACATATGGCATAAGAATCCATTTATATGTAAAACAGTTATCCCACTAAATAGTTAAACCCTGTTTTAAAAAGTAGAAACTTCCATTGCACAAACATACATACTTGGTTTGTGAATTGCAAAATTCAGTAATACTAACAAAATAAACTTAGCAAAAAAAATGCACTACGCAACACATTAATAATTTATTTAAACTAGCAAACGCCCATCTGTCTGCAAAATACTTGAATAAAAACTCACTCAGCAAATTTGGACCAAACACGACCACCTTCTATGAAAGAGAACAAAGCTGTTTCTGCCATCATACACCCACTTACACAGGCTGCAATCCAGACGGTTAAATAAGCAGTACAATCAGTCACAGAATTAGCATAATTTACACCTGTGCGAATCTACGCAATAAATGGCTCCACACCTGTGCGAACAGACATGCCACTAGCAACATGGCTACTCGTGAGCAGTTGGCAGCAGAGATGGACCGCGTGCAGCAGCAGATGTCCGCATTGACACAAAGGCGCCTAGCATTGCGTAGGCAGATGATGGAATCCGCAGAGGCGGATTCAGAAGTAGCAGGACCCAGTACTAGAGACATTCCAACTTCTGATACCCAGCAGTTAGGAGAGGATACCCTGCCAGACATACATACTGGGGTAACTGAGGGAGATTCAGCATTAGCCGCACAAACACAAAATACACAAGCAGCTAGTGAAGAGGAAGATGGTGAGGAGGAACAGGAACATAGCTCACAGGCTACTTCAAAGAGAGAAAAAAGGCAGCCCGCATTCACTAAGAGGGAGTTGCGTGTTTTGGTCACACAGGCCATGTCAAAAATACATCGAGGACCAAAAAACATGGGTGCTGCAACCAAAGATAGAATCTGGAGGGACATCTCTCATTCTGTTAATGAAGTCGGCTCTATAGTCCGAACATCACAGGAAGTTCGAAGACGGTAAGTGTATATTGGCAGTCCATTATCAGTGCCAAGTATTCTTAAAAAGCTAGTTAGATGTGATGTTGCCTATAGCAACCAAATGCATAACATGTGTCCTATATATTAAAGCAGGTATTTATTACTTTTCTATACCTTGCCCCTATTTTTCCCCACATATGTAGTTGGGCCGACTTCAAATCCCGCCTGAAGGGCAAGAGGTCTGCGGAGTGGAATGCCTCGAGGGCTACAGGGGGAGGACCAGCTGCCACTGTGGAGTACACAGAACTTGAGGAGATGGCGATGGACTGTGTCAGTTACGAGGAGGGGGTAGGGGTGTCTCATATGGACACGGACCTGCCTGAAATACTGACGGCACATGACTTGCCAGGTAAGTTTATACACATATTCATAAACAACTAATTAAGTGGTTCAAAAAGTCTCATGTTTAATTGTAAAAACCTTTTTCCACTCATTCTTCTATTTCTTTTGAACATAACACAGCACAGGTGGGTGAGCAGGTAGAGTCAGAGGAGGGTTATGTGGCTGAGGCTGAGGTGGAGGGACCTAGTGACTGTGGCACTGTGGGACCACAAATCCCACCAATACAGATTCCAACTGGACCCCCCACCCAACCCTCTGCTATCCCGGCCATCCTGTCTGAAATCGCTAGGTATGGTGAGAGCCTGAATGCGTTTCAAGACAGGATGCTCTGGGAGGTTAGCCAGATACCTGTCCGGCTCACTGAGCACAGAACCAGTGTGGAGCAAGGTGTAGCTCAACTCTGCCAAGGTCTGGCAGAGATCAGGCAGGGCCAAGAACAACTCGCCTCCTCCTTCAAAGACCTTGCAAATTCCATCTTGCAAGGGCTCCAGGACATCGCTGTCTCCCTTGCCCACAGTGGCAGAGAGCCAGCCACATCTGCTCCCTCCCCTCCCTCTGCCCAGGAAGAACATCCCACTGGGCAGGGCCCTCGAAGGTCGCTTCGCAGACCAAGCCAGGAAGAACATCATCAGGCGGGGAAAAAAAAGAAAAAGTGATGTCTCTCCAGATGGCCAGCACCCATGTTTTTCATGTTGGGTCGATGTATTTTTTGTGTTGGCTTGTGTGGCCAGAATGGCTAACTCCCTCTTAGTGAAAAGATACATTTCTGTTTTGGTATATTGTAGCCTGTGAGCTTTTTTTCGTGTACACCAGAGCCATCTTCCTCTTCCTAGCGTGCTGTGTATTGTTGTGTTTGTGTGCTGGCTCCAGAATCTAACTCAGTTCCCCCAAAAATATGTCTGGCTGGGTGTTCACACCATATTAATTATTTACATTTAAATTATTATTTTGTCAGAAGATGGAGTTTCCCTAGTACTGAGTTCTGCTATGTGATTTGTGTCAGTGGCATCTGCTTGCTGCTTTGTCCATCTTTGCCTGTGATACTCACCTGTAGCCATGTTGTTTGGACCACTGAATATATGTTTGCAGTAAAAAAAAAAAATCAAACAATTTTGTTTGTCTACTTTATTTAAGTTAATACATTATGTAAAACTTAGCCCACTAAAGTTTAGCATGGCATATAGACACTTGTGGAACAAGGAAACAATCCGAATAATCATACAAACATTGCATCTTTCAAAATGCAACAGGTATGCCTTGCACAACACTATAATGGCCATATTAAAATAGTATTCACAACTAGGTTTTTTGGTTACTATGGGCAACATGACATAATATTAAACATTGTCATATATTCGAACCAAAGATAAACGTTTTATTTAAACTAAAAATTAAGTGTATGCTGCATTATGTTGCTCATGATATTTGGGATATACAAAGGAAAATTTTTATGTAGTTTAGATGTTGCTGATGTAGTTTTGAAGTTTGGTTAATTCCACTTGTTTGCATTTGGTAGTATTTTAGACAAAAACAAAACATGCACTTAACATCAATGTTTAGCTAATAACTAGAAGAAATCATGCCTTATTTGGCAGCGTGTCAGATTTATAGGTGCTTACAAAAAACATGTAATGTGTCCACACAATTGCTGTTTGCAGTATTTCAGCAGAGCAGTGTTTAGGAAGTAATTGGACAACAGATGAATGGGCTCTCCAATTAACTGCTAATTATTGCATACACACTTGTAACAGTACTTCGCAAATGCAGAGTAACTGCAGACCTACTCCTATGCTGCGTCAAGATAGCGAACATTTGCTGTGTTAAGTTTACCATCGGAAACGCATTTCGGCACAAAACACGCCTACTGCTGGTTGCATACTCCCACACTAGACGCCCACTTTCACGTCCATGTCGTCAGATTGCGAAGCCGTGCCTCTGTCACGCCTTCGTCACTCCCCGTTTTCGTTTGTGTATTACGAGCAGTTTTCTTTGTAGTAATTCTGCACAAGTGTCGTATCGCTATACTCGCGCATGCGTATTTCCGCTTTTGCGCATGTGCATTTTGTTATTTTCCTGCCGATTGCGATGCGATGATCCGCTGCGAACAACTCGGAATGAGGGCCACAAAGCGGATATTCTGCTCTATCCGTCTGCACCTCTGTGCTGGTGCCCTATGCAGGGGACTGCTTTCCTTCATACCTGATCCTGGAAACTGATTATTGTTGGTGAACCTTCCTGCCACAGTGACGCCATTTACAGTTTAAGTCCCTGGGAAAACACAGCTCTGGAGGCTAGCTGTCTTCTCACATTTACTCTCACAGTAAATGCCCGTTTTTCCAGGTACCGTTTCTAAATAACCTATGGGCTGTTTCATCATCTGCATCAAGATACCTGCAGTGTCATATATATTCCACATGGACTTATTTGTTGCTGGACTTATATATTGTCTGTGTCACCTACAATTTGTCTAGAGCTGATGCAGAGCTGCATTCCTGTTTGCTGGAGATTAGACTCTCCAATGCTATAGTGACTGTTCTACCACCTATTCCTATTGTGTGGATAGCCCGGTTATGTTAAGAAATTTTTATTATATCTGGACTCTACTCCTATTGTATGTCTTGTTATTCTGCTCTATTGCCTACCTGCTGTTTACACTTATTATATCACAGTTGGCGCCCGGTGTGATGCTTGATCATGGTGAAAGGTGGTCAGGCAGCGGGGGCTGCAGCAAAATTTTACATTTTGCTCGGTCTTCCGGGCTTCCCAATCTGCCAGGCAAGGGAATTCCAACCTGTCCTCTCCGGTTGTGGAGGGTGACGCCTCAGAGCCTGTTGACCCTGTTCATTATACCCAGCAAATATTGCAGGCTATTTCTGTGTCTGAGCAGAGTGTTACTAATATGATTGGACAAGTTCAGATAGATGTCTCCCTGCTCAGGCAGGATTTACAGAAAATACAGGAGAGAGTGGGTGAGACTGAACACCGAATCTCGGCACTTGAGGACACCACGTCTCCCCTGCAGACCAAAGTGGCAGACTTGTTGACCCAGATGCAATGCAAACTAAACTGCCCAATATAGAAGGCAGGTTACGACGTAATAATTTCAGATTTCTCTTACGTCCTAGAGGATACTGTGGTCCATTTAGTACATTGGGGTATAGACGGGTCCACTAGGAGCCATGGGCACTTTAAGAATTTGATAGTGTGGGCTGGCTCCTCCCTATATGCCCCTCCTACCAGACTCAGTTTAGAAAATGTGCCTGGAGGAGCCGGTCACGCTGAAGGAAGCTACTGAAGAGTTTTCTGCATTTATTTTATCTGTTTGTTATTTTCAGGCAGGGATGGTTTGCACCAGCCTGTCTGCTTCGTGGGACTTAGGAAAGGGGGGGCAACCTCTCTTAGGGTTACTGGTCCCGTTCCCCGCTGACAGGACACTGAGCTCCTGAGAGAACTATTCGCAAACCCCACCACTGCGACTGTACATTCCTGCAGCACGCCGCCACCCCTAACAGAGCCAAAAGAAAGAAGAGTGGTGAGTACTAAGCCGGCGTCCCGGTTAGTGGGGCGCCGGCCATTATGGTGGCATGAGGGTACGGAGATGCATGGCTTCTAAGCGGGGTGGAATGCATCTCCAGACACAGTACACAACTGCGTCTCAGTACACTGTCGAAGTCAAAAATATTACATACACACCACATACAAACTCCAAACAGATGGGTCTCTGTGCGTGCGCATAGACGCAGCGTGCACAGCGATATATGATAGCCTATGCATTCACACAGACAAGCCACAAAGATATATTCAACACATATTTCATACAACACATAAATTAAACATGTCAAGCACCAGACATTATAATGTATTTATATAAGAGAGTTATAACATCATATATATATGTATTATTGGAACAGAACAAGATAAACATATCATGCTTAGTGTCAAAATGATCAGGGGAATGAGTGTGTTAATTTGATAGCTATGGGAAGATTGTAGCACATTGCAATGATTAGTTGTGATTGAATGTATGACTATGAAGCCACAATTCTAAAGTGAACAAAGAACTTCCTGAAATACAGCATGGCTTTTCCGTATGATGGCATCTTCAAGGCTGGACGTTGCTTGCATATGAACTGACCAATAACACATCATGAATGAGAGATCTTCCTCCCCTGGACCAATAACAGAAGACTCAGTCCCAGACATGTACCTCCCCCAATACACAGTATATAGGTATTTTCCCTCACTCAGGAAGCTCTGTTTCTGTTTCATTGCTGTTGGTGCAGATTCAAAGATGGAGCGGATTGTGCATTGAGCAAATAGGGTGAAGTATGCTGGCTGTAATTGATCCTTGGGGGTCATTCCGAGTTGTTCGCTCGCAAGCTGCTTTTAGCAGCTTTGCACACGCTAAGCCGCCGCCTACTGGGAGTGAATCTTAGCTTATCAAAATTGCGAATGAAAGATTCGCAATATTGCGAAAAGACTTCTCTGTGCAGTTTCTGAGTAGCTCGAGACTTACTCTGCCAGTGCGATCAGATCAGTGCTTGTCGTTCCTGGTTTGAAACACAGAAACTAAATTAGCACAGAGTGAAATGCGGTGGATTTTTAACTTGAATACTCTCATACCAGAGGGGCACAATTCAGACTTTGAACTGAAATGGTTTTTAGAATGAATTGTATTTATTTTTATTGAACTGTATCCGTTTTTTACTATCTGTCGTCATTTTTAGGATTTGATTGCTCTAATGATTTTTTCTTAATCTTCCCTTTATCTCCCTCTTCCTTCGAGTTATAAATTTGGAATAAGAACACCTACTGCCTATTGAATGCCTATCTCCCGGTATTTAGGGATGGACTGGCCTGGAATACAAAGTACAGCTAAGATGGTGTGAGGAGATATGGCATTATTTGTGTCTATTTTGAAAAATTCAAAGCGATGTCATCTTCATGCAAAACTGAAAGGTTAAGAAGATTGCCTAAAACGCATTGCAAAGGAAGACCACTTTTGTTCATTGAAACAATAAAACATCTGGTTTACTTCCTGAAATTCTACAATGAAAGATCCCTGTAAGATGGCCGCCATATGGAACGCAAAGTGGAACGCAATTGTCACTTCCGGCCATGAAGAATGAAAGTCAAAGATCGGACTCTCTACCGATAACATATAGTCTGAACATGTGACCGGAAGTAGAACGGTGGAACGCATAACCACTTCCGGTATCGGATAGCGGAAGGGAAAGTCGTTTCGCTTCCTTGTGAAAGTTTCGTTTAAGTTTCTTCATTATTTGTCTGTATAGATAATCTTATCTTGGGGATAACATACATTGTATATTTGATATTACATGTAAGAATAGAAAGGGTTCTGTAGCTGTGGAATACAAACGGAAATACATAATGAACCGCACACGTCACTTCCGGTAGACCAAATCCGGAAGTTGTGGAAGCCTAATTGGCTTGTTAACATAATTGAAGTGGGTATAAATATCTGTTGAATGAGGGTCCATGTTATCCAAGCTTGAAAAAGGAGAACAATCTCCGAAACGCGTTGTTTGGACGACACGGATGCCTTTTATCTGCATTGCCTGACTCCCTACTCTACCTTCAAATGGAATAAGCCTATTTGCGGTGGTGCCACACTAATTCCACCGGGACCGGATTGCCTTTTCCTAAAAAGGCTCTCTGCCCACCGCAAATCCCATTTAGGGTGAGATACTTTGGGATTGACATTTTTATTGTATATATGTGTGATTTTTATTCTATGTTATATCACTTTATGCATTAAAGTACTGTGTTTTTATCCAAAAGCCAGTTTCTAGCATCTCTGTTACAAGGGCGCCTATGCACATATCCATCTTTCTTTCTATTTTGTATTCTGTATGGTGGGACGTGGTGTTCCTTCAGTGATGTGTGACGGCTGCCTATAGTAACATTTGTTGCGCACTTTAGTAATTTCCTTTCATTTGCATACGGCTTCTACACCACTAATTTCTAGAGTGCTGCAAAGATGTTTGCATATAGAGACCAAAGGAAGAATATGGTTCTCAATTTCTTATCCTCTCAAGAATCAAATGACATAGATATAGAGGATGAAGATCTCAGCACCATTCTTAATTAACTTGAGAAATTAATGCTGAGAGAAAATCGCCTGTGGTGGGAGGTAATTAGTTTGGAACATTACCATAAAAATAAAATGGTTCCGAAGGGCCTCCAAATACAGAAAACTGCCACTTTTGAAACAGCAACAAGGGACTTTAAAGACGAATGGTGTAGCATATTACATAATTGCTCACTATCCCTTATAGATCTGATTCTAAAAGAGAGGCATAAAGATCTAAAGGATGTAAATCATAATATTGAGAAACTCAAATCCTATATAGAACCCTTTCTAGACCTAGAAGAGGTCAAATTAAAAGATAAAGAGATTATAATGAAACTTGAAAGGAGCTCTAGAGACCTAAGAATTAAGAAACGAAAGAAGTTTCAAAGAGATTTGGGAATCCTTAGAGGAACCAATAAAGAACAGATAGAAGTAGAAGAAGAGATTCCTATTACTCCTTTAGAAACATTAACCAAAAAGAAAGGTTCACAATCTAAATATTTACGCCCCCAGCAGTCTGATACTTCTTTTAGGTTCAGGAGGGACACAAGGAGAGATGAACGTTATTCATTCAGACCTCCTTTTGCACCTCCAGAAACCTATCCAGAAGAAACCCTATATAAAAGAAATCAAAATGAATATAGAGCTAACTACCCAAAACAGAAAAGGGAGAATCAATTCACATGGAGAAATAATCCAAGATACGAAGACAGAGAAAGAAACTTTCAAGTACCTATTAGGAACAGATTCAATCCTTTAAGAACAGATTCCCCTCGCACAAGACAGAGACAGACATCTTTTTTAAACTGGGATCCTTGGACTCCAAGGAGAGAATAAATACAGAAAGAATCACTGCAAAAACCCAAATAGGAAAGAGAGGAGGTAATAAAAACAAAAATAAAAAAAGACAAAGAAAGGAAGGTAGCCCCCCAATAAAGGAAAAGATAGGGATGGGAAAAGTTTTTAACCTCAGTAATTATCCCCTAACGGAGGCAGAACAATCCATCTTGGAGAAGGGGCTATATTTCGCCCCCACATCCCAAGCTAATCCTTTTGAGATGTTCTTAGATCTTCAAAAATTTATCAGAAAAGTCAGCATAAAAAAGTTCTTTAAACAAAAAGGACCTGAACATCAGGAGACTGTAGCCATTGACACTTTAACCCCTTTTAAACCAAGATCGAAATTCTATCCAAAACATGTTAGAAATGGAAACATTGACTGTTTTAATTCCATTGTCACTAAAGAGTTTAAAAAACTCACGAATATTAAGAAGAAGAATCTTTCTAAAAAAGAATTTGCCGCAATAGAGTCATTGAGAAAAAATGACGATGTAATAATCAAGCCGGCGGATAAGGGGGGAGGGGTTGTGATTATGAATAAACCAGATTATCTACAAGAAATAAATAGACAGTTGGGAGACCAACATACATACAAAAAACTTCGAAGTGACCCCACCCCCAATATCACAAAACAGCTCAATGAACTTACTAATAAGGCTCTAAGTAAAGGTTTACTATCCAAAAATGAAGTAGATTTTATATGTATTCAGGATCCAACAATTCCAACCATTTTTATGTACTTCCGAAGATGCACAAGCATCCTACAAAACCACCAGGGAGACCGATCATAGCCGGGGTGAACAGTATCACCTCGAATCTCTCGGCTATGATCGATTTTTTCCTACAGCCCCTGGTTTCCAAAACAACCTCTTTTTTGAAAGACACGGGGGATGTTTTGAGAAAGTTGGAAGACATAACATGGAATGAAAACTGCACTCTAGCTAGTGCAGATGTCACTAGTTTATACACCATCATTGAATGGGAAAAAGGGAAAGAAGCAATTACCCATTTTTTAAATACTAGTGACTATTCAGAAGACCTAAAAGAATTTATTCTGGAATCAATAGATTTTATGCTTAAAAATAATTATTTTTATTTTAATGGATCGTACTACCTTCAAATAAGGGGAACCGCCATGGGCACCAGGTTCGCCCCCAGTTATGCAAACTTATTCATGGCCTACTGGGAGTCAAGTACCGTCTGTGGTATGGGGGCGGACCTGGTTTGCTGGTGGCGGTTCATCGATGATGTCTTTTTTATTTGGCAGGGGGATGAAGTGTCTCTGAATAATTTTTGTGAGGATCTTAATCGAAATTCTTTTAACATTGCACTTACTTTTAATACAAGCAAAGAATTTTTATCCTTTTTAGATTTGGTTATTTATATAGAAAACAACCAAATTTGCACAAAAACACATAGAAAACCCACGGATTCCAACTCATACATTGAAATATCTAGTGAACATCATAAGAGATGGTTGGAAAATATTCCGTTGGGTCAGTTTATGAGGTTAAAACGAAATTGCACTAATGAGAGCACTTTAGAAGAGCAAACAGAAGAAATGAGTACACGTTTTAAACAGAAGGGCTACTCGAAACATCTTTTAGAAACGGCTAAACAAAAAGTACACACCATAGATAGAACAGAACTTCTAAAAGAAAAACCTAAATCCATTGAAAAGGATAACCGTTATGAATGGGCCTATATCACCAAATATGGAGCCCATCATAAAAAGGTTGAGGGTATCATTAAAAAGAATTGGAGAATCCTAAAAGATGACCCCATCTTGTGTGATATCATACCCGACCAACCGAGGTTTATATATAAAAAAGCCTCCTCTCTGAAAAACATTTTGGTGAAAAGCAGCCTGCAGGAAAAAGGAGCCAGTGAACGAAGTATTGGGTTCCATCGCTGCGGAATGTGCCTTATGTGTAGATCCACCACAAGGAATGGCATAGAAAGGACAATTTCTGAGTTTGTAGTACATGGAAAGAAATACAAAATAAAAGAATTCATTACTTGCCATTCACGTAACATAATCTACCTCATAGAGTGTCACTGTGGAAAACTGTACATAGGCAAAACCTCAAGATGCCTAAAAACGAGAATGGCAGAACACATTTATAATATTAAAAAGGGTCTTAACACTCACCCTTTGTCTGAACATTTTTCTTTGGTTCATGATAAATGTGAAAAAGGAATAAAAAGATTCTTAGGGATCCAACAAATTAGAGGTAATTGGAAGTGCAGAAACACAGAAACTAAATTAGCACAGAGTGAAATGCAGTGGATTTTTAACTTGAATACTCTCATACCAGAGGGGCACAATTCAGACTTTGAACTGAAATGGTTTTTAGAATGAATTGTATTTATTATTATTGAACTGTATCCGTTTTTTACTATCTGTCGTCATTTTTAGGATTTGATTGCTCTAATGATTTTTTCTTAATCTTCCCTTTATCTCCCTCTTCCTTCGAGTTATAAATTTGGAATAAGAACACCTACTGCCTATTGAATGCCTATCTCCCGGTATTTAGGGATGGACTGGCCTGGAATACAAAGTACAGCTAAGATGGTGTGAGGAGATATGGCATTATTTGTGTCTATTTTGAAAAATTCAAAGCGATGTCATCTTCATGCAAAACTGAAAGGTTAAGAAGATTGCCTAAAACGCATTGCAAAGGAAGACCACTTTTGTTCATTGAAACAATAAAACATCTGGTTTACTTCCTGAAATTCTACAATGAAAGATCCCTGTAAGATGGCCGCCATATGGAACGCAAAGTGGAACGCAATTGTCACTTCCGGCCATGAAGAATGAAAGTCAAAGATCGGACTCTCTACCGATAACATATAGTCTGAACATGTGACCGGAAGTAGAACGGTGGAACGCATAACCACTTCCGGTATCGGATAGCGGAAGGGAAAGTCGTTTCGCTTCCTTGTGAAAGTTTCGTTTAAGTTTCTTCATTATTTGTCTGTATAGATAATCTTATCTTGGGGATAACATACATTGTATATTTGATATTACATGTAAGAATAGAAAGGGTTCTGTAGCTGTGGAATACAAACGGAAATACATAATGAACCGCACACGTCACTTCCGGTAGACCAAATCCGAAAGTTGTGGAAGCCTAATTGGCTTGTTAACATAATTGAAGTGGGTATAAATATCTGTTGAATGAGGGTCCATGTTATCCAAGCTTGAAAAAGGAGAACAATCTCCGAAACGCGTCGTTTGGACAACACGGATGCCTTTTATCTGCATTGCCTGACTCCCTACTCTACCTTCAAATGGAATAAGCCTATTTGCGGTGGTGCCACACTAATTCCACCGGGACCGGATTGCCTTTTCCTAAAAAGGCTCTCTGCCCACCGCAAATCCCATTTAGGGTGAGATACTTTGGGATTGACATTTTTATTGTATATATGTGTGATTTTTATTCTATGTTATATCACTTTATGCATTAAAGTACTGTGTTTTTATCCAAAAGCCAGTTTCTAGCATCTCTGTTACAAGGGCGCCTATGCACACATCCATCTTTCTTTCTATTTTGGTTCCTGGTTTGATGTCACAAACACACCCAGCGTTCGCCCAGACACTCCTCCGTTTCTCCAGCCACTCCCGCGTTTTTCCCAGAAACGGTAGCGTTTTTTCACACACTCCCATAAAACGGCCTGTTTCCGCCCAGAAACACCCACTTCCTGTCAATCACATTACGATCACCAGAACGAAGAAAAAAACTCATAATGCCGTGAGTAAAATTCCTAACTGCATAGCAAATTTACTTGGCGCAGTCGCACTGCGGACATTGCGCATGCGCATTAGCGACTTATCGCTCCGTTGCGACAAAAAAAAACGAGCGAACAACTCGGAATGACCCCCCTTATGTAACTACAACTGCATCTTGTGTAATTGTAACTCTGTAACCATATATATACTGTACATATGTTATATTGTATGCATACCCTTTTAATATCAAATATCTATATCTCTGAGCATTGGACCTCAGCCTATGTGTGCGAGTGCTTGTTTTCTATTAAGGGATGTAGTGTTTGCGACATACAGTGCACTTTTATTGTATATGGTAATAAGATGTGCCTTGCGTCCGCAGCATATATTAACGCTGGCATTTTAAATATTTATTAGAAATATTTAAAAATTTACAGTTGGGTCTCGCAGCCAGGATATCACATACTTATTGATGCGCTGTACAGAGTCTAATGTTATCTACCAGCTAAGGATGAACGCATCTAGATGCTGCTGAACCGCATGCCTTTTTTTGTGTTATCAGTAAGGCGCTGGTATGAATCAAAGGACAATACATTTCTTTGTTGTGTGAGTGTGACAAAAACGCACAATATTAGAAATGCTACAGCGTATTTTTATTGTTGCTAAAACGAGGTTCAATAAGTCATATTATGTTTGATTCAGATTGGATTGTTTATCTGTTAAGTACATTTAAAGAGCATTTAAAAGTTGTTGCATAGGTATGATATAGCTGTGTTAGCATGCTGAGGCCTATTCGCATACTGCTAACATAGGCCTGAAGTAGCATAGCTTTGTTCGCGCTGAAAAAGCACGTGGAAGCGTTGTTACCATGCAGTGGGAATTATCTATTAGGGAAACTTCCGGTGCTTGTATAATTTGTGATTTATTTGTGACAAAGGATAGAGTGTTTGAGTTCTGACCGCATCGTGTGATCACCATTTTGTCCATGCACATGGCTTGGGAAGGGGGAGGAGCAGTGGCCATTTTATGTACGTAAGGTCACTCTCTATCCACTTAGCTAACAGCTGACTTTTACTTTGTTTAAACAATCTGAAGCCTTTGTCACAATATAAACAATATATATATGTACAAATCCAACACCATTTAAAAGCTACCAATGAATTTAACTAACCCATGCTATAGTCAATTATAAATAGTGTTTCAATTGGGCCTAGAGAGAGAAATAGTGAGATAAATACTTAGCTTGATGTAAGAATTACACACAGATATAAAGTTGTTGTTTTTCCCAAGAATTTGTTAACCCTCTGTTTGCTACAAGATTAAAATGGCAATTGAAATGTTGATGAACCTGTTCAACCACCAGGAAACAGCAAGCATGTGAACATCTGTTGATATGCAAATTAGAGGCTCTGTAGAAACTACATTCACTATGTGTGTATGAATATATATGCTGTGTGAGGGGTTTCATAGAAGTGTAGTAAATAATGTGTATACAGTATGTATATATGTGTGTATGCCAAATTTCAAGAAGATTGGATAATATTTAGAAGTTGCACACTTTGATCAGTTTTGTAAAAGTAGGCAAAAAATAAGATTTTTCAATGTTAATTACTTTTATTGGGAAAACTACAAATCACAAATGCCAGTGGATTGCTGACACGAACTCCAGGAAGGAAAGGCGTGGAAGGTCTACCATTCACAGGAGAGGCCTTGTTTGGAGATGAACTAGACAAATGGATCTCCACAGCTACTGTGGGTAAGTCTACGTATCTTCCTTCCGCAGCCCCCCCAACCAAGAAGACTTATTCAGCTTCTCAGTTACAGTCCTTTCAGACGGCCAAGTTCAAGTGAAAATTCAGGGGTGCTTCTATGTCCTCTAGAGGCGCAAGAGGTGAACCACGCAAGCCAGCAACTGCAGGTGCTCAGGAACAGAGCCCAGGCTCTGATTCCTCAAAGACTTCAGCATGACGGTGGACCGCAATGCCTGGAAGGCTGTCAGGTGGGAGCCTGACTACAATTCTTCAGTCAGATCTGGTCAAGTACGTGACAGGACCCCTAGGTCATAGATCTTATTTCTCAGGGCTTCAGACTGGAGTTCCAAAAGCTCCCACCTCACAGATTCTTCAAATCAGGCTTGCCAGTTTCACAAAAAGCAAGTATAACTTTACAGTATGCCATCCAAAAACTGGTACAGACTTTGGTCATTGTTCCAGTTCCACCTCATCTGCTCAACAAGGGGTACTATTCTAACTTGTTCGTAGTACCGAAACCAGACGGTTCGATAAGACCGATTCTGAACCTCAAGTCTATGAACCCATACTTACGAGTGTTCAAATTCCAGAAAGAGTCTCTGACAGCGGTAATCTCAGGTCTGGAGGAGGGGGAATTCCTAGTGTCTCTGGATATCGAGGATACGTATATTCACATTCCGATCTGACCACCTCATCAGGCTTATCTACGCTTTGCACTGCAGGACTGTCACTACCAGTTCCAGGCCCTGCCCTTTGGTCTCTCCACGGTACCGAGGGTGTTCACCAAGGTGATGGCAGAGATGATGTTTCTACTCTGCAAACAGGGAGTGAACATAATTCCGTACCTGAACGATCTCCTGACAAAAGCACCATCCAGGGAAAGGTTGCTGAACAGCATTGGACTCTCAAACAAACTCCTCCAGGATCACGGGTGGATTCTGAACCTTCCGAAATCTCACTTAGAGCCAACACGGAGGCTCCCATTCCTGGGAATGATACTGGACACTGGTCGTAGAAAGTGTTCCTTCCGTTGGAAAAAGCATTGGTGATCCAGTTGATGGTACGGGATGTCCTGAAGCCAACCCCGGTATCGGTGCATTTGTGCATTCACCTTCTGGGGAACATGGTGGCCTCTTATGAGGCTCTTCAATACGGAAGTTTTCACGCAAGACCTAACAGCTAGATCTGTTGGACAAATGGTCCAGATCGCATCTTCACATGCACCTGAGGGTCCGTCTGTTGCCAAAAGCCAGGATCTCCCTTTTGTGGTGGCTACAGACTTCTCACCTCGTCGAAGGTCAGAGGTTCGGGATTCAGAACTGGATTCTGTTAACCACAGACGCAAGCCTCAGAGGTTGGGGAGCAGTCACTCAGGGGGTGCAGTTTCCAGGAAGATGGTCAAGTCAGGAAGTCGTCCTTCCAATCAACATTCTGGAACTCAGGGCCACATGCAACGCCCTTCTCCAGGCCTCCCATCTTCTTCAAGATCGGGCCATACAGGTCCAGTCAGACAATGTGACGGCAGTGACGTACAAAAACCGATGGGGTGGAACGAAGAGCAGAGCAGAGCAGCAATGTCAGAGGTGTCAAGAATTCTCTGGGCAGAAAGAAACGCTGTAGTGTTGTCCGGGAGTAGACAACTGGGAAGCAGACTTTCTCAGCAGGCAGAACCTGCACGCGGGGGAGTGGGGCCTTCACTCGGAGGTGTTCAGGTGCTTGACAAGTCGATGGGGATATCCACAGATCAACATGATGGCCTCTCAACTCAACAAGAAGCTCAATACCGACTATGATCTAAGCCAGGATGGGGGTAACGTCTAAGCATTACCATTGTATTTGGAAGAAATACATCTCTTTGTGTGAGAGCAGAAATTATTGGTGATCATTCCGAGTTGTTCGCTTGGTAATTTTCTTCGCATCGCAGCGATTTTCCGCTTATTGCGAATGCGCAATGTTCGCACTGCGACTGCGCCAAGTAAATTTGCTATGCAGTTAGGAATTTTACTCACGGCATTACGAGGATTTTTCTTCTTTCTGGTGATCGTAATGTGATTGACAGGAAGTGGGTGTTTCTGGGCGGAAACTGGCCGTTTTATGGGTGTGTGTGAAAAAACGCTGCCGTTTCTGGGGAAAAACGCGGGAGTGTCTGAAGAAACGGGGGAGTGTCTGGGCGAACGCTGGGAGTGTTTGTGACGTCAAACCAGGAACGAAACTGACTGAACTGATCGCAGTTGCCGAGTAAGTGTGGAGCTACTCAGAAACTGCTAAGAAGTGTCTATTCGCAATTCTGCTAATCTTTCGTTCGCAATTGTACTATGCTAAGATTCACTCCCAGTAGGCGGCGGCTTAGCGTGTGCAAAGCTGCTAAAAGCAGCTTGCGAGCGAATAACTCGGAATGAGGGCCATTATGCGGTGGAATTTCATCTGGGGCGTTTCCTGCTTTTTCTGTAGGCATGTGGGCCTGCGTCTGGGCTCATTAAAAGTCCAGATTTCAACCTTGTCCATTTTCTTTCAGAAACAATTGGCTTCTATCCCTGAGGTCCAGACGTTCTTGAAAGGTGTTCTGTACATCCAACCTCCCTTTGTGCCTCACACGGCACCTTGGGATCTCAACGTGGTGCTGCAGTTCCTCCAATCGGACTGGTTTGAATCGTTACAGGAGGTAGACGTAAAATATCTTACATGGAAGACCGTCACACTGTTGGTCTTGGCTTCAGCAAGGCGTGTGTCGGAATTGGGGGCTTTGTCTCATAAAAGTCCCTATTTAATTTTCCATGAGGGCAGAGCTGAACTCTGAACTCATCAGCAATTTCTTCCTAAAGTGATGTCTGCGTTTCACATCAACCAACCTATTGTAGTTCCGGTTGTCACTGACACTTCTGCTACTTCAAAGTCTTTGGATGTTGTGAGGGCTTTGAAGATGTATGTGAAAAGAACAGCTCGTCACAGACTGACTCGCTGTTTGTTCTTTATGATCCCAATAAGAATGGGTGTCCTGCTTCAAAGCAGACGATTGCATGCTAGATCAGACTTACTATCCAGCATGCTTATTCCACGGCAAGTTTGCCATGTCCAAAACCTGTACAGGCCCACTCGACTAGGTCGGTGGGTTCTTCCTGGGTGGCTGCCCGAGGTGTCTCTGCTTTACAGCTCTGCCGAGCAGCTACTTGGCCAGGTTCGAACACGTTTGCGAAGTTCTACAAGTTCGATACTTTGGCCTTTGAGGACCGTCAGTTTGGTCAATCAGTTCTGCAGGAACCTCAGC
The DNA here is from genome assembly GCF_028390025.1 of Pseudophryne corroboree. Lineage (NCBI taxonomy): Eukaryota > Metazoa > Chordata > Amphibia > Anura > Myobatrachidae > Pseudophryne > Pseudophryne corroboree. Next base: position 243,065,503 of record NC_086445.1, on the reverse strand, counting down.
ACTCTCCCACCGGGTTTGGGAGCTTTGTTACATCCCCATGGTACCAAATGGACCCCAGTATCCTCTAGGACGTAAGAGAAAATAGGATTTTAATTACCTACCGGTAAATCCTTTTCTCGCAGTCCGTAGAGGATACTGGGGTCCATTTGGTACCATGGGGATGTAACAAAGCTCCCAAACCGGGTGGAGAGTACTGAGGGTACTTGGTTAAGTAATGTTGGTTCAGCCGTTGCTGTTCCTGTTTCAAGTTTGGTTAGCTTGGCTTTCCTCTAGTTTGTGTGTGCTGGTTCGGAATCTCACTACTGTCCTTATCTATCCTTCTCTCAAAGTATGTCCGTCTCCTCGGGCACAGTTTCCTAGACTGAGTCTGGTAGGAGGGGCATAGAAGGAGGAGCCAGCCCACACTATCAAATTCTTAAAGTGCCCCTGGCTCCTAGTGGACCCGTTTATACCCCATGGTACTAAATGGACCCCAGTATCCTCTACGGACTACAAGAAAAGATTTTATTGGTAGGTAATTAAAATCCTATTTTGTTGGGCTTCCTGAGAGATCAGAGGGTTCCTCTCCAGAGATTTTCTTTGAGAAATGGCTTATCCAGATGTTTGATAAAGCGGCGTTCACCCCCCAGTTTGCTGTGGAATAGGCACTCAAACCTCCACCTCGTTCACTTCCGCCCGGTGCCTCTGCCAGGACATTTATTGCACGCTTCCTACACTACAAAGACCGGGATGCTGTACTTCAATTAGCATGTACAAAGGGCCCCCTGCAATTTGGTGGGCACAATTTCTCAGTTTTTCCGGATTACGCTTTGGAGGTGCAGAAAAGTCGCTCGCAATTTATACAGGTTAAAAGGAAGATTCGGGATCGGAACATACAATACTTCATGCTTTTCCCGGCTAGGCTGCGAGTAGTATTCAATAAATACTACCCATTCTTCACTTCCCCGAAAGATGCTGAGGATTGGCTTGAGCGGCAACCTCGTGTCCCTCGCTGATGGACTTTTCTTTTGCTCATATCCGCTTTATTCTACAGCAGGGAGTATTAGGCCTTGGCCTTCCTGGCTAGATCTCCTCTAAATGTTTGCTAGAATGTTTTCTTCAGTGCCTCACTGTAACCTTTTTTTTCCTCTGTGCATGTTCTTAATGTTTACCCTAGCATCAGGGAACCATATTTTGTTGTGATAAGTGAGGAGTTCCTGCTGAATATAGGAGGTCATTCCGAGTTGATCGCTAGCTGAATTTGTTTGCAGCGCAGCGATCAGGCTAAAAAACTGCACTTCTGCACATGTGTATGCGGCGCAATGCGCACACGCGACGTACGGGCACATCGAATGATGTAGTTTTGCACAGGGTCTAGCGATGCATTTCAGTCGCACTGCTTGCCGCAGAGTGATTGACATGAAGTGGGCGTTTCTGGGTGGCAACTGACCATTTTCAGGGAGTGTGCGGAAAAACGCAGGCGTGGCTAGGCGAACGCTGGGCGGGTTTGTGACGTCAAATCCGGAACGGAATAGTCTGAAGTGATCGCAAGCGCTGAGTAGGTTTTGAGCTACTCTGAAACGACACAAAAAAAAATTGTAAGCACTCTGCGATACAACCGTTCGCACTTCTGCTAAGCTAGAATACACTCCCAGTGGGCGGTGGCATAGCGTTTGCACGGCTGCTAAAACTAGCTAGCGAGTGATCAACTCGGAATGACCCCCTTAGTGTAGGGGTTTCTATTCTCCCCTGGCTAGATCTCCTCTAAATGTTTGCTAGAATGTTTTCTTCAGTGCCTCACTGTAACCTTTTTTTTCTCTGTGCATGTTCTTAATGTTTACCCTAGCGTCAGGGAACCATATTTTGTTGTGATAAGTGAGGAGTTCCTGCTGAATATAGGGGGTCATTCTGAGTTGATCGCTAGCTGAATTTGTTTAATTTGTTTGCAGCGCAGCGATCAGGCTAAAAAACGGCACTTCTGCACATGCGTATGCGGCACAATGCACACACGCGACGTACGGACACATCGAATTATGTAGTTTTGCACAGGGTCTAGTGATGCATTTCAGTCGCACTGCTTGCCGCAGAGTGATTGACATGAAGTGGGCGTTTCTGGGTGGCAACTGACCGTTTTCAGGGAGTGTGTGGAAAAACGCAGGCGTACCAGGAAAAACGCAGGCGTGGCTGGGCGAACGCTGGGCGGGTTTGTGACGTCAAATCCGGAACTGAATAGTCTGAAGTGATCGCAAGCGCTGAGTAGGTTTTGAGCTACTCTGAAACGACACAAATTTTTTTTGCAGGCGCTCTGCGATACAACCGTTCGCACGTCTGCTAAGCTAGAATACACTCCCAGTGGGCGGCGGCATATCGTTTGCACGGCTGCTAAAACTAGCTAGCGAGCGATCAACTTTAGAATGACCCCCTTAGTGTAGGGGTTTCTATTCTCCCCTATCCCTCAGTTTGACTTTTTGGGAATGGTTTTGTTTTTTGTTTTGTTTTTCGTTTTGATATTTGGTTATGGATACTAGGTATACCTCCAGGTTTTCAAGGTTATACAGGGTGGGTGTGGACAGGGGGATAGTTTTTTTTTTTTTTTTATGCCATCAATATCTATATTTGTGTGTGTGTGTCAATTCATGTTATACAGTATCTGCAAGAAGCTGCTCTGATGTTTAATGTCCACAGTGGACTGTAACTATTTGCTAAACCACCTGGTGCTCTGGCTTGTCTTGATATGCAGGGCTATACTACTACACTATTTCCTCTGTTCCACTCTACTGTTTGTTTTCTTTGTACTTTCTATGGGGTATATGCAATTCCGGGCACTTTTTCGCCCGTTTTTAAATTCGACACAATTCGACCGTCGAATTCCGACAGGTGGGTGCCGGAATTCGACATATTCAATAAAAAACGGATTCGACAGTCCCGCTGTCGAAAAACGGCTGAATTGAAGGATTTTGATTCGATTTTTAAAAATGTTAAAAAAACGGTAAAAAACCCGAAAAAAATTTGCGTGGGGTCCCCCCTCCTAAGCATAACCAGCCTCGGGCTCTTTGAGCCGGTCCTGGTTGCCAAAATACGGGGGAAAAACTGACAGGGGATCCCCCGTATTTTAACAACCAGCACCGGGCTCTGCGCCTGGTCCTGGTGCAAAAAATACGGGGGACAAAAAGAGTAGGGGTCCCCCGTATTTTTTGTACCAGCACCGAGCTCCACTAGCTGGACAGATAATGCCACAGCCGGGGGACACTTTTATACCGCTCCCTGCGACCGTGGCATTAAATCAAGGGGTCCCCGTCCCCCCAGCCACCCAAGGGCCAGGGGTGAAGCCCGAGGCTGTCCCCCCCCCCCCCCTTTCCCCCCATCCAAGGGCTGCGGATGGGAGGCTGATAGCCAAGTGTAAAAATGAAAGAATATTGTTTTTTTTTTGCAGAAGAACTACAAGTCCCAGCAAGCCTCCCCGCAAGCTGGTACTTGGAGAACCACAAGTACCAGCATGTGGGGGGAAACGGGACCACTGGTACCTGTAGTTCTTCTGCAAAAAAAATACCCAAATAAAAACAGGACACACACCTTGAAAGTAAAACTTTATTACATACATGCCGACACATACATACTTACCTATGCTGACACGCCGACTCTGGCCACGTCTCCGTCTGTCGACGTCCGGGGTACCTGAAAATAAAATTATATACTCACCTGATTCAGTGTCCGGTTCTTTTATTGTAATCCTCGTACTTGGCAAAAAAAAACAACTCATAGCCGATCCAGACGGACTGAAAGGGGTCCCATGTTTACACATGGGACCCCTTTCCCCGAATGCAGAGACCCCCCGTGACTGCTGTCACAGAAGGTCCCTTCAGCCAATCAGGGAGCGCCACGTCGTGGCACTCTCCTGATTGGCTGTATGCGCGTCGGAGATGTCAGATGCGCATCGCACAGCCCCCTCCATTATCTTCAATGGTGGGAACTTTGCGGTCAGCAGTGAGGTCACCCGCGGTCAGCGGCTGACCGCGGGTAACCCCACCGCTGACCGCAAAGTTCCCACCATTGAAACTAATGGAGGTGCTGTGCGATGCGCTGTCTGCCAGCTCAGACGCGCATAGGGAATCAGGAGAGTGCCAGGACGTGGCACTACCTGATTGCCTGAAGGGACCTTCTGTGACAGGAGTCACAGGGGGTCTCAGCATTCGGGGAAAGGGGTCCCATGTACATGGGACCCCTTTCAGTCCGTGTGGATCGGGTAAATGCGTTTTTTTATTTTGCCAAGTACGAGGATTAAAATATATCACTGGACACTGGATTTAGGTGAGTATAATTTTATTTTCAGGTACACCCCATGGATTCTACTTGGACAAGTGGACCGAACGTCGTCTCAACATAGGTAAGTATGTGTGTGTGTCGACATGTATGTAATAAAGTTGTACTTTCAAGGTGTGCGTGTCCTGTTTTTATTTGGGTATTTTTTTTGCAGTAGAACTACAGGTACCAGCGGGCCCGTTTCCCCCCTGCATGCTGGTACTTGTGGTTCTCCAAGTACCAGCTTGCGGGGGAGGCTTGCTGGGACTTGTAGTTCTGCTGCAAAAAACAATATTCTTTTATTTCACAAAAGGCAGCATGGGATGGGGGGGACAGCCTCGGGCTTCACCCCTGGCCCTTGGGTGGCTGGAGGGGGGGGACCCCTTGATTGAAGGGGTCCCCACTCCTCCAGGGTACCCCGGCCAGGGGTGACTAGTTGGGGTTTTAATGGCACGGCCGCAGGGACCGATATCAAAGTGTCCCCCAGCTGTGGCATTATCTCCCCAGCTAGTGGAGCCCGGTGCTGGTTCCAAAAATACGGGGGACCCCTACGCTTTTTGTCCCCCGTATTTTTGGCACCAGGACCGGACGCAGAGCCTGGTGCTGGTTCTAAAAATACGGAGGATCCCCTGTCATTTCCCCCCCCCCCCCCCCGTATTTTTACAACCAGGACCGGCTCAAAGAGCCCGAGGCTGGTTATGCTTAGGAGGGGGGACCCCACGCATTTTTTTTTCTGATTTTTAACCCATTCCATAAAAAAAAATATATATATATTTTAAAAAATATATAAAAAATACTTGTGCCTCCTAAAAAGACAAACCAAGTACCTAATCCCTTCTAATATAAATAGATATGCTATTACCAATAAAAAAAACACACAAAAAAACATGTTTTTAAAATTTTTTATTAGATTCCGCCAGCAAAGTGAGGCGGATTGAAAATGACGAATTTACTGTCTAAAAGCACTGTTGTCGAATTTACAATCTTCAATTGAATATACTTTTGTCGAAATGCTGCATTTGTACCATTGCAGAAATGTCGAATTTGTCAAATGTCGAATTTCAAAAAGTCGAATTTGGAAAGTCCGTTTTTTTGACGAAAAGTACTAAATTGCATTGTCGGTTTTTTTTTTTTGGGCGAAAAAGTCCCGTTTTTCGACATTTTCGGGAATTCGACCGCAATTGCATATACCCCAAAGGCTACTATCTCTGGTGAGCTCCGCCTGCTCAGCTGGAATGTTAGAGGGATGAATGATAAGATCAAAAGGTCATTGGTCCTGTCACAAGTTAAAAATTACTAGGCCGATATAGAGTGTCTGTCAGAAACGCATCTTTTTGGCAGCAAACTTTTAGCACTTAAGAAACTTTGGGTGGGTCACATGTAGAGATGAGCGGGTTCGGTTTCTTTGAATCCGAACCCGCACGAACTTCACTTTTTTTTCCACGGGTCCGAGCGACTCGGATCTTCCCGCCTTGCTCGGTTAACCCGAGCGCGCCCGAACGTCATCATGACGCTGTCGGATTCTCGCGAGGCTCGGATTCTATCGCGAGACTTGGATTCTATATAAGGAGCCGCGCGTCGCCGCCATTTTCACTCGTGCATTGAGATTGATAGGGAGAGGACGTGTCTGGCGTCCTCTCCATTAGAATAGAGATAGATAGATTAGATAGAGAGAGATTGTGCAGAGTCGCAGACAGAGTTAGTTTACCACAGTCAGTGACCAGTGCAGCAGCTAGTTAACTTTTATTTAATATAATATATCCGTTCACTTCTCTCTGCTATATCCGTTCTCTGCCTGAAAAAAAAAACGATACACAGCACAGTCAGTCACACAGTGTGACTCAGTCTGTGTGCACTCAGCTCAGCCCAGTGTGCTGCACAGTCATCAATGTATAAATTAAAAGCTTATAATTAATTGTGGGGGAGACTGGGGAGCACTGCAGGTTGTTAGCAGGAGCCAGGAGTACAATTATATTAATTAACAGTGCACACTTTTGCTGCAGGAGTGGTGACCAGTGCCTGACCACCAGTATAGTATTGTTGTATACTACTAATATCTCTTTAAATATCAACCAGTCTATATTAGCAGCAGACACAGTACAGTGCGGTAGTTCACGGCTGTGGCTACCTCTGTGTCGGCACACGGCAGGCAGTCCGTCCGACCAGAATTGTATTATTTATTATTATATACCTACCACCTAACCGTGGTTTTTTTTTCATTCTTTATACCGTCATAGTGTCATCCTAATTGTTACGAGTATACTACTATCTCTTTATCAACCAGTGTACAGTGCGGTAGTTCACGGCTGTGGCTACCTCTGTGTCGGCACACGGCAGGCAGTCCGTCCGACCAGAATTGTATTATTTATTATTATATACCTACCACCTAACCGTGGTTTTTTTTTCATTCTTTATACCGTCATAGTGTCATCCTAATTGTTACGAGTATACTACTATCTCTTTATCAACCAGTGTACAGTGCGGTAGTTCACGGCTGTGGCTACCTCTGTGTCGGCACACGGCAGGCAGTCCGTCCGACCAGAATTGTATTATTTATTATTATATACCTACCACCTAACCGTGGTTTTTTTTTCATTCTTTATACCGTCATAGTGTCATCCTAATTGTTACGAGTATACTACTATCTCTTTATCAACCAGTGTACAGTGCGGTAGTTCACGGCTGTGGCTACCTCTGTGTCGGCACACGGCAGGCAGTCCGTCCGACCAGAATTGTATTATTTATTATTATATACCTACCACCTAACCGTGGTTTTTTTTTCATTCTTTATACCGTCACTGGGGTATATTTACTAAGATTCGTAATTTCCGAAAATAGGTCAAAGTTCAATCACGAATGACATCGAGAGTGTAAAACTGCAACTTTTTGAATTTATTACGATGGATTTACTAAGCTGTCGTATTCGTGTTTTTCTTTTCTTCCGATGTCGATGTCATTCGTTTTTTTTTTCCTAATTTTACGGCAGTGATTAGCAAAACACTGCCGTTTTTTTTTACAATCAATCTCGGCCGGATCTGTGTGATCCGTGCTGGGGTTCTTTTTATTTTTTATTTTTAATTAAACAATGTAAAATCCCCCCAAAAAATGCGTGGGGTCCCCCCTCCTAAGCATAACCAGCCTCGGGCTCTTTGAGCCGATCCTGGTTGCAGAAATATGGGAAAAAAATGACAGGGGTTCCCCCATATTTAAGCAACCAGCATCGGGCTCTGCGCCTGGTCCTGGTCCCAAAAATACGGGGGACAAAAAGAGTAGGGGTCCCCCGTATTTTTAAAACCAGCACCGGGCTCCACTAGCTGGACAGATAATGCCACAGCCGGGGGTCACTTTTATATAGTGCCCTGCGGCCGTGGCATCAAAAATCCAACTAGTCACCCCTGGCCGGGGTACCATGGGGGAGTGGGGACCCCTTCAATCAAGGGGTCCCCCCCCCCCAGCCACCCAAGGGCCAGGGGTGAAGCCCGAGGCTGTCCCCCCCCATCCAATGGGCTGCGGATGGGGGGGCTGATAGCCTTTGTTGTAAAATAAAAGATATTGTTTTTAGTAGCAGTACTACAAGTCCCAGCAAGCCTCCCCCGCATGCTGGTACTTGGAGAACCACAAGTACCAGCATGCGGCGGAAAAACGGGCCCGCTGGTACCTGTAGTACTACCACTAAAAAAATACCCAAAAAAACACAAGACACACACACCGTGAAAGTATAATTTTATTACATACATACACACATACATACATACTTACCTTATGTTCCCACGCAGGTCGGTCCTCTTCTCCAGTAGAATCCAAGGGGTACCTGTTGAATAAATTCTACTCACGAGATCCAGGGGTCCAGGCTCCTCGGCAAATCCAGGGATAATCCACGTACTTGAATAAAACAAAAAAACGGTTGCCCGACCACGAACTGAAAGGTGACCCATGTTTGCACATGGGTCACCTTCCCACGAATGCCAGAAACCCACTTTGCCTTCTGGCTAAGTGGGTTTCTTCAGCCAATCAGGGAGTGCCACGTTGTAGCACTCTCCTGATCAGCTGTGTGCTGCTGTCCTCACTGACAGGCAGCACGCGGCAGTGTTACAATGTTGCGCCTATGCGCTACATTGTAACCAATGGTGGGAACTTTCTGCTCAGCGGTGACGTCACTTTAGGTCAACCGCAGGGCAGAAAGTTCCCACCATTGGTTACAATGTAGCGCATAGGCGCTACATTGTAACACTGCCGTGTGCTGCCTGTCAGTGAGGACAAGAGCACACAGCCGATCAGGAGGGTGCTACAACGTGGCACTCCCTGATTGGCTGAAGAAACCCACTTAGCCAGAAGGCAAAGTGGGTTTCTGGCATTCGTGGGAAGGTGACCCATGTGCAAACATGGGTCACCTTTCAGTTCGTGGTCGGGCAACCGTTTTTTTGTTTTATTCAAGTACGTGGATTATCCCTGGATTTGCCGAGGAGCCTGGACCCCTGGATCTCGTGAGTAGAATTTATTCAACAGGTACCCCTTGGATTCTACTGGAGAAGAGGACCGACCTGCGTGGGAACATAAGGTAAGTATGTATGTATGTGTGTATGTATGTAATAAAATTATACTTTCACGGTGTGTGTGTCTTGTGTTTTTTTGGGTATTTTTTTAGTGGTAGTACTACAGGTACCAGCGGGCCCGTTTTTCCGCCGCATGCTGGTACTTGTGGTTCTCCAAGTACCAGCATGCGGGGGAGGCTTGCTGGGACTTGTAGTACTGCTACTAAAAACAATATCTTTTATTTTACAACAAAGGCTATCAGCCCTCCCATCCGCAGCCCATTGGATGGGGGGGGACAGCCTCGGGCTTCACCCCTGGCCCTTGGGTGGCTGGGGGGGGGGGACCCCTTGATTGAAGGGGTTCCCACTCCCCCAGGGTACCCCGGCCAGGGGTGACTAGTTGGATTTTTGATGCCACGGCCGCAGGGCGCTGTATAAAAGTGACCCCCGGCTGTGGCATTATCTGTCCAGCTAGTGGAGCCCGGTGCTGGTTTTAAAAATACGGGGGACCCCTACTCTTTTTTCCCCCCGTATTTTTGGGACCAGGACCAGGCGCAGAGCCCGATGCTGGTTGCTTAAATATGGGGGAACCCCTGTCATTTTTTTCACCATATTTCTGCAACCAGGATCGGCTCAAAGAGCCCGAGGCTGGTTATGCTTAGGAGGGGGGACCCCACGCAATTTTTTTTGAAAAAATAAGCACTTTCCCACCCCTTCCCACTGATATACATGCACGGATCTCATGGATCCGTGCATGCCTATCCAATCACGAATAAAAAAAAAAGGTCTGTTTTTTTTTAGCACTTTTTTACGAGTTGTAATTTTTCACGGCAGTGTTTGTTCTTTTTTGGCTTTGCACTTCTTAGTAAATGACCGAGATTCATACTTAAACAGCCGCGTTTTGACCGATGGTGTATTCATTCGTAATTTTTTACCTGAACTTGCAAAAAATTACGAATGCCCTCATCACTGCCGTGATTAGTGTTTAGTAAATTACCGAGATTAACCGAGATGACACTTTGAAGAAAAAACGGCATCTCGGTCAAAATCGGGAGCTTAGTAAATATACCCCATAGTGTCATCCTAATTGTTACGAGTATACTACTATCTCTTTATCAACCAGTGTACAGTGCGGTAGTTCACGGCTGTGGCTACCTCTGTGTCGGCACACGGCAGGCAGTCCGTCCGACCAGAATTGTATTATTTATTATTATATACCTACCACCTAACCGTGGTTTTTTTTTCATTCTTTATACCGTCATAGTGTCATCCTAATTGTTACGAGTATACTACTATCTCTTTATCAACCAGTGTACAGTGCGGTAGTTCACGGCTGTGGCTACCTCTGTGTCGGCAGTCGGCAGGCAGTCCGTCCATCCATAATTGTATTATTATTATAATATATACCACCTAACCGTGGTTTTTTTTTCATTCTTTATACCGTCATAGTGTCATACTAGTTGTTACGAGTATACTACTATCTCTTTATCAACCAGTGTACAGTGCGGTAGTTCACGGCTGTGGCTACCTCTGTGTCGGCAGTCGGCAGGCAGTCCGTCCATCCATAATTGTATTATTATTATAATATATACCACCTAACCGTGGTTTTTTTTTCATTCTTTATACCGTCGTCATAGTGTCATACTAGTTGTTACGAGTATACTACTATCTCTTTATCAACCAGTGTACAGTGCGGTAGTTCACGGCTGTGGCTACCTCTGTGTCGGCAGTCGGCAGGCAGTCCGTCCATCCATAATTGTATTATTATTATAATATATACCACCTAACCGTGGTTTTTTTTTCATTCTTTATACCGTCGTCATAGTGTCATACTAGTTGTTACGAGTATACTACTATCTCTTTATCAACCAGTGTACAGTGCGGTAGTTCACGGCTGTGGCTACCTCTGTGTCGGCAGTCGGCAGGCAGTCCGTCCATCCATAATTGTATTATTATTATAATATATACCACCTAACCGTGGTTTTTTTTTCATTCTTTATACCGTCGTCATAGTGTCATACTAGTTGTTACGAGTATACTACTATCTCTTTATCAACCAGTGTACAGTGCGGTAGTTCACGGCTGTGGCTACCTCTGTGTCGGCAGTCGGCAGGCAGTCCGTCCATCCATAATTGTATTATTATTATAATATATACCACCTAACCGTGGTTTTTTTTTCATTCTTTATACCGTCGTCATAGTGTCATACTAGTTGTTACGAGTATACTACTATCTCTTTATCAACCAGTGTACAGTGCGGTAGTTCACGGCTGTGGCTACCTCTGTGTCGGCAGTCGGCAGGCAGTCCGTCCATCCATAATTGTATTATTATTATAATATATACCACCTAACCGTGGTTTTTTTATACCACCTAACCGTGGCAGTCCGTCCATAATTGTATACTAGTATCCAATCCATCCATCTCCATTGTTTACCTGAGGTGCCTTTTAGTTCTGCCTATAAAATATGGAGAACAAAAAAGTTGAGGTTCCAAAATTAGGGAAAGATCAAGATCCACTTCCACCTCGTGCTGAAGCTGCTGCCACTAGTCATGGCCGAGACGATGAAATGCCAGCAACGTCGTCTGCCAAGGCCGATGCCCAATGTCATAGTACAGAGCATGTCAAATCCAAAACACCAAATATCAGAAAAAAAAGGACTCCAAAACCTAAAATAAAATTGTCGGAGGAGAAGCGTAAACTTGCCAATATGCCATTTACCACACGGAGTGGCAAGGAACGGCTGAGGCCCTGGCCTATGTTCATGGCTAGTGGTTCAGCTTCACATGAGGATGGAAGCACTCAGCCTCTCGCTAGAAAACTGAAAAGACTCAAGCTGGCAAAAGCACCGCAAAGAACTGTGCGTTCTTTGAAATCCCAAATCCACAAGGAGAGTCCAATTGTGTCGTTTGCGATGCCTGACCTTCCCAACACTGGACGTGAAGAGCATGCGCCTTCCACTATTTGCATGCCCCCTGCAAGTGCTGGAAGGAGCACCCGCAGTCCAGTTCCTGATAGTCAGATTGAAGATGTCAGTGTTGAAGTACACCAGGATGAGGAGGATATGGGTGTTGCTGGCGCTGGGGAGGAAATTGACCAGGAGGATTCTGATGGTGAGGTGGTTTGTTTAAGTCAGGCACCCGGGGAGACACCTGTTGTCCGTGGGAGGAATATGGCCGTTGACATGCCAGGTGAAAATACCAAAAAAATCAGCTCTTCGGTGTGGAGGTATTTCACCAGAAATGCGGACAACAGGTGTCAAGCCGTGTGTTCCCTTTGTCAAGCTGTAATAAGTAGGGGTAAGGACGTTAACCACCTCGGAACATCCTCCCTTATACGTCACCTGCAGCGCATTCATAATAAGTCAGTGACAAGTTCAAAAACTTTGGGTGACAGCGGAAGCAGTCCACTGACCAGTAAATCCCTTCCTCTTGTAACCAAGCTCACGCAAACCACCCCACCAACTCCCTCAGTGTCAATTTCCTCCTTCCCCAGGAATGCCAATAGTCCTGCAGGCCATGTCACTGGCAAGTCTGACGAGTCCTCTCCTGCCTGGGATTCCTCCGATGCATCCTTGCGTGTAACGCCTACTGCTGCTGGCGCTGCTGTTGTTGCCGCTGGGAGTCGATGGTCATCCCAGAGGGGAAGTCGTAAGCCCACTTGTACTACTTCCAGTAAGCAATTGACTGTTCAACAGTCCTTTGCGAGGAAGATGAAATATCACAGCAGTCATCCTACTGCAAAGCGGATAACTGAGGCCTTGGCATCCTGGGTGGTGAGAAACGTGGTTCCGGTATCCATCATTACTGCAGAGCCAACTAGAGACTTGTTGGAGGTACTGTGTCCCCGGTACCAAATACCATCTAGGTTCCATTTCTCTAGGCAGGCGATACCGAAAATGTACACAGACCTCAGAAAAAGAGTCACCAGTGTCCTAAAAAATGCAGCTGTACCCAATGTCCACTTAACCACGGACATGTGGACAAGTGGAGCAGGGCAGGGTCAGGACTATATGACTGTGACAGCCCACTGGGTAGATGTATGGACTCCCGCCGCAAGAACAGCAGCGGCGGCACCAGTAGCAGCATCTCGCAAACGCCAACTCTTTCCTAGGCAGGCTACGCTTTGTATCACCGCTTTCCAGAATACGCACACAGCTGAAAACCTCTTACGGCAACTGAGGAAGATCATCGCGGAATGGCTTACCCCAATTGGACTCTCCTGTGGATTTGTGGCATCGGACAACGCCAGCAATATTGTGTGTGCATTAAATCTGGGCCAATTCCAGCACGTCCCATGTTTTGCACATACCTTGAATTTGGTGGTGCAGAATTTTTTAAAAAACGACAGGGGCGTGCAAGAGATGCTGTCGGTGGCCAGAAGAATTGCGGGACACTTTCGGCGTACAGGCACCACGTACAGAAAACTGGAGCACCACCAAAAACTACTGAACCTGCCCTGCCATCATCTGAAGCAAGAAGTGGTAACGAGGTGGAATTCAACCCTCTATATGCTTCAGAGGTTGGAGGAGCAGCAAAAGGCCATTCAAGCCTATACAATTGAGCACGATATAGTAGGTGGAATGCACCTGTCTCAAGTGCAGTGGAGAATGATTTCAACGTTGTGCAAGGTTCTGATGCCCTTTGAACTTGCCACACGTGAAGTCAGTTCAGACACTGCCAGCCTGAGTCAGGTCATTCCCCTCATCAGGCTTTTGCAGAAGAAGCTGGAGGCATTGAAGAAGGAGCTAACACGGAGCGATTCCGCTAGGCATGTGGGACTTGTGGATGCAGCCCTTAATTCGCTTAACAAGGATTCACGGGTGGTCAATCTGTTGAAATCAGAGCACTACATTTTGGCCACCGTGCTCGATCCTAGATTTAAAGCCTACCTTGGATCTCTCTTTCCGGCAGACACAGGTCTGCTGGGGTTGAAAGACCTGCTGGTGACAAAATTGTCAAGTCAAGCGGAACGCGACCTGTCAACATCTCCTCCTTCACATTCTCCCGCAACTGGGGGTGCGAGGAAAAGGCTCAGAATTCCGAGCCCACCCGCTGGCGGTGATGCAGGGCAGTCTGGAGCGACTGCTGATGCTGACATCTGGTCCGGACTGAAGGACCTGACAACGATTACGGACATGTCGTCTACTGTCACTGCATATGATTCTCTCAACATTGATAGAATGGTGGAGGATTATATGAGTGACCGCATCCAAGTAGGCACGTCACACAGTCCGTACTTATACTGGCAGGAAAAAGAGGCAATTTGGAGGCCCTTGCACAAACTGGCTTTATTCTACCTAAGTTGCCCTCCCACAAGTGTGTACTCCGAAAGAGTGTTTAGTGCCGCCGCTCACCTTGTCAGCAATCGGCGTACGAGGTTACATCCAGAAAATGTGGAGAAGATGATGTTCATTAAAATGAATTATAATCAATTCCTCCGCGGAGACATTGACCAGCAGCAATTGCCTCCACAAAGTACACAGGGAGCTGAGATGGTGGATTCCAGTGGGGACGAATTGATAATCTGTGAGGAGGGGGATGTACACGGTGATATATCGGAGGGTGAAGATGAGGTGGACATCTTGCCTCTGTAGAGCCAGTTTGTGCAAGGAGAGATTAATTGCTTCTTTTTTGGGGGGGGTCCAAACCAACCCGTCATATCAGTCACAGTCGTGTGGCAGACCCTGTCACTGAAATGATGGGTTGGTTAAAGTGTGCATGTCCTGTTTTGTTTATACAACATAAGGGTGGGTGGGAGGGCCCAAGGATAATTCCATCTTGCACCTCTTTTTTCTTTTCTTTTTCTTTGCATCATGTGCTGATTGGGGAGGGTTTTTTGGAAGGGACATCCTGCGTGACACTGCAGTGCCACTCCTAGATGGGCCCGGTGTTTGTGTCGGCCACTAGGGTCGCTAATCTTACTCACACAGCTACCTCATTGCGCCTCTTTTTTTCTTTGCGTCATGTGCTGTTTGGGGAGGGTTTTTTGGAAGGGACATCCTGCGTGACACTGCAGTGCCACTCCTAGATGTGCCCGGTGTTTGTGTCGGCCACTAGGGTCGCTAATCTTACTCACACAGTCAGCTACCTCATTGCGCCTCTTTTTTTCTTTGCGTCATGTGCTGTTTGGGGAGGGTTTTTTGGAAGGGCCATCCTGCGTGACACTGCAGTGCCACTCCTAGATGGGCCCGGTGTTTGTGTCGGCCACTAGGGTCGCTTATCTTACTCACACAGCGACCTCGGTGCAAATTTTAGGACTAAAAATAATATTGTGAGGTGTGATGTGTTCAGAATAGGCTGAAAATGAGTGTAAATTATGTTTTTTGAGGTTAATAATACTTTGGGATCAAAATTACCCCCAAATTCTATGATTTAAGCTGTTTTTTAGGGTTTTTTTAAAAAAACACCCGAATCCAAAACACACCCGAATCCGACAAAAAAAATTCGGTGAGGTTTTGCCAAAACGCGGTCGAACCCAAAACACGGCCGCGGAACCGAACCCAAAACCAAAACACAAAACCCGAAAAATTTCCGGCGCTCATCTCTAGTCACATGTTTCATGCTACCTTCTCTAGCAATGCTAGGGGGGTATCTGTGCTTATTAGGAAGACTGTACAGTTTCACCTAGATTTCAGTGAAATAGATGTATATGGCAGATATGTTTTTCTATGTGCTTATATTAATCGCAAATTATAACATATTCTAGCTGTGTATATCCCTCCCCCGTATAGCAATGAAGTTCTCCATCAAGCAGCCAAATTTATTGCCCAATCCCCTGCGACTCCTGTGATTTGCTTGGGAGATTTTAACAATGTCATGGACATGACTCTAGACCATAGGTTCTCAAACTCGGTCCTCAGGACCCCACACAGTGCATGTTTTGCAGGTCTCCTCACAGAATCACAAGTGAAATAATTAGCTCCACCTGCGGACCTTTTACAACGTGTCAGTGAGTAATTAATACACCTGTGCACCTGCTGGGTTACCTACAAAACATGCACTGTGTGGGGTCCTGAGGACCGAGTTTGAGAACCTGTGCTCTAGACAGATGGCGAGAGGCGGTGGTACCCGGTTCTCGGTCTCTCTCTTACACTCTTCGCACGTTTAGTTGTAGAACTGGGTTTGGTGGATATATGGAGAAAACGAAACGCTACTGTTAATCAATTCTCATGTTATTCTGCTACCTTCCACACCCTCTCCCGTACAGATTTGGCTTTATTTTCACCTGATCTGTCACCAGACGTGGTAGGGGTGGAATACCTTCCGCAAGGTATATCGCACCACTCCCCAGTATCTCTCACCTTAAAAGCAAACCAGGATCAAGGTGCGAGAATGTGGAAACTTAACCTCTTTTGGTTCACTTTACTGGGGGCCGGCTCAGAGTTAATTGCATCCTGGGAGGGGTTCCAGGTAGATAATTCAGAGTATGTAGAACCCACTGTTAGAGATAATGCCTTTAAGGCGTTTGTACGCGGTTCCTTTATTAAACGTATTTCTGAAATTAAATTGTTTAACAGGAGAGAAGAGTCACGTTTGGAAACCCTATGCCAGCAATTAGAGGCTCAATATATTAATTCGCAACTGCAGTCTGATAGAATATTGTGGCAAGATGTGCAACGGGAGTGGTCTGACTATCTGTTTGAAAAGTCTACACGCCGGCTTTTTTTCTCTGGGCATGAGCAGTATTTTCAGGTTGAAATAGGTGGTATCTATTTGGTCTATTTAGCACGGACTGATTCTGGCCATAATAATATTATTCAGTGTGTACAAAATTCCAAAGGCCGGGTATGTTACTCAGGGGTGGAGGTGACGGGAGTTTTTCGTGACTATTATTCCTCATTATATGCCTCTCGAGCCTCCTATTCTGATGAGCAATTTCTGGAATATTTAGCTCTGGTTGAATTGCCCTGTTTGTCTCATGAGGATTCTGAGGCGCTAGATGCACCGTTTACTTTGGAAGAGATTGAGGCTGCTGTTTCTTCTCTCCCTGCTTCAAAGGCACCTGGCTGTGATGGGTTTCCCGTGGAGGTATATAAAACTTTTAAGGAGTTTTTCATTTCTTACTTGTTGGATTTATTTGGTTCTCTTTCACAGTCGATGTCTGAAGCCAATATTTTTGTCCTAGCAAAGCGAGGGAAGGACCCCACGATGCCGGAGTCCTACCGCCCCATCTCCCTATTGACCACTGACGTTAAAATTTTAGCAAAAGTTTTGGCGACCCGTCTGAATTCGGTCATTACATCTAGTATTCACCCGGATCAGACGGGGTTTATACTGGGTAAATCTACTGCCCAAAACTTGCGCAGACTGTTCTGTCATTTGCAGAGGCAAGACCTAGTAGAGTCGGGGACACCGGTGGTCTCTCTTGACGCTGCCAATGCCTTCGACTCTGTTGAGTGGGTGTGTCTTTGGGGTGTCCTTCATAAATTTGCTTTTGGATCACGGTTTATTAGTCTCTTCCAAATTTTGTACTCGTCCCCTATGGCCCGAGTGATGGTGAATAGTTATACATCGAATGCATTCCCATTGTAGACGTGGACCCGGCAGGGCTGCCCTCTATCTCCTGCGTTATTTGCAATTACTATTGAACCTCTGGCTAGCATATTACGTACTTCTACAGAGATTCGGGGAATTAAAGTGGGGGAGGCGGTAGATGTTGTGGCCCTTTACGTGGATGATATGCTCTTATTTCTGTAAGACTCAGTCTGCTTCCTTCAAGCTATGTTTCAAATATTTGAGTGATTTGGCATTTTTTCAGGTTTGTTAATTAATTGGGGAAAGTCACATATTTTTCCTATTTCAGGCTTCTTTCCCGAAGATATGCACGTGGCTCATCCTCTCCAGTGGACACTATGGTACAAATACCTTGGTATTTGGGTCACGCCTCATGCTACGGAGTATGTAGTCCAGAATATTGACCTCATTGTTCAGAATTTTAAGGAAAAAAAGCTCATGCCTGGAGAAACTTGCCCTTGTCTGTACTTGGTCGCATGAATTTGTTTAAAATGGCCACTCAGCCTAAATTTTTGTATGTCTTACAGAATTCCCTGGTCTATATTCCGAAAAAAGGTGTTTAGTGGGATTGAGAGTGTACTGTCGTCGTTTATTTAGGGTAATAAATCAGTTAGTTTCCATTAAAACCGTATATAAATCCCAGCTATCAGGGGGATTGGGCCTTCCTAATCTTAGGTTCTATTATTGTCTGCACAGCTGTCACATCTGTCTAGCTGGACTGTAGGCACAGTAGACCTTACTATGACAGGTTTCCTGGCCGAGCGGGTGGCGTACTCCTCTACTTTTTCTTTCTCTCCTCTTCAATTTCTATTTTCTGGTCTGTCAGTCGTTGGATTGCCTCATCTGCTTCGTCAGGGCCCTGCTGGTATGGCATTTTGTTCATATTCTCTATGATTGGTTGGATCAGGATTGCTATACTCCACTATGGTTTAGATATATATAGATATTTATATCTATCTCTAAATTGTCTACAGATAACATGTGGATTACCCGAGGAGTGCTCTCTGTGGGTCAGCTGTATTATGATGGAGTGTTTGTGTCCTTCCAACAGTTGAAGGAGGACTTTGATATCCCTAATACCACCCTATTTCGTTATTTCCAACTATGACATGCTGTTATGGCCCAATTTCCTCTAGTTCCTCAGTAATCTCTGACTCCCCTGTCAAAGTGTTGTTACTTAATTTAGGTCAAAAGGGGAAAATGTCTTCTATATATGCAGCTATCAATGACAGATTTAATCCGGATCATTTACATAGTCTCTGGATAAAATGGGAATAGTCTCCGGATAAAATGGGAATCAGATTTGGGATCTCTGTCCAATAAACATTGGATACAGATTCTGGGGTCTCTTAAATACACCACCCCTTGCATTAGATTTTGATAGGTGTTTTTTAATGTACTTTATAGGGTTTATTGTATACCTGTGTCCTTGCAGAGGGCCAGACATAGAGATAACTCCCTCTACCCTAAATGTCAAGCTGACAGTGCTGGGTTTTGGCATATGATATGGGAATGCCCTATGATATCTGTGTTTTGGGCAGATGTGTGGAAACATATTTTGCATACTATCCCCTCACTCCCTGCTATTAATAGAAAATATGTTTATTCGGTTTGGACCTCGAGGAGACACACTCGGTTACAATATATAGGTTTGTCCTCTGTCTTACTACGTTGGCTAAGGTGGTTATAGCCAGAGTTTGGTTTCAGCTGATTCCCCTAGTATATATAAATGGAGAGCGCTGGTTAATTAAGTGGTCAGACACGAACGACATATGTTTAAGATACGTGGCTCTATCACCAAATTTTCTGAAAAATGGGTTGTTGTAACTCCTGATTGGGCAGGAATGAGGGGTCTTTACCAGACTCCTTGCATGATTGATCTCCTGCTATTTGATATTCAGGATAATGTATTAATGTTGTATCTGATGTTAACGTGTTATTATTTTCTATTATGGACACTGTGTGTACATTAGTGTCAGCTTCATCCATTATGCTTGGATAAGTAAGGAAGACACTCAGACACGTTATTTTATTGGTACCCTTCTTTACTGATGGCAATTTTATTATTGTTTTTCTTGTTACTAATGTTGCCTTTTTAGTCCATGTTGTTTTTGTTTTGTTTTTTGATCTGTGCTGTAATTTGAAAAATGTAACAATAAAATATTACATGATTTAAAAAAAAAAAGATAAAGAAGTTTCGAATGGAGACATTGAAGTCAATTTTGGCAGGTCTGAGGAAAGTGCATTTTATGGCTTCTATCGATTTTAAAGACACATTTCCATATTCCTATCAGTGGAGCAGAAAGTATTTAAGGTTCTGCATCCAGAACAGTCATTTTTAATTCACTTGCCTTCCATTCGGGCTAACATCATCACCAAGGGCATTTACCAAGGTGTTGGTGACATTGGTAGCCTGCCTGAGACAAAGAGGTACAGAAATATGGCCATATTTGGACGACATTCTGATTTCCGGAAAGACAAAAGAAATAGTACAGATGAGTCTGCAATACACAATTCGTTTTCTACAAGGTCACGGTTGGATCCTCAATTGGGGGAAAAAAGTCAGTTACTTCCAGTGACAAAGCTACAATTTCTACAAATACAAATAAATACACGAGAGTACAAGGTGACCAATTCGGAAGAAGGACATGCGAAAATTCAGAGTTTGGCAACTTTTTTGATAAAGAAAAGAAGGGTTCATTTAGTATGATGGCGTCCATGATGGGCATAATTCCGTGGGCCCAGTAGCGGATGAGGAATCTTCAGTGGGACTTGTTGAAGGATACCAGACAAGGTTACCCATTGGGAAATTTGGTAACATTAAATCAAAGGACAAGAAATTATCTGGCCTGGTGTGCAAGCGAGGAGTTAAAATACAGGGCAACATATTTAAATCAACCTCAGTTCGTGGTAATGTCAACAGACGCAAGTGCTTGAGGCTGGGTAGCCCATATTGCAGGAAGAGTCAATCAAGGGAAATGGTCCAGGAAAGAAAGTCTGATGTCTTCAAATTTGAGAGAAGAATCGGCGGTCTGCTCTCCATGATAACAAAAGTGCTAAAGAAAATAAGGGAGGATCACGTGGAAGTAATTGTGATTCTTCCTTACTAGCCGAGGAGAGCGTGGTTTGCCACAGCCAAAAAAACTGATGATGCATGAGCCCTGGATCTTACCAGTAAAGCCAGATCTGTTACACCAAGGTCCGATTTGCCATCCCAAAACTCAGGCACTGCATTTGAGGGAATGGAGATTCAATGGAATATCCTGTTGCCTAAAGATTTGTCAGGTCAAGTGATTGAAACTCTTATGTATGCAAGGAAGAAGTTTTCTTCAGAGGCGTATTATAAGGTGGAGAAAATTCATTTCTTGGAGGGGATCAGATGAAAAGATTATGTAGTCCAGTACAGCACACGTTTTGCAATTTCTACAAACTGGGTTTTCCCAGGGGCCTGCGGTCTCAACAATGAAGAATCAAATAGCGGCTCTAATGGTTCTGCTGGACAGGAGATTGGCACACGAAAGCTTAATAAGGAGATTTTGCCAGGCAATCAAGAGAATTCGTCCATCCATCCGATCTCTGGTGGCTCCTTGGGATCTGAATCTGGTCTTAAATGCGTTAACAAAACCGCCATTTTAACCCTTATAGGAAATTTCTTTGAAGTTTTTGTCTTTCTTGTGGCAATCACCTCAGCGAGGAGGGTGAGTGAGTTGCATGCTTTGTGGGCAGAGGAGCCCTATTTGAATATTATGCCAGATAAAGTCATCTTGAGGACAAATATGGATTTTTTCGAAGGTAGTGACATCTTTTCATATGAATCAGAACATTATTTTGCCTTCATTTTTTTCTAACCAAGGGATGAGAGAGAAAAAGTTGCACACGCTTGATCTTGTTAGAGGAATTTCCATTTATATGGACAGAATGAAGGAAATCAGATAATTCAGTCAGCTATTCGTCCTTTCTGAGGGAGTTAAGAAGGGATGTGCTCCTACAAAACAAACAATTTCTAGATGGATCAGAGAACGGATTGTATTAATTTACAAGAATGAAGATCGAGATGTTCCGGCTATAATTAAAGTGCAGTCGACGAAGGCAGTAGCAGCGGCATAGGTGTGGAAGGCTAAAACCTTGGTGAAGGAGATACAGATGGGTCCATGTTTGTCCATGTTTATCTTGACCTTTAATAGGATTAACTGAGACTGGGCAGTCGGACTTAATCCCCTGCTGTATTGTTCTCTGTATTGTATTGCAGCTGAGAACAATAGATGGAGGGTTTATGTTAATAAACCATGTTGTGCCTAGGCGCAGCAAACTAGCCAAGATAATTGTGGACCCATCTGTCTGTGAAGCAGCCTCGTGGTCTTCTATTCACACTTTTTCCAAACATTATGCCTTGAATATTTCTACTGCCCACTTTGGGGGTCATGTTTTGCAAAAAGCTCTTGCGGAATAAAATAGGATTTTAATTACCTACCGGTAAATCCTTTTCTCGTAGTCCGTAGAGGATACTGGGGATCCATTTAGTACGCGTTAAGCAAGGTGCCCTTTTATCGTGGACATTTCTGAGGGGTGGAACTGGAACCTGACCATCGGTGTGGACTGCCAGGACTTCCTTCGGAACTCATTTCCACTGTGTGTGAGGACCAAAAATCCCCATGTTTTAATGCTATAATTCTTTTTACTGAATGTGAGTGTAATTTTTTAAAATTAAAACTGTGTCAAAAATCTCACAGTGTTGCACTAAATAAATTTCTTCCGAGGTATTGATCCAAAGAACAACGGGAAAGGAGTATTGCCGTGGCCACATTGTGGAATTCTATATATGCAATATTATATTTCCTTCATGTGAGTGGAATATTAATAAAAAATTGGGATACTCTTTTATCAAACGGTGTTGCACTATTTATCCTTTTCTTTTGAGGTCAATATCTGGAATGGACCTATTACCAATAAGGAAGCAACACTAATACCCATCAAGAAGTGAATCAGGTCGTGGTGTTGCCATTATATGCATGTTATTTCTCTGTTTTGCGCCATTGGTTTTATTCAGTTTGTATTGTGCACTTGTTCGGGTTTTTGGTGAATCCCTGGTTTAAAACTTGGCTGCACTCAGAGTGTTAATTGCGCAGAAATTGGGGTTTTCTCTTTTTTCCATTATCTAGTGTTTTTCAGGATATTGATTAGACGAGGTGTTCATTATAGTAAAAAAACACTATCACACGGCTAATAGAGGAAGCACCTGACAGTTAGATATACGTGGATCTAACATATGCCGTTATAGTAAATCTTAGTGCCTTCAGCCTCCAGCATTACTCGGTGGGTGTGGGTTCTAATACTTAAGGGTGGGACTGCTGCATGACAAAACGGGAATACCCGTCAATTAGATAACTGCTAACTCATTAGATGTCGATACAGCATGTTCACCCGCACAATGCTTTGAGTTCCATCTCTATAGTATGTATTCACAGGGTTTGATATCAGGCTACGTGACATGCATGGGAATGCCCAACAAGCGGATAAATGCTGACTGAATGTATGCCGTAGCAGCACTTCTCTTATACTTTACAGCCATAAAAAGTTCCTCAGAATCAGTCAATATTTAGTGTGTTCACGACAGCAAATTATATCAGCATACTGTGAATATAGGAAGTACCGAATAAGTGGATTATAATTAACTTTACAATTCACTCTTACAAGCGCCTCCATTACCATATACATCCTCTCACCTGTGGTCACAGGGGGGCTGATACATTTCAGTGTGGCCAGTTTAGGACCACAATTAATATCAATACTAAGGGTATTTAATTTAACGGCAAATCAGTGGTTTAATGAGCTGCATATCAAGCTGATTTTTATGTATTATTCCCTCCACTGACAATTATGTTCAGCCCAAATAACTTGGATCAATAATAGATCGAACTGATTACTGAACCATAGTGAATATACTACCTGTATATGCAGAGAGTTGAATATGTGATTATACCATGCTGTCAATGATGGACATATCAGGCGCCATTCAGGAGTGTTAGATAGTTTGCGGTGTGGCATAGAGATCATCCTATTTGGTGGTATTAGTGAATGTGCTGGTTCTTGCCCGCACATCGAATACAGCGTTCTTGTTGGCCCCATCCGGACGCAGTTATTTTTCTGTCATGGTGGGATAGAGACAGCAACTTCTGTGATTGTAGTGTTTATGTAATAGATGGACACACTTGTAAATAAGTCATTATGCAATATAAGCTGTCTTTCAAATTGCCAATGAACATTACGACACACGCCTTATGAACCATCACTTATACCCCTTTTCCACTAGCTGTTTTTACCCGTGTTTTTGCACGGGGGCGCGCATCGACACGGATTTTTAGTAGGTGGAAACGGGTCAACACGGGTTGAGTGACCCGGGAATCCAACCCGGCTATTTACCTGGGTAGAACACGGTAATAACACGGATAGCGGTGCAGCTTCATTGATTAATTTACTTCACTTGCATACTGCTTGTGATAAGGCTGTTTATACAATAGGAGTGAATACCCGGGTGATATAGGATAGCAAATCCAGTGCATACAAATTTGTATGAATATCAACCCTCTGTTTTATTTCTTAGTTGAGAAAAGGAAAATAACAACTTCTTAACACATATGGGCTGTTGATGGTAGAGTGTGTGAGACATACAAAAGATTTATTACAAATACTCAGACTATAGAGGACATTGGGATTTGGAAGTTTTCAGTAGCCATCAATTGTGGGCTTGATTTATCCATATATACACATAACAGATTCACTTGTAAATTTAGTAGTATTCCAAATAATATCTATTGGTAGTGTTTGCATTCATCGAAGTGGAGATATTTTTAAATCTCATCACTTTTCTATCTTAGAGCACTTCATTCTTTTTCTATACGTAATTTTAACCATATATTTCGCTATGCTGACCGATTTACGGCCTCTTAATGTGATAATAAAAGTTATATTTTAATTTATCCTGTGTGCACCTTACTAGTAAAACCCCATTCTCTTTTTTCTATACCGATCTTGAAGAAGACCTGAAGCCTGCAGAAGGGCGTTGTATATAGCCCCGAGTTCCAGAATGTTGATTGAAAGGTTGACTTCCTGACTTGACTATCTTCCTTGAAACTGCACCCCCTGGGTGACTGCTCCTCTGAGGCCTGCGGCTGTGGTTAGCAGAATCCAATTCTGAATCCTGAACCGTCGGCCCTCGAGTAGGTGAGAAGTCTGTAGCCACCACAGAAGGGAGATCCTGGCCTTTGGCGACAGACTGATCCTCTGATGCATGTAAAGATGTGATCCGGACCAGTTGTCCTACAGATCCAGCTGGAAGGGCCTCGCATGAAACCTTCCGTATTGAAGCACCTCGTAAGAGGCCACCATTTTCCCCAGAAGGCAAATGCATAGATGCACCAACATCTGGGTTGGCTTCAGGACATCCCGAACCATCGACTGGATTACCAATGCCTTTTCCGGAAGAAAAACTTTTCTGCGACTCTGTGTCCAGTATCATTTCCAGAAATGGGAGCTTCTGAGTTGGCTCTAAGTGAGATTTCGGAAGATTTAGAATCCACCCGTGATCCAGGAGTAGTTTGGTTGTGAGGCCAATGCTGTTCAACAACCTTTTCCTGGACGGTGCATTTATCAGAAGATCGTCCAGGTACGGAATTATGTTCACTCCCTGCTTGTGGAGGAGACACATCATCTCTGCCATCACCTTGGTGAACACTCTCGGCACCGTGGAGAGACCAAATGGCAGGGCCTGGAACTTGTAGTGACAGTCCTGTAGTGCAAAGCGTAGATAAGCCTGGTGAGGCGGCCAGATCAGAATGTGACGGTATGCATCCTCGATATCCAGAGACACGAGGAATTCCCCCTCCTCCAGACCTGAGATCACTGCTCTCAGAGACTCCATCTTGAATTTGAACACTCGTAAGTACAGGTTCAACGATTTTAGATTTAAAATCGGCCTTACTGAGCCATCCGGTTTCGGTACTGCAAACAAGTTGGAATAATACTCTTTGTTTTGGAGATGAGGTGGAACTGGAACAATGACTTGAGTCTGTACCAGTTTTTGAGTGGCATCCTGTAAGGTTTTACTTGCCTCTTGTGAAAGTGGTAAGCCTGATTTGAAGAATCTGTGAGGTGGGAGCTCCTGAAACTCCAGTCTGTAGCCCTGGGAAATAAGATCTATGACCCAGGGATCCTGGCATGATGTTGTCCAGATGTGACTGAAATTTTTTAGTCGGGCTCCCACCTGCCAGTCTTTCAGGCATCACGGTCCACTGTCATGCAGAAGTCTTTGAGGAAGCAGAACTGGAGCTCTGTTCCTGAGAACCGGCATTTGCTGGTTTGCGTGGTTTACCTCTAGAGCCTCTGTTGGCTGAAGAAGATACTCTGGCATTGCTCTTAATCTTGGCAGTCCGAAAGGACTGTAGAGTAGGTCCTGAGTAGGTCTTCCTGGTTGGGGGAGCTGCAGAAAGAGGATATGTGGACTTACCCATAGTAGCTTTGGAGATCCATTTGTCTAGTTCATCTCTAAATAAGGCCTCTTTTATGGCTTCCACCATAAAGTTCGCAGAGTCCTGTATATGTTGCAGGAGTAACACAATCTCCCACCTAGATAAAGAATCTAACCCTTCAATGAGGTTAGCTGACCATTTAGCAATGGCTTTAGTAATCTACGCACATGCTATAGTGGGTCTCTGAGCCACCCCAGCAGCTGTGTACAAGGATTTGCGTGTAGTCTCAATTTTACGATCAGCCGTGTCTTTCAGGGAGGCTGCACCAGGGATGGGTAACACAATCTACCGTGACAACCTAGACACAGATGCATTCACTATTGGTGGATTTTCCCATTTTTTTCCTATCCTCAGGAGGAAAAGGAAAAGATGAGAGTAACCTTTTAGGGATTTGGAATTTCTTCTCATGATTAATCCACGGTTCTTCAATCAGGGTATTCAATTCCTTTGACACAGGAAAAGTGACTGTGGATTTCTTTTTTACATTAAAATAAGATTCCTCACACTCCTCTGTCACCTTATCAGGAATTTGTAGCATGTCTCTGATAGCTTCTATAAGAGTCTCTATTCCCTGTGACAGAGCAGCTTCCCCCCCCTTCTGAATCCACCTCCCCCTCCTCCATGTCTGACCCCTAGCGTCAGAGTCAGACTGCAGCATATGGGCCAGAGTTCGTTTTTGTGGGCAAATGGCAGGGGACTGAGACGCTTGTTTGGGGACTGAGTCGTTGTTCATAATCTCATCCACAGACTGTCTTAAGTATTGCGTCTCTTTCTCATTGCGGGACAATTTATTAGAGATATTTGAAATCATTCCTTTAATGGAATCCAGCCACGCTTGTTCAGCCCCGCTAGTCTGGGAAGGTACACTACACTGAGCACATAGCAATGAGTTCCCTGGGGAAGAGGAACACTCCGCCATACATGAAACACACTCTTTGCCTGACATATTGTAAATGTGACAGCACACACACATAGGGAAGGTGAAAAGCACAATTAACCTACAAAGAGCCCTACCAGGGATATAAAGAGATATTTTTGAGCCAGCACACCCCGCCCTAATCGCTCCCCCTTATGACCCTCCTGGTACCGCTGAGGTAATCTGGAGTCACTCCGGGGGAGCTGCGCGTCCCTGTCAGTCAGCGTCTGTGTCCACCACAGAGGGAAAATGGCGCTGGTGAGCTGCTGGATCCGCTCACAGTGAAGCCCCGCCCTTCAATGGTGCACGGTCTTCCCACTTTTATTATACTGGCTGAGGTAATTTGTGCTTAAAATGGAGACAGAACCGTTTTAAGGCTTTGTTTGCCACTGTGGGTACTGTGTACAGTGTACTGAAACGCAGTTGTGTACCGAGTCTGGAGACGCAATCCGCCCTGGTTCGAAGCCGTGCGTCTCCATATCCTCATGCCGCCATAATGGCCGGCAACCTGCTAACCGGGACGCTGGCTTAGTACTCACGAATCTTCTTTCTTCTGGCTCTGTTAGGGGCAGTGGCGTGCTGTGAGGTCAGTGGCTGGTGAGGCACTACAGCCATAATGTCCTCCGAATCCTGCCGATGACCCCTACCGCCGCCGAGCCAATGCTCACTACTGCCCCTGTGCCGATGCCTGCTGCCACCGCCAATGACTTACAAACTCGCCCACCATCAACTGACCCAGCCCTCTGATAAAGCTAAATATTTATCGTATATAAAACCCTTTATGAGGTCTAAGAACACTGTACGCTATTTATGTATGGAGTACCGTAAGGGTACGCACTTTGCGTAACAATCGCTTAGCCGTAGTCGAGACGCTCAAGCGTCACGTTCGCTCACGGCCAAGAGATTACAGGCAGGCACGCTATTGGCTGCCGACTAACGTAATGATTCGCTATAGCGTAGCGGACGCTCGGGACCACGAGGAGATCACCAGCGGCGCTGACGCTCACAATGTTAAACCTTTATATCTAAACCATAAACGGTGTATTATGCAGTAAAACCTTAGTGTAATGATAGAGTGTAAATGCAACACAGTGTAACCTTATTAACTTCAAAGCTGTCTGAGCGTCACCGACGCTCCGAGAGTACCTAACACTATAAGAAATACACAGATACCTGGGCTTAGGGTCTAACGCCTTATATATATATTATGGATGGTATGCTTGCAAAAGAATAATACAATACAATTATACACTACAATATAACATAGACTACCTAACCAGATAACTACACAGGAAATACAATACAATACAATACTATTTAAGGGAAAATAAGAGAGAAAGAGGGGAAGAGAGAGAGAGAGAGAGAGAGGGAAATGGCTCACAATAACAAGAAGATCAATATGATTGCAGAGAAGCTTACACATGTGAGGAACAATCGCTGCGCAGTTATTCAATGCTGAGAATCTTTGTGGAGAAAATACTTGACCTTACCCATACTGGCTGTCCCTATATACACAACCCTACAATACCGCATGGGACAGAAGCTAGACTCCATTTTGAGAAAACTCCCATGAAGACTGCAACACATGGTTGAAAGGGGGAGGGGAAAACACCCGGCAGCAGCCATTTTAGATTTGCAGGTCCAAACACATGGCACTCTCTACTACACCACAATCACATAGCAGAAGACACAAGACTCCATTTTATTCCAAAATGTCCAAGCCTCAGAACAATGCATATGTTCTGATTTTACAATTCCAAACCATCTAAATCACCTTTCACAATTTCAATCCAACTTCCTAGAACCATCTTATTCACTTTCACATTCCAAACAACTTCAGTATCTCAATAACCAGAGCATATTCATCACAAGACCAGATCACAATGTAACCACACATCTCAGCCTGCCATTGCTACCCGCACATGTTCAAACGTAACTGCATGGTGGTATTTATGATTAACAAGATATATTATAACTAACCAGCACAATCTATTTTAAATCACCATAGGCAAACAAATACCACAAATACTATGCTACAGATTGTCTACTGTTCCAATTCATCACAGACTTCACAGAGTGTCAACACAAACACCCAACAATCACACAACCAAGTTACAATATCCTATTTAATCCAGCACCATTGACCTTAAAGCAATCTATCTAGATTTCCTTATCTAGCCATGTGAATTCAATACTTAGCCTTTAGTTTGTAGGTCAGTCCTGGGGATGTAGCCTCCATGCTGCTGGGTGCCAGGTAGCTGTGTGAGTGAGTGAGTGAGCCCTGTGATCTCCAGTGGGTATATCATACCCTCATTCCAGCTCTGGGGGTGTGTCAACAACAAGATGTGTGTGTGTGTGTGTGTGTGTGTGTGTGTGTGTGTGTGTCCCTCACAGCATGTGAGCCAGCTGCATCAGTGGCCTTGGTTATGCAAAACAATGGGTGATGACCAACACATTCCTGTCTTGTGGGAAGCTATTGTTTGGCGAATACTATCTCACTGTCTACTCTCAGTTGAGACAATGACATCTCAGCAATCATTCTTCTGGAGACAAATCCTAACCCATTGGTAAACACAGGTGTTGGCCCTCCTCATTGAGTCTCAAAGCTCAGTGTAATTAAAGGCTATTGTACTCCGTCTGCGGGAAAGATACTGATTTGGAATACAATTAATCTTCAATTACTATTCCTGTGCTTACCTATGCATAACACCATGTGAAGCCCTCACAACATGCAAACTATTGTTTGGGGATCTCTAAGGTCAAAGAGCCATTTGAGACCCACTGATACCTGTTGGACTCAGGGGGATATTAACTTATAAAATACATTATATGGTTGAATTATGTAACGATTGAGTCGCACGCTGGGCACACAGAAACTCTACCGTAAATGCGCATACAGTGCGCCTGCGGGTGCACGTAACAGCGGGTATGCGCACGCACGGGAGAGCGCTCGCATGCGCAGCGCGGACATGTATGAGGTGCAAATATGGCAGTGTGCATAGTGATATTTTTCTGACTTTGACAGTCCACTCTTTGGCAGTCAACAATAACTGCCACTTCCTAAAACATTTCAAAAGGAGAAAAATATATGTCAAGTGTAAATACATTTCCATGGTTGGGTTGGGGAGGAGAAAGAGAAGGGGTGAAAAGGGTATGACCTAGTGAGATAGCAAAAGCATGTGTGTATGAATCCATGTTTGGGGGGTCATGTATCATCGTGCCGTACGTGTTTTAAATCAAGCTTCGAGGTATTGCGAAGTATACATTTGAATTCCTTCTTATCCCGTGGTACGGGTCTGTGGATGGGCTGTCAAACTTTACCGAGCTCTTTTCGGCTGTGGTTGTAACAAAATGGGGGAGCACATTTTAGTTGATGATACATGAATGGGGGAATATGTGATTGCTGATATCTGTGCCTGTATTCCCTATCGACTATGTGTATAATTACCTGAGGGTTGTAGAGATGAAGATAAGACATAATTACGGTAAATGCAGTGGTATTCTATGTCAGGTTAATGAACATTCGTCGATTGAGGTCTTGTTCGGTGTCTGTTGAATGCAGTCTTCTTTGTGCTTTTGCCCATTAGGTGCGAGCAAAAAGCTTTGTCAATGTCCATAGATTTACAAAAATGTTGGGCTAGCGTAATTTTTAAATTTCTAGGGAAACTGGGGATCTATGGCAAAGTTCATCAAATCTCTGGGTATAAGGTTGTCAAAACTTCTTCTTTAATCCATCCGTTGTCTGCATACAGGATCATCAAACTCCTCGTCAAAAGTGGGTCTTTTTACCTAGGAGAAACCGGAAAAACAGGTGAAAGAAACGGACCGTATAATCGCATTTTCATCACATCATTGTTTCTACCGTTGGGTCATAAATCAAATCCATTGGAATTACAATTTCCCCACTCCTTAGACTCATTACCTCAGGTAGTACTTTTCCAATATAACACAATCCTTCTGAGTTTGGGGCAAGCCGCTCATACGCCTTTCTCCCGCATGTGAAATATGCATCATCGGGGAGAACATATGGGACTGAATATGTCATTACCATGTTACACATTTTCCATGTGAACTCTCCTAACCCTAATTCTCCCATCTGTCTAGTACACCTATCAGTTTGTACGATCTGTGCACTGTATCCTAGTGATACCTCTCCAACTCTCGTGATCCTATTTCCTAGGGTATACCTATATCGGAAAGATTTTCCTCTACTGGCTATGTGGCGTATAAGCTCTGTATCTGTGGGCATTCTATCTGCTCTATGCGAAAAGGTCATGGTTTGGTTACTCCATGACACTTCCCAATTTCCCGGCTTTCGGGGATTGGAGATGTTAAAACATAATAGGGACCTATCCACATGGTATTGGTGGAGCTTCAAACTAGGAGGGCTGGAGATATTAAACCTCCTGTCCACCGGTCTCCCACCACTTAACTCAAGTACCTCCCCTAACGTTAAAGGAAATGGTACTAGCCCTGGTTTGCTATGACCTTGAGGTACTTGAGAGCATACCCAACAATCTGTTTTATTTAACACACTACCCACTAAGGAGTGATAGTCACTCAATGGATGCCGGTCCATATGGATATTAAAACTGGATTGGCATTTCTTAATGCACCCATCCTCCACTACGTTGTCACAGAGCCTACAGATACAGTTTTCTTCAACTAACAATCCTTCACAATGTTTACAAATAACATGGCTGCTAGATTGTTTCCGGTACTCGCCTTTGCTTGGTGGTTGTGTTGCTATTGGAAATTTACACCTCCGTCTCAGTCATCGGAACCTTTCTGGATCCTTTCTCGACCTCACTGGTACTCTCGCCAGAACAGACTGTTCTGGTTAACATCATGGTCAACAGGAAAATCCGGGTCACAGTCTCTTGGGGCAAGTCCATCTTACAGGAGGAGAAAAGAAGAAATTTGTAATGGGGGTACAGGAAAACAGTTTGAGGGGGAGAGAAACTTGTCACGATAATTAAGTTATCTAGTCTTGTTGTTCTTCTTGTTCTGCTGTCATCTCAAAGGTGCTGTCTCTCAGTTTTCCAAACGAACATTCCGATGATGCAATATTCCTTCCAAATCAGCGATCTCTCTGTAAGGAGCAAAAATCTTGCATTACCATTTGTCTAACTGATGT
Source organism: Pseudophryne corroboree (assembly GCF_028390025.1). NCBI lineage: Eukaryota > Metazoa > Chordata > Amphibia > Anura > Myobatrachidae > Pseudophryne > Pseudophryne corroboree. Next base: position 243,033,600 of record NC_086445.1, on the reverse strand, counting down.
GTGACATACCATCTTTTAAACATGAAAACATGAGTGAGAAGAGAGAGGAAACAAAAAAAAAAACAAAAGAGAGAGAGAACAATTTATATGCATATATAACATAACACATCAATAAACAACAGAAAAAAAAAGAAACATTTTTCAAACATAAACATTTTCTAAAACATTGTCAGATCATCAGGCTGTCATATCTACATGTCCCATGGTTTCCTTGCGCAGTCCCTCCCCCCAGCACTTCCATATTCCATTGTCTGTATCTGGCCAGAATACATTGGTGCGGATAGGTCATGCTGGGGTTTGGTAGACTTCTGCAAAGACCAAGTATATATGCAATGTTTGAATCCTACCAATAATCGTCAGAGGTGGGGAGAGAGAAAAAGAAAACATTTCACAGATACATTTACAACATTTCACCCGGTCATTCCTGTGTCTTCAGGGAATGACCTCCCAATTTATTAACCGTTACCTCAGGCTTACCATCAGTCCTAATGATCACCTTTCCTGACTATATATTATGGGTGTGGCCCAAAATTCTTCCTATATGATCCCTGTTTATAACTTGGTGTGTCCTAACTTTTACTCATTTTCATGTCTAGGGGGTCTGACTTTATGTGGGCTGTTGCAGTTACTGGCATAATGCCCTTCTCTTCTACAATGATAACAAACCCTGGGTTTCCTCCAAGTGTCAATGACCTGAGGTTTTGGTTGATTTGATGCCTCCTCAAACGCTCGGATGCTCATCGCCATCAACCGCTTTCCCTGTGCTTCCCTGCTTCCTTGGATATCATGGTTATGTCGTTGTCTAGGGCGTTGATATACCTTCTGTGAATCTTTGATCATACACTTAGATCTTTCCTAGGATCTGGATAATCAGACATGATTGATCTCAATTCTGTCCGGGACCAGGGATGGCGCATTGCACTGTCCTTGACGGGAATGATTCCCTGATCGTCAGTCTTCCCATTGGGGACTGTGATCACCCTGACAGGACTAAACTCAATTACATCACCTTGTTTTGGTCTTACAATATGGGGTACATTTGTTTGTGCGTGATATAAAACATTGTACGTACCTGTGGACACGACCTCACCTGACCCTCCGTTAGGGGGTTTGATTATTGCCTTTACCGATTTGGTCGCGTCCACCTGGATGTCTTGTGTGATGGCTGCTGGAAGAGGTGCCGACATCGTGTTGGGTTCACTTTCTTGTTCGTATTCCTGAGGGAAGTTTGACATGGGGTGCGACTTGCACAGGTTAACATTTGTAATTTTTTTACACTTTCATTTTCATAAACATTGTTACATTTTACACTTTCATTCTTAAGACAGTTACTAAGTGCGTTTTTATCGTACAACCTTGTGCCTTTCTCCGCAACCACAATTCTCTCCATTGCCATGTCTCTCCTCCCAAGATGAAAGTCAGATATGTCAGTTACCTCTCTTTGAAATTCACTTTCCTGTTGCCACAGGTTTAAACAATCATAATGTTTGCTCCGTCTCTTTGCTGATTTGATGAGACATATCCTCCTCCTTAAATTTTGCAACACTTCTGGGCTGAAGCTACCTACTCTTGGGAATTTCTCCCCGTCATGTACCGTCATTCTCTCCCATTCATCACATAAAACCTCTGTGTGTGAACCATATTTTTCACACATTACATACCTTGCCGACCCGATTGGTCGGTTTACTAAATCAACCCGAACCGAGGTTGATCGCCCCCTACCTGAACAACTGGCCCCCATAACTTGCAGATGTTGCTTTTCTTCAGCGAACCCTTACAAAAACCAAGATGTCCGGGGCAGGCTGGCGGTGAAGTTTACCGAGTACTCCACTCACTTCTCGCCCACGTTGGCCAGTAACACAATCACTGTATCCAGAGCTGTTGTACCCAACCTAGGGCCCCTGTGAACCTTTATTTACTGGGGCGCGTTCCCCAGCAAGTATCGGTTGTTGGATAGTTCCTGAGTGACCAGCGAACTTCCCTTAAAATAAAAAAATTTCACAAATCACGTTAAAATGTACAAATAGCGTTTATGACCTTCGTACACAAATAGTACCGGTCAGGTTTACTAATGCACACAATTACGTGCGGTACAATCGTTCAGCACATAAGCAACTAATCTTATGTGCGGAGCGACCAGTGGAATCGAAAATTTCGGCTGCAAATTCCTTCAGCCAGAGCTTAATGGCCTATATGGGTTCCGCACCAACCCTTCTTGGTGTTGTGCTACTTGTCTCTATAGCGGACTTCCTTGTCTGCTGTACCTGGACCTCCTGGTCTGTTATGCGACCTCCTGGTCTGTTACAGTATGACCTCCTGGTCTGCTACACTCTAATGCTCAAATTTTATGTTTAACCAGGGATGCCTCCCTAGCCACCATGCACGTCACTTACATGTATGTACCTTCACGAGAACTCGATACTTTTCTTGTGGTTCAACCTCAAAATTGTATATAACACACTCACTCACCACATGTACACTTTTGTTTCTATTTCTATTTCTGCGCAGAAATTTTCTTTAGACCAGATGTGTTGTGAATTTGGAGAAGGATCTGTTAATCTAAATTTCGGACACTAAAATAGACTTGCGCTACTTACCACGTTGCCACCTTTCCGCCTGTTGCAATAACACTATCGTGTGATTTGAGTTACGTGGGCGTACCCGGACGCTCCGTTGCGTAATATACGCTGCGTGCGTCGGCCTTTGAGTTGCGTACGCGAGTCTCAGCCCTTTGTTAGAGACACGTGCACGCAAAGCAAATATCCACCGTAACACAATGTACACTTTTATCAATGTAGATGATCCTCGATCATCTACCGCGCACCACACCAATCTCTCCTTATACCTTAGGTAGAGTTGCGTGTGGGCTTTTTACAATTATACCCTTAAATATTACTTTTTATCTTTTTAACTACTAATAGCAACAAATCTTTCTTAGCACGTTATCAATGCAAATGGCAAACAGGAAGGTGAGATGTGAAACTTACACAAATGAACATGCAATTCTAAATTAATCTAATAACATATATTGATGTAAGCACACGCATATAGATATTACATATATGGGACCCTATTAGTGCTTCTACTTTGCATATGAATGTGCAATTTCTTTCACTGCTGGGAGAGAGAAAAAAAAAAAAAAAAAAACAACAAACCAGTCCCACAGGTCATTTGCATTTCAATGGCCATCCTACAAATAGCAGCGTTAAAACAGGTTCTTGAAGAGAGACAGTTACAAAAAAAAAAAAAAAACTACTTGTGTATTTCTTAAATCAAATATTTAATTATTAACTGTTATTAAACTCTATCTGAACTACTTATGATTGACTATGATATGGACTAAACAAATGCATAAAAAAAACCTCATTAAATTATGATTTCTTTTTGACAGTGGATGGCTGATTATTTCCTGAGTCAACTGAAAATCAGCCGTTCAAAAAAAAAATATATATTTTTTTTGACCTTCCCAAAATGGCCGCTGCTCCTCCCCCATCCATGAGGTTTACACAAAATGGGGGACAGACCTTTTGTCACAAAGAAAAATCATCATGCCAGCCCCTTTTAGTTATCACGCTATGCAGAGCGATTAAAAATAATTTTAAACCTATTTAAATAGACAAACCATCCAATCTGCGTGTGCAGTTGGCACCAAATAGAAATAAAAACCAGATTTACAAAGACAATAACGTACTGTTCTTACCTTCCAGTTCCCGAATTCCCTCAGCACTCCTTACCAAGTGAAGCAGGCGCTTATCTGGTCAGCACTGCAGTATCCCCGACCTCTAAACGGTTTAACGAGGGATACTACCTTCCACTCTTTGCTGACCGATAATGTCTGCTGAAGTTACCTAGTGCAGATATGTGAAGACCGGAGGAGCCGCCAATTGATAAAGCTAAATATTTATCGTATATAAAACCCTTTATGAGGTCTAAGAACACTGTACGCTATTTATGTATGGAGTACCGTAAGGGTACGCACTTTGCGTAACAATCGCTTAGCCGTAGTCGAGACGCTCAAGCGTCACGTTCGCTCACGGCCAAGAGATTACAGGCAGGCACGCTATTGGCTGCCGACTAACGTAATGATTCGCTATAGCGTAGCGGACGCTCGGGACCACGAGGAGATCACCAGCGGCGCTGACGCTCACAATGTTAAACCTTTATATCTAAACCATAAACGGTGTATTATGCAGTAAAACCTTAGTGTAATGATAGAGTGTAAATGCAACACAGTGTAACCTTATTAACTTCAAAGCTGTCTGAGCGTCACCGACGCTCCGAGAGTACCTAACACTATAAGAAATACACAGATACCTGGGCTTAGGGTCTAACGCCTTATATATATATTATGGATGGTATGCTTGCAAAAGAATAATACAATACAATTATACACTACAATATAACATAGACTACCTAACCAGATAACTACACAGGAAATACAATACAATACAATACTATTTAAGGGAAAATAAGAGAGAAAGAGGGGAAGAGAGAGAGTTAGAGAGGGAAATGGCTCACAATAACAAGAAGATCAATATGATTGCAGAGAAGCTTACACATGTGAGGAACAATCGCTGCGCAGTTATTCAATGCTGAGAATCTTTGTGGAGAAAATACTTGACCTTACCCATACTGGCTGTCCCTATATACACAACCCTACAATACCGCATGGGACAGAAGCTAGACTCCATTTTGAGAAAACTCCCATGAAGACTGCAACACATGGTTGAAAGGGGGAGGGGAAAACACCCGGCAGCAGCCATTTTAGATTTGCAGGTCCAAACACATGGCACTCTCTACTACACCACAATCACATAGCAGAAGACACAAGACTCCATTTTATTCCAAAATGTCCAAGCCCCAGAACAATGCATATGTTCTGATTTTACAATTCCAAACCATCTAAATCACCTTTCACAATTTCAATCCAACTTCCTAGAACCATCTTATTCACTTTCACATTCCAAACAACTTCAGTATCTCAATAACCAGAGCATATTCATCACAAGACCAGATCACAATGTAACCACACATCTCAGCCTGCCATTGCTAACAGCACATGTTCAAACGTAACTGCATGGTGGTATTTATGATTAACAAGATATATTATAACTAACCAGCACAATCTATTTTAAATCACCATAGGCAAACAAATACCACAAATACTATGCTACAGATTGTCTACTGTTCCAATTCATCACAGACTTCACAGAGTGTCAACACAAACACCCAACAATCACACAACCAAGTTACAATATCCTATTTAATCCAGCACCATTGACCTTAAAGCAATCTATCTAGATTTCCTTATCTAGCCATGTGAATTCAATACTTAGCCTTTAGTTTGTAGGTCAGTCCTGGGGATGTAGCCTCCATGCTGCTGGGTGCCAGGTAGCTGTGTGAGTGAGTGAGTGAGCCCTGTGATCTCCAGTGGGTATATCATACCCTCATTCCAGCTCTGGGGGGGTGTCAACAACAAGATGTGTGTGTGTGTCCCTCACAGCATGTGAGCCAGCTGCATCAGTGGCCTTGGTTATGCAAAACAATGGGTGATGACCAACACATTCCTGTCTTGTGGGAAGCTATTGTTTGGCGAATACTATCTCACTGTCTACTCTCAGTTGAGACAATGACATCTCAGCAATCATTCTTCTGGAGACAAATCCTAACCCATTGGTAAACACAGGTGTTGGCCCTCCTCATTGAGTCTCAAAGCTCAGTGTAATTAAAGGCTATTGTACTCCGTCTGCGGGAAAGATACTGATTTGGAATACAATTAATCTTCAATTACTATTCCTGTGCTTACCTATGCATAACACCATGTGAAGCCCTCACAACATGCAAACTATTGTTTGGGGGATCTCTAAGGTCAAAGAGCCATTTGAGACCCACTGATACCTGTTGGACTCAGGGGGATATTAACTTATAAAATACATTATATGGTTGAATTATGTAACGATTGAGTCGCACGCTGGGCACACAGAAACTCTACTGTAAATGCGCATACAGTGCGCCTGCGGGTGCACGTAACAGCTGGTATGCGCACGCACGGGAGAGCG